>NC_135716.1:74025772-74375283 GCF_964656455.1 Halichoerus grypus | reverse complement strand
TATTTGTTAATTTTCCAGTTTTCCTCCTGTTGTTGACTTAAATATAAAGAGAATTTTAAGGCTCTTTTTACAGATTGCCCCATCTCTTTGCAGAAGAGTTATATCAGTTTATACTCTTATCCGTGGTACATGAGTGTCTTAGACTCATTACACTTTTGTCATTAAAGCAGAGTTAATAATAAAAAATGCACACTTTAACTTTTATATAAGCCTGAAACATGAACACACACTTGCTCTCCAATTTTAAAATGTAAGGCTAAGGTCTTTTTCTTGTGTAAAGCATAACATAAGTTAAGAGCACCATACACTCTAGTTTGCCTGTTTATATCTGTATTCCATCTGATTGGCACCCCTTTTTATTCTCAAAAGTATCTCAAAAATTATATGGTAATTGTACTTCTAATGCATACTTGATAATTTCATTTCGGTTACAATTAAGTGGGAAGTAGGAATTTAAGGAGAATTATTTCATATGAGATATAGCTAGAATCTTCTCAGGACTTTGAAGACAGAATTTTCTGTAATTTTTCATTGTTTCCTTATTAAATAGTTTATATGGTATACCAAGGTGGGTAATGCCCGTTTTTCCTTGTGTTGCAACTTTAAAAAAAGTTCTTGTACTTGTTATTCTCCATTTTTTTTTTTTTGAATAACAAAACATATAGCCATTTCTAGAACTTACCCCTTCTTTGGATTGTTTCTGGTGTTTTAACCTATCTGTGTAGGTACTAATAGAATTCTTCTCTTAGATTATTGTTAGTAGTTGATCTACATATTTTAAGCCCTATTTCTAGTGAATATCTGATGGTGATTAGCTGCCATTATTTTATCTGCCTGGCTCTCTGCTACTATATCCTAATAAAGGAAATGGAAAAAAGTTTATTATTTAAAGAGTATAGCACTGAATATATATTGGCCACTTTGTCTTCTGCTCCAGCTCTTACTATATCCTAGCTACACTTCTCTGAAATCAAGGAGCCATTGGCTTTGCCCCTCTATTTTATGAGAGTGCTTTGAAGGACCTCTTTGGCTTTAGATTGAAAAAGAATATGCTCTAGAATGGATGTTGTCTTATTCAGTCCTGTTTAAAGTGAACTTCAGTTTCTGAATTAGGAAAGATTAGGGAAAGGAGATGTAAAGGAAGAAGAGGACTCTGGATGTCTTGGAAATACACATTCATAGTGGGGATGTGGCAGCTCACTTTTCTCTATGACATCCTCTAACTCTAAGTTGATATGTAGAGGGATGATTAACACTTTTATCAGTCTTCAGAAAATCAGGGCTATTTTGTATTGTAAATTGCTGAATTTCTTAACTCAGAATCCAGCAGTAGATCCAAAATGAATTTTGAGTGTTGCAATAGAGAGTGTTTAATCTGATGCTTTACTCTAGAGACCACAAAACATGTTTTAAACACTTTACCTCACTACTATAAGAATATCAATAGTCTGCTAGTAACCAAAAGATATCTACTGCATTTTATAAGTTAAAACTGTAATTCTTCCATGACTGATCTGTGACCTCTTTAAAAGGTCTGGGAGAGAAGGGCCAGTGTATGTCTGAAAACAACTTCTTTTATTCTCTCCTACGGTGGGAGATAACCATTAACGGATTTGAAGTAGAATAGAAATACTTTGGTGGCTAAGTGGAGGCCAGATTTGAGGCTGTGCAGAAAAATTAGAGAAAGAGTGACCAGTTAGAAGCCTCTTGTAGTATGTCAAACAGAAGATGATGAGGACCTAAAATACTTCAGTGGGAATATTGATAGAGAAGAGAGAATGGATTTGAAGAATTTCTAGGAGATAAAATTGGCAGGGTTTCATCATTTATTGATAAAGGAGTATTAACGGAAAAGGTTATTCTTAGGTTTCTGGTTTGGGTGATTAAGTCCTTGATGGGGGTCACTGACTAAGGTAGGAAATACAGAAGATTTAGGAGGAGTACATTGGAAGCTAAGAATATGTGGAAAATTGGGGCGCCTTGGTGGCTCAGTCATTAAGCATCTGCCTTCAGCTCAGGTCATGACCCCAGGGTCCTGGGATCGAGCACTGCATCGGGCTCCCTGCTCAGCCGGGAGCCTGCTTCTCCCTCTCCCACTCCCCCTGCTTGTGTTTCCTCTCTGGCTGTCTCTCTCTCTGTCAAATAAATAAATAAAATCTTAAAAAAAAAGAATATGTGGAAAATTAGGAGCTCTAGTTTGCATATATTGAGTTTGAAGTGCGTGTGAGTTATCCAGTTGTTTATGTTTAACAGTAAATCATACATATGAGCTGATGTTGAGGGAAAGATGAGTGGTTGAGATGTTGATTTGGGACTTATCACTTTATGGATTATTAAAATAAACTTCTCAGGGAGCCAGGGAAGAGTGGGAAGGTTAATCACCTTAGCAGAGAACCCTATGCATGAAGAGGACAACTGAGAATGAAGTAGGAAACTGAGAAGGAAGTTAGTGAGGTGGGAGATTGTGAAGTTTCAAAAGATGCCCACAGGTTCAAATGGAGTAGAAAGGCAAAATGAAATAAGGACTGAAGATGCTTCTGTTGGATTTTGGCAATTAGTTTGTTTTGATGATATTAGTGTGATTAGATCCAGTGGATGTTAGAATTAGCCAGGAGCTTTAAGATTTTAAAGATTTATCCCTTGTTTTTATTTTTTTTATTTTTAAAGATTTTATTTATTTATTTGTCCGGGGGGGAGAGAGCACAAACAGGGGGAGCAGCAGGCAGAGGGAGAAGCAGGATCCCCACTGAGCAAGGACTCGATCCCAGGACCCTGGAATCATGACCTGAGCCGAAGGCAGATGCTTAACTGACTGAGCCACCCAGGCATCCCTACCCCTTGTTTTTTTTTCTTTTTAATATTTTCTTTTTTTTATGTTACTTTATTTTTTTTAATTTAATTTTATTTAAATTCAATTAACATGTAGTATATTATTAGTTTCAGAGAGTTCAGTGATTCATCAGTTGCATATAACACCCAGTGCTCATTACATCACGTGCCCTCCTTAATGCCCATCACCCAGTTACCCCATCCTCCCACCCACTTCCTCTCCAGCCACCTACCCCTTGTTTTTAAAAATAATAATGTTTTAGAGATAAGAAGATTGAGAATTTTTATGTAGGTTACAACTGAAAAATATTTCCTGCACATAGTAGGTGCTTAATAACCAGTGGTTGAATGAATGATTGAACTCTCTATTGCTAGAGCCAGAACTAGAATCATACATCTAGATTTTAGATGTGAAGTTAGATTTTTTGAGACATTCTTGTTTTTTGTTAGGCCTGTATTGCTATGATCTTCCCTCTTAGAACCATGTTTGCTGAAAACCCCAAATTTTGATAGGTAGTATTTCTGCTTTCATTTGTCTCTAGTTATTATTTTTTTAAATTTCTTCTTTGATTTCTTTGATTATACATTGGTTAATACATTGCTTCAGTAGCATGTTGTTTAATCATCAGATGTTTGTGGATTTTCCAGTTATCTTCTTGTAATTGATTTCTTAATTTTATATTATTATAGAGAAGATGCTTGATATGATTTTAATCTTCTTGAATTTATTGAGACTTGTGGCCTAACATGTGATCTGTCCTAGGTAATGTTTTGTGTATACTTGAGAAGACTATGTATTCTGTTGATCTTGAATATAATGTTCTGTATATGTCTATTATGTCCATCTGTTTTAATGTATTGTTTAAGGCCAGTGTTTCCTTATTGATTTTTTATGTAGATTTAGATTTAGATTTTTTATTTAGATTTTATTTAGATTAGATTTATTTAGATCTATCCATTGATATAAGTCAGGTGTTAAAGTTCCTTACTATTATTGTAGTCCTTCAGTTTCTCCCTTTAGATCTGTTAATATTAGCCTTATATATATTTTTATACATTGGTGCTCCAGTGAGTCCAATGTATTGCCTATATTTTGTGCTTTCTGTAAAATAAAACACACAATATGCATTCCTTTATATCTGGCTTGTTTGACTTATCATTTTTTGAGAATCACCTATTTGTAAAAGGAAAAATGGTCTTTATTTCTTATTGTTACAAGAGTGGATTCCTGAAAATTTGTTGTTTGTAAGTACTAAAGGAAGGATTATTGGTATTGGAAAGACCACTGGGTTAAGATCTGAGGTCCTGGGTTCAATTTCCATTCTGTGACTAGGCAGGGATCTTGGGAAAGTACCTTACCTCTCTGAGTCTTGATTCCCTTATTTGCAAGATAAGGATAGTTGTGTGTGTGTGTGTGTGTATGTGTGTGTATGTGTGTGTGTAGTACCTATTGCATAGGCTATGGGGATCTAATTAACTTATTTAAAGAATATTTCTTGAGCAGTTACTATGTTGTAGGCACTGCTCTAAGTGCAGTTCTATAGCTATATACAGAGTAGACAAAAATTCATGATTTCAGGAAGCATAAATTATAAGATAAAAAGATATGTAAAAGTATATTGAAAACAATCAAATATATGATGACATAATCATCATACAAACTAGTCACTAATGCTCAAATCATATGTATGTATAATGCATTATTATATTATAATGTGTTATTTTATTTTACCTCAAGTCCCTGAGATTTAGAGAATGGAAATGGTTTTTTATACCAGGATAATTTATCATCCTGGAATCAGTTCCATCAGGTGTTATTTTTTGGGCTTGTCTCAGGTGCTTACCAATTAGCATGGAAAGGCATTCGGGATTTTCCATGGAAACTCCAGCAAATTGCCAAACAACTTATAGATAATCAAAGGTTATTGGCATTCTACCTTTTGACTAATTCAAAACATTTAACTGAGAGATATAAAATATATTATTAGGAGATTTCAATGTGTAATTGAATAAGAGAAAGCACTTTAAAAGCATGAATTATTTTCTAATACCTAAGATGTTTTCCAGGTCTCTTTGATGTTATTTTCAACAAAGGAAATATATGCATTTTCCAAAGTCATGAAATGAGACATCTTTCTCTTGCTGTTGACAACAGCAATGTCACTGGAATGGTATGTAGTAATTTTCCTTTTTGTCACATAACAATAGTATTGTATCCACATATAATATATTTTTATAAGATCAAATTGTATTTCCTTTGGCTTTTACTTTCACCATTTTCATTATTCTGTTTTGTCTCACTAAGTTTTGAGATTCTGATGCATAAATGGTCCCAAATTTCAGCAACTAAAATTTAGACAAGAAAAAGTAGACCACTTTTCTGATAACATTCAAAATACTAAATAAGCCTCCAAAAGGAGATGATCTGATTTCTCAAAGTCCCCTTCAGGGAGCATATTATTAGGGAAAAAATAATAACAATTTCACCTAAGTGTACTTTATATTGCTTGGTTTAAGTTTGAAAAGTAGCTTTTAATATATAAAGCTGTTGTAAAAAATATATGCATGCTTTTTATTTTGAAAAATGAGACAGCATAGGATAACTGTCATGCACTGTTCCAAATGTTTAATATGTGTTATAACGTTTAGTCTTTATATCTACCCTCTGAGAGAATCCATCACTGAGAATCCATTATTATCCCTATTTAACAGAAGAGGAACATGACAGGTAGATGGATTGAGTTGCCCAAGGTCACATAGGTAGTAAATGTGAAAGCAGGAATTGAACACAGGCATTCTGATTCTAGCACTCATGCTATAGCTTCCTCATATAATTTTATATAATATTAAATGATTATTTTTAAGATTTTATTTATTTATTTTAGAGAGAGAGAGAGAGCGTGAGTGGAGGGAGGAGTAGAGAGAGAGAAGGACAAGCAGACTCTACATGAGTGCAGAGCCCCTTGCAGGACTTTATCCCCCAACCCTGAGATCACGACCTGAACCGAAACTGAGTTGGCCGCTCAACCAGCTGAGACACCCAGGTGCCCCAATATTACATGATTTTTGACTCATAGCATGTTATTTAACATAAGGGAAAATAATAATTATTGAAAAAAAGCTTATGTAATTTGTAGGCCTGAAACTCAGGCTAAGTGATAATCAGTCAAATTTTCTTCATGAAGTCTTTTCTCCTCTGCTCTGGACTTAGCAAGTCATCCTGTGCTATACTTTTTAGCATATTCTGCTCAGTTAGTACAGGTCCTAGTCTTAGTAAGTGCTTATAAATATGAATGTAGTAGATATGGAATCTACTCAATTAAGTCAAGGGGTTGAGAAACGTCCCATTACTTTATTTTTCTAAAATCAAATTAAATCTACTTCCAAGCCCCTATCCTACTAGGTTGGTGAGAGTGTGTGTGTGTGCTTTTCTCTTTTGCACTCCCCAAGGTAATGAGGGGAAATGGGGGTAAAATCTCAAATAGTACCTTGAATCAGGAATGTTTCCTTGTAGCATAACCTCCTTGATTTGTTTAGTTTTTTGGAAGTAAAGCCTAGTAATGCGTGTCTTTTAATTTCAGCCTTTAGTCCAAAATAGTCTTGGGTTAGGAGGATACAAATGAAGAAATGAAAAATAAACAATAAAATACATATTAATAACTCATTAAAATATCCTGCCACTGAAGTTTTTTTGTTGTTATCCAATACTCTACCATGGGTTCTGAGAAATCAAGAGAAGGAAGTTCTTGGAACAAAACACTGGAAATCAGGCTGGAGAATCAAAACAATTAAATTACAAAAGCATGTGATAGATAATACAAGGATTCTATAGAGTGGAGTAGACCTGTACGTACATATAATGTCCAAACATTTTAAATTTAATTATTTTCTATTGCTAATTAAGAGGTGTTTTGTTTGTTTGTTTGTTTGTTTGTTTTCCTTTCAGGCTAGTGGTGGAGCCTGCACTGAGCTGCGGGTTCTTTATCAGCCCAACCGCTGTGCACTTCTTGAGTCAGCACTGGTTCCTGGTCACATAGTTACTTTTGATCATCATGGCAAAATAGCTGATGAGTCATCAGCAGGCTATGCAGACCTTTCAAAAGAATTTGTGGTTTTTGTCAAGGTAAAATGGTGGAAAGTCATTAAAGTGTATATTGCTAAATACCTACTTTCTTTTGCTCTATTGAGGGAAACTCTTGAGTCATTAAAGAGTAATCAGATCTCTTCCCACTAGGTGGCATTGATGCCTATTGCCATTCTATTTACCCAAACTTTGAAAAGCAATAAGGATCTTAGCTTTAGCAGCACTGAAACTGGTAGGAGTAACATCCTATATTCAATTGAATTTGGAAGTTAAAACTAGAAATGGTGTAAATGTGGGAATTCTAAATAAAAATTTAGAAACTCTTACATTGGGAGTCAAATGTATATATTTAACTTTTCTAACAATTAGAATATTTACAGTCTTTGAGTGTTGTATATGTGTGATCATTTTATGCTTCTTTCTTTATAGTATGTGTTTATGAATTTATCTTTAAAATATTATTGTTATCATAATAATATAATAAATATAATTTATGAGATTGCCTATTTTGTGCCAAGCACTTTACCGAGAGCTTTACCACATACAAAACTATATTTAATCATCCTAAAAGTACGGAGAGATATTATCTGTATTTTAAACATGAAGAAAAGATTTTCAGAGAAGTTAAAAATCTGACTAGTATAGCATAACTAGTAAATGGTAGATCATGATTAAAATCAAGGTCAGTTTGTCTTCAAAACTTTTTATACTTACCATATAATAAACACTCCATTACATTATTATTTTTTCCCAAAATAACATGATTTTTTAAAATTTTATTTTATATTATGTTAATCACCATACATTACATCATTAGTTTTTGATGTAGTGTTCCATGATTCATTGTTTACGTATAACACCCAGTGCTCCATTCAATATGTGCCCTCTTTAATACCCATCACCAGGCTAACCCATCCCCTCACCTGCCTCCCCTCTAGAACCCTCAGTTTGTTTCTCAGAGTCCATAGTCTTTCATGGTTCATCTCCCCCTCTGATTTCCCCCCTTCATTTTTCCCTTCCTACTATCTTTTTTTTTTAACATATAATGTATTATTTGGGGCCCCTGGGTGGCTCAGTTGGTTAAGCGACTGCCTTCGGCTTGGGTCATGATCCTGGAGTCCCGGGATCGAGTCCCACATCGGGCTCCCTGCTCAGCAGGGAGTCTGCTTCTCCCTCTGACCCTCCTCCCTCTCATGCTCTCTGTCTCTCATTCTCTCTCTCACAAATAAATAAAATCTTAAAAAAAAAAATTGCTTTATAATGTATTATTTGTTTCAGAGGTACAGGTCTATGATTTATCAGTCTTACATGATTTTTAATGGTTGCATAATACCCAAACATAAGGTATATGATTATGTATATGTGTTTATTTATTTATTTATTTAATCACTGGATGTTTAATCTTTTTTTTAATGTTTTAAATTTAATTTTTTTAAAAAAATTTTTTATTGTTATGTTAATCACCATACGTTACATCATTAGTTTTTGATGTAGTGTTCCATGATTCATTGTTTGTGCATAATACCCAGTGCTCCATGCAGAACATGCCCTCTTTAATAACCATCACCAGGCTAACCCATCCTCCCACCCCCCTCCCCTCTAGAACCCTCAGTCTGTTTTTCAGAGTCCATTGTCTCTCATGGTTCGTCTCCCCCTCCAATTTCCCCCCCTTCATTCTTCCCTTAGATCTGTACCTCTGAAACAAATAATGCAATATATGTTAAGAGAATGGATGTTTAATCTTAATCTATTCATTTTACCACTCTATATATGTTACTGCAAAATATACTTTGACATATGTCTTTGGCCAATATTTTATCATTTTCTAAGTTAGATGATGTGAAATTGAATTTAAGGGTAAGAATATGAAGCCTTTAAGACTATGGGAACATACTGCCAACTTTCCTTCCAGAAATGTAGTAATTATAATCCTGTGAAGTTAAACCAACTGTGAAGTTAGAGGGGACAGTTTACACGACTACCTTCACTTCTGACACAAACTTCAGAGTTCCAGGGTCCTTGAGACCACTATCAAGTTTTGATAATTTAATAGAATAACTCAGAACTCACTGGAAGTTGTCATACTCATGGTTATGGTTTATCACAGAGAAAGGATACAGGTTAAAATCAGCTAAGGGAAGAGACACATAGGGCAGAATCCAAGAAAAATACCAAACGGTGCAACTTCTAGTTGTCCTCTCCCCATAGAGTCAGGACAGCTTTAGTTTCTCAGCATTGATATGTGACAATATGCATGGAGTATTGTCGACCAGGAAGCTCACCTGAGCCTTGGTGCCCAGTCTTTATTGGGGTTCAATCATAAAAGAAGTACATGCAGATGATCCTAGTCTCCAGCCTCTCAGGAGGTCAGGTGACATCTTGTGACTCAAAGCTGCCCCTGAAATCACATTTTATATGGCTGGCCCAAGGCCATCAGGCAAACAAAAAACTCCTGTCAAACCTGACAATCCAAAGGTTTAGAGATTACGTTTCAGAATCCGAAGGCAAAAGCCAGACTTCTGTGGGTAAAGTTAATTTCTTTCTTTTTTTAAATTGAAGTATAATTAACATACAGTGTTACATTAGTTTCAGGTGTGCAATATAATGATTTAACAATTCTGTACTTTTCTCAGTGCTCATCAAATATGTGTACTTTTAATTCCCTTTATTTCACCCATCCTCCTACCCACTTCCCACCAGTTTGTTCTCTGTATTTAAGAGTCTGTTTTTTTGTCTCTTTTTTCCCTTAATTTCTTTACTACCCAATTCCTTTAGCAGTGTAGGAGAGTATCCACCTAGTTGACCTTAGTGTTGAGCATGGTCCTTAGAAAAAACTATGACAATTTTTAGAGTAATAAACTACTGTGAATTACCTTTTTTATGTTTATTTGCCATTTGTATTTTGTCTTCTGTGACTTATGTATTTATGTACTTTATTTCTCTACAGTGTTAGTGTATTCTTTTTTTTTATGTTATGTTAATCACCATACATTACATCATTAGTTTTTGATGTAGTGTTCCATGATTCATTGTTTGTGTATAACACCCAGTGCTCCATTCAATACATGCCCTCTTTAATACCCATCACCAGGCCAACCCATCCCCCCACCCCCTCCTCTATAAACCTTCAAGAATTTTTTACATCTTCTTCTTTAAGTTATTGATTGCCTAGGATTTACTTAAATATACCTTAGTTATAGTTGATAACTCTTTTCATTCATTCATTCCTACATATATACATTGAACTAATATCCATATGGTGCATCCCATAATTCAGGTACACTTGTAGTACTCTGTTTTTATTCTGCTTTGTATTACTATTATAATTATTTGTTCATCTTGATTGTAGAGTTCTTAAGATAAATGTTTGTGTTTTGTATACTTTTTAAATCTCTATAGCATCTGATGGTGACTCTTACACTCAATAAATAATGGTTGATGTAAATTACAATGAATCAGCCAGAGAACCTTTTATTTTTAGTTTTGCATAGCAGTTAAATTATTTACTTCCTTATTTTGCTTACTTTTAGCCAACAAGTTTCTGATAAGATTTTGATCACTACAGCTTCTGTAAGAGAATGAACTCTACTGCCATCTTCTTTTAGCAAAACATGAGCTTGTTATTTACTGCCTTCTGTTCTGTTTGTTGTTCTGAAGGGTGTGCTCCTCAACAGTGCTGTGGTTCTACTTGCTACGAGCCTGTGCCAAGCCCTGTGCCTCCAGCCTGATGGGAGCTGCACTGGAGCGGGAAGTCAGTCTGAAAAATCCTACTGGAAAGTGCATAAAATCAGCTCTGGTATTTGCATGTTCGAAAGTGTGAAAAACGCACGGATGTATCTGAGGATTAGGGATGGCCAGTGTGATGGAACAGTAAGCATCTGCTTGTATTTTTCTCAGCAAATGTTTAAGACATTTGCCAATGATAGATATGAGAATGGCACTTTCTGAGTGTTTTTTTTTTTTTTTTATTTTAGTTTTAACCTATAAACATTTTGGAAATTGGATGTTATATATGATGGTCTCCCTTGACTTATTAAAAAGTGAGGAGGGCAGCCACATTCTTGGTATGATTAGAGAAGGATTCTGACCCTTTAGACATTGCTTCTGGAATGTAATGTGCACACAAATCACCTGGGAATTTTATTATAAAGCAGATTCTAATTCAGATAGATGGTGGTAGGACCTGTGTATCTGCATTTCTAATAAGCTCTCAGCTGTTGTTAATGATGTTGGTCTGCAAACCACTCTTTGAGAACCAAGGCTCTAGAAAGTCCCAGCTCAACAATATTTCCTTACTGCTTCTTTTGGTTGCCTGAATTTCTGCCAGCGGAAACCTATATTTTGAGTAAGGAAGTAATTTTAAATTCTAAATATTGGGGGTTCTTCTTTAACATCTTGACTTAAGATGGGATATGGAAGGCAACTAACATAACACATTTTATATATCATAATTCTTCTATGGGTTGAAGGGCATGTAAGATTACACATTTAACTTGACTGTTAATCCTCTGTTCCTCTGTTCTTGTTTGAAACAATTTAGTTCAAACTGTATCTTTTAGATTAAACTCAGGGCTGCCTCCTCTCCCTCTTTACCTTACCAGTATGACATCTAGTTATGTGGGAGAGTTTGCCTGAGCTTCTGGGGGTGAGGAGAGGGAAGGTTTAGACTATTCAACATTCTTTGGGCCCTTGCCTTTGCTGCAGACTGGCAAGCCTGTATCTGGTGAGCTGTACTGATGTTCAGAGTGCAAAAGAGAAAAGCACATACACACACACATAATTAGCATCTTTGATTCACAAGAGCATTGTGAAATGGGATATAGCCCATTAAGAATCCATGCTTAACAGACAGAGTGTCATGCTTATGCTCTTTAAACTGATAAGTGAACTAATTCAGATTAAAAACAGGTAACATTACTACTATGGTCAGACTAGCTGAGAGTACGATTTCATGTAATGCTCCATCATCCTATAGGAGGAGGATCAGGAAGTAGCTTTCCCTTCATATCACCAGCATCCACAAAGTATACGAGCCTTTCTCTTCTGGGATTCATGCGAGTGTCCAGAACCATGAGACAGATAGTACATCACCGCATGACACACGTTTTGGGGTATGTGTGTCTTGAAGTTGCTAGGGAGAGTTTGTAGCTAAATAAATGTCACTCCAAAATAGAAGATGAGCCAACACTGGAAATTTGTATCTTCTCTAGATATCAACCAAGAGGATAGCTCATTGCTCAGTCACCTTTGGTTTAGCTGCCTCTTACTCAAGTTGGATAGTGATTTTCATGGTTTTTCTATTCTCTCTTTCCAGTCTGTGTGAGCCCTGTCTCTTCCATCTCTTTCACAGTGTCTGCTTATCTTGTCCCTCCATTTCCTCTGCAAGTGTATAGCAGAATCTTGAATCTTGCTGCCTTACACTAAGTACTCATGCTTTTTACTTCTATTTCTTTTTGTTTGTGCTATGAGTGATTCATCTCTATCTGATTAGGCTGAGGGAATTGGAGAAGTTCTTGGTACTCAATAGAAAGAATTTTGTGAACACAGGAAGATGGGTGGAAACTTACAGATTAATATGTAGAATTATTATTCTGTCACAGAGAAACTATTGGCATGCTCATTCTTCAGATGAAGAAGCTAAATGTGAGCCTGGTTACATAACTTTCCCAGACCCCACCAGCCAGTATCAGAGCCACAAGTCAGTCTAGGTTGGTCTGCCTCCTAAGCCCCTGTTTTGGTGGATTCATGATACCCAGATGGAAAAGCTGGGTTGACCCCCATGAGGAGACCAGAGTCCCTATACACAGAGGGGAGGTCATTCACAACACAAAAACAAAGTTTTCTTTTTCAGCAATTTTCCTAGAACCCATCTTGTTGAGAGCTTGTTAGATGAGTGATTGAGTCTGAAATTGTGTCTTCTTAGCCTGTACTATGCATCAACAGTAGGAACCTCCTTTCCTTTCCCTCCCTGATGGACTTCTTGGGATGAAAATCTAAGTTCAGGGGCGCCTGGGTGGCTCAGTTGTTAAGCGTCTGCCTTCAGCTTGGGTCATGATCCGGGGGTCCTGGGATCGAGCCCCACAATCGGGCTCCCTGTTCGGCGGGAAGGCTGCTTCTCCCTCCCCCACTCCCCCTGCTTGTGTTCCCTCTCTGGCTGTGTCTCTCTCTGTCAAATAAATAAATAAAATCTTTAAAAAAAAAAAAAGAAAATCTAAGTTCAGATTTTCCTGTGTGCTTTGGAACTGATGAAGCCAATCATGTATTCAAGTTTCAAACCCAGTATCGCTTCTTCTTAAAGATGTTTCATAACTTGAAAAAAAAAAAACAGGCATTTGTTCTATTTGCTTTAAGATGGAGAGAGCCAAAATGTGGAACCCAGTGGGATCTATTGACAAAGGTGAAGGAACATAAATGGTTTGATTACATGGAATTTGATATTTAAAACATTAAAAAGAAATTCAGGCCATTTTAGAGCATAACACAGAGATTCTCTAGGCCTTTTTGGCATGCCACAACTTGATTGCATGTCATTTAACCAGAGGGTTAAGGACATTCCTTTTAGATCATGCCCCTGTGAGGCAACACACAAGTATGAAGCAGGAGGTGAATGGAAAAGAGACTAGTAAGGGGGAGGAGGTCTGAAAGGAAGAACAAGGAGCACAGGAGCCTTGGGGTCCATGATGGGGATGAGGCATTGCTGGCCATGTTATTGGGGTGCCATTTCTTCTGCTCAGATCCATTCCTCCTCCCCCCACCCCAGCAGTGGGCCATGACCTCCAGAGGCTGTCTCATACTAGAATAGCCAGAGAATCAGGAGGAACTAGGGACTCAAACCACAGCTATGTACCATCTAAAATGGAAAGATTTCAGTGTTTAAAAAATGGCCATGGCTCTACCAATGTGTACCAGTTCAATAACAAACACCCCCCCACCCCCCGCAACACACAGAAGGTGAGGTGTGTGTATTCCTTGAAGGCTGCAGAGGAAATCTTGTTACTGTTTTGTTTTTTTTTTTTTTAAAGCATTGGTAAAAACCAGGCACCTGAGTGGCTCAGTCAGTTAAGTGTCCTGTCTGATTCTTGATTTCAGCTCAGGTCATGATTTCAGGGTTGTGAGATCAGGCCCCACATCAGGCTCTGCACTGGGTGTGGAGCCTGCTAAAGATTCTCTCCTTCTCCTTCTGCCCTCCCCCGTTTAAAAAAAAAAAAAATTGGTAAAAATATCCAGTTAAGGTAAGATTTTGGAGGTCTTCCTAGCCTATGACATACTTATAGATCTGTTACATTTGTTCACTTGCCTCCTAAAATCGAAGCTCAAACATTTTGTAGCGTTCTTTAGTTTCCTGGTATTTCTGTTAGAAATTCCAAGCTTGTTCTTGGAAAAATGAAGCATTGGAAAAGTTATTGTTAAAAGACTTGAAATTTTGAAGAGCCTTTCCATGAACCCAGGGGCTCCTGAATCCTGTGTAAATCCTATACAAATGTGCACTATTCTTGCCAAAGGTGGATTTCCTGATAATTGTAACAAGATCAGCAAAGAAAGCAAAGAGAGAAGGATTAATATTTTTGATTATTTCTTGTGTAGCAAAGGCTGGACTAGCCCTTATATTTGTAATGACATCCCTTAACCCTTAAGCTCATACAGCAAAATAAATAATAAGGTAAGAAAACAACAATAGCATGTCTTATCCCAAACTGTTCCGTGTAAATGAACTAATCAATCACTCCTTTTATGTAGTTACTAAAAGATTGGCCAGGGTTGAAGAGTTTCTATTCTAGATTTAATACTTTTATCCATTAGGCACAGTCCAGATCAGTCCTATTCTAGCTTTTCTTTGGGATTGGCCCCTTGGCTGTGGTCTCCCCCAAACACTGTCAGGGGACATTGAGGTCAGATAGGGCTCCTCCTGTGGAGCCCATGTATCCACTTGTTTTGTGTATACCAGACCCATGTAATTAACTGAGGGTTGGAGGACCCTGAGGCTATCACTTAATGGTATTTACCACTTAAACAACATTGATGTTTAACCTTTACTTTGGTACTTTTGTAGAGAAGAGCCTTCACAGAACTTTCATTATTTGTATTTTGCTTCTGCTATTTCCATTGTAGTGTTTTCTTTAAAATTTGTTTAGTGACTCATTGATGTGGTTGTCTGACTTAGATTTTTTGCTCTTAAGATACTATGTTAATGCATAAAAATCAGGCATATTTTATTTTTCATTTTCACTGTATCTGAACAGAAATCATTAGGCTGGAATGACATTACTCTTGAAAACAGAATGGTAATAATTATCTTAGCTTTTCTCCTTTATTTAGCCTCCTTTATTTAGTTAGCCTCTCCATATATTTAGAGGCTATGGTAAGGAATGTTTACAATTTCCAAAAGGATTTAAGATGCATTCAAAGGTAAATGGTAATACATGCTTATATTATTATACCTTAAAAACCTCATAGTGCCTCAGTCCAGATAGCTACTCAACAAATGTTCATTGTATAGATTGAATTGAATAAAAACATTAATGATTCCAATGTATCTGCCACTGTATATTTAAAAACATTTCTTATAGGCAAACATACCTATGTTTAAATCAAGTGATGCTGATCCTATAACAAATGTCTCTGTTACTATGAAATTATTATGCTGTAGGAGTAAATCACTTTAATAGACGTTGATGTAGTAAAGATTCAAGTTAGCAACAAACATTATGCAGTTCACTAGGGACAATTGTGAAGTTGTTAATTTAAAGAAGAAAAACAAGCCTCAAAACATGGGTGGCACTCATCACTAAGAATCAATGTAAAGGAAAAAGAGATGTAAGAATTGTTGGAAAAACAAGCTAAAAAGTGATCAGGGTACCAAGGAAAGATATACACACATTGACATACCCCACAGTAGCAGGATTCTTGTTCATAGGTAAGAGTTTAGTTTGCAGAAACTAGGAAAGATACTCTCATTACAAATTTATTTAACTTTCCTCTTTCCTACACATGTACATAACTAAAAAGTTCAAGGTAATTCATATTTTTAAGAAGTTGTATAGATGGGCTTGGTACACAAGGCTAGACCAGTGGGCTGAAAAGTATAAAATTCAGTAAAAGACTTACTTAGGTTTAAGTAAATAATGATAAATCATGCTTTTAGTGAGCCTATGCCCCTGGACTGTGAACTTCAAAAGTACCTGAGATCGTGACCTAAGCCCCAGGCAGACGCTTGACCAACTGAGCCACCCAGGTTCCCCTGGTATTTGTTCTTGATATGTAGGAAGACCCTTTTACATCTAGAACCCACATATTTTCTTTTATTTCCCATCTCCATTTCATTTGGGTTAGGGATAAAAAAGAGATTTTTATTTTTTTTTTAGTTTTTAAAGTTTTAATTTTCATTCCAGTTAGTTAACATAGTTATATTAGTTGTAGGTGTACAATATAGTGATTCAATAATTCCATGCATCACCTGGTGCTGTTCATGAAAAGTGTATGACTTAATCCCCATCACCTATTTAACCCATCCCCCCCCCCCCACCGCCCCTCTGGTAACCCTGTCTGTTCTTTCTAATTAAGAATCTAAAACAGATGTTTAAATGAAAGAAGAAAAGAGGGAATAAAGGAATCTCTAAAGGTTTATTGTTTTGAAATTTAGTTATATTAAATTTTATTTTCATTCTTTTCACTAATTGTATTTAATGGAGAGTTACAAAAGGGATATTATTCCTCAGGTGTTTACAGTTTATTGGAGGGAACAAATATGCACAATCAGTGATCTAGATTACAATCACAAAATAGTAATCCAATTCAAGTTATAGTTTATATGACAGCTCAGGAGAGGCAGATTGATTCGAGCAGGGTAGGTGAGTCAGGAGAAATTTCTTGTATAGGAGAGGAAAAATATCTTTTTCCAAAACCTTTCTAAGTTCTCAATTGGGACCCCTATAACAAAGGACAGACCAATGAGAAAAGCATACATATTTATTTAATATAAGTTGTACATGGCACAGGATCCTTTTTAAGGAAATGAAGACTGGAAGTACTCCAGGATGTTAAACCAGGATGTCTCAATGCTAGTTTTGATGAAGATTGGAGAGTTGTAGAAAAATGAGATAAGACCAAATAGGGTATGAGCTAAGTGTAGTAAATTGGAGGAAACAGCAAGGCCTATTTATTCAAGTTCCTCTCAGCATCCCTCTGTCTTTGGAGATAAGGATGCTCTTTTCTCAGTGGTATAAGGAAGGCACCTCTCACATTAGAATTTTATGACCTGCTTCAGGGGAAGGTCAGAAAAATCCTTCCTGCCCCTGCCATTTTACAGATTCTTTCAGCTTGAAATTTCAGTATTCTAATGTGCCATATTTTGGGGTAGTGTGTCTTGAACCCCATCCCCTGGAATGGTGAATTTACAGGAAATAATCCCATTTTTCACTATCAAAAAAGAGAGGGAAAGACATGAACAAATTATAAGGTTAGAAATTGGTAAAAAAGAGAACTTTTTTTTGAAGAATTAACAAACATTTATTGAGTTCCTACTGAAAGGCAGAAAATGTATCCATTGCTAATGCTACAGTAGATATAATAAGACATGCCCTTGCCCTCAGAGAACTTGCAATCTAGAAGGGGAAAGAAGAATGTAAACAGATAATAACACCACAGTGTGAAAGTGCATTAATGGAGGTTAAGTATCAAGTTCCATGTTGGAAAGGAAAGAGATATGTTTGGGAAAGGGTTTTCAGTTGTGTGAGTCATGGGTAGTTGCTTGAGATCTTTAATGTAAAACACCATCCATTTTTAATAGAATATTTATTTTAAGTTTGGGGAGATGGTGGGCTTGTAATAATATTGAAGTTCATAAATCTGGCCTCTATATAAAAGAGGGGCTAGTTTATGGAGAACCTAAAGTCTACAGGAATAACAATGAGAAATATGAAATATTTCTAACATCGAAATATATGAAATAGTTTGATTCAAAAGCCCACAATTTGCCCTAAAGTACACTAATAGTTCTGGCATGTTCCAGTATGCTTAGTTCAGTTGATTGATTTTTTTTTTCAGCCAAAATAATGCTTTTATATATCTTGGTTTCTATCCAGTTCTAAGATTAGTTCTTTATAGCTCAATAATAAGTCAGGGTTTCTTTTTTTTTTCCTTTCTCTTTCCTTTCTCCTTGGATGGTACCTGGGTGCAAAGCTTTAGAAAAAAAAGTCATGAAGAAGGGCCACTGGACATACATTCTTCTTCAGTCCCACACTACTCTCCCTGCAGTGTGGCTGATTTGGCTTATCCTTGGACATCTCAATATTATATAATTTCAAATGAGGCTCATATTGTAGTCTGAACATTTTGGGCAATATCATGGGGCTTGAGATACCTATCTGGTTTGGTCTCAAGATTTCCAACCCTTTACCAACTTGTACCAAGTTCAGCCTTCTTCCAGGTCACTAGTCTTCTCAGTACTTGAACCTGCCATTGGGGTATGAGGTAACTTCTGGATCCCCTGATGTCTCCATGTGAGCTGTGGATAAGATAAGCTGTATCAGTGTCTTCTAAGATTCCTCCCTCAGACATTTCTAATTCACCTTCTGGATGGCGCCATGTTTCTCTGGTACTGAATACTGGATGCTCTAAGGGAAATTTGTAAAATTTCCTGGGATAGTCCCTCCATTCTTGAGATTCTCCCCTAAAGTAAATGAAAATTTTGCTGCCCCTTATTTCTTTGCTATACCAAGAATTAACCCCAAATGGGGTTTGAATAAGGATATCCAGTTCTCTCTTTAGCCCATTTTTACCCCAGGCTCCTCTTTCTAGTATCAGATGGGCTTTTCTTTTTCTTGTGGGATAAAAATTTCTACTATGTCATACATGGTATTTACCTTTTCAGTAGCTTCATCATTTAAACTCTATGGTATCCAGTCCTTCAGTCTTGGCTCTAGATATAAAAGTCCAATTTTGGAATTTCTTTTAGCAACTATGTTATCTTTCAATAAAGCTTGGTTTTGCAAACTTCTGATTTCTTATTTGGTTTAAATTTCTTAAAATCCTTCTATTTGGAATCTCAAAGTTGAGCAAAAATTTATTTGTTCTGGGCTGGATTCAACTTACCCATGACACAATGAGCACATTGATCCAGTAGGTGGGAGAGTGTTGTAACAATTATCAATGAAAACATATTGGTTTAGTAATCCACAAATATCCTCACTTCAGTTAGTGGTTGTAGTGATCCAGGCATGACATGGTATGGGTCTGAAGTTTGGGAAGTAACTATGAAACTAAAGTTTGAATGAAATTTGATAGGTATTGTTGTGGACTGGTTAGTGGGTCTTAATGGCTGATTGAATACTGATGGTGAAAATAAAATTAAAAAAGCCTCAACAAACAAGGGAAAGAGGAGAATTTTTCTCAATTTAATAAAGAATATCTACAAAAAACTTATAGCTAATATTGTACATAATGGTGAGAAACTGGATGCTTTTGCACTAAGGTCAGGAATAAGGCAAGGATATACATCTCACCACTCCTATTTAATATTGTGTTGGAAGTCCTGGCTAATTCAATAAGACAAGAAAAGGAAACAGCCTATATACAGATTAGGAAGGAATAAATAAAATTGTCTTTGTTTGCAGATGACATGATTGTTTATGTAAAAAACCCCAAAGAATCAACAAAAAGCTCTAGAACTAATAAGTGATTATAGCAAGCCTGCAGTTTACAAGATTAATATACAAAAGTCAAGGGGCACCTGGGTGGCTCAGATGGTTAAGCATCTGCCTTCGGCTCAGGTCATGATCTCCAGGTTCTGGGATCAAACCCCATATCGGGTTCCTTGCTCAGCAAGGAGCCTGCCTCTCCCCCTGCTTGTGCTCTCTCTGTCTCTCTCTCTCTCTCTCAAATGAATAAATAAAATCTTTTTTAAAAAAGTCAATTGATTTCTTAAATACTAGCAATGAACAATTAGAATTTGAAATTAAAAACACAACATCAGTTACATTAGCACCAAAAGAAGAAGAAATGCTTAGGGATAAATCTAACAAAATATATATAAGATCTATGTGTGGAAAAATATAAAACTCTGATGAAAGACATCAGGGAGATTTTATTTTATTTTTATTTTTTATTTTTTAAAAAGATTTTATTTATTCACTTGTCAGAGAAAGAGAGAGAGAGGGCACAAGCAGAGGGAGCGGCAGGCAGAGGGAGAAGCAGGCTCTCCGCTGAGCAAGGAGCCTGATGCGGGACTCGATCCCAGGACCCTGGGATCATGACCCGAGCCAAAGGCAGACCTTAACCAACTGAGCCACCCAGGTGTCCCTTGGAGATTTTAAATTAATGGACAAATATTCCATATTCATGGACTGGAAGACTGAATGTTGTTTGTCCTTCCCAGCTTGGTCTATAGATTCAGTACAAGCTCAATCAAAATATCAGCAAGCTATTTTATGGGTATCAACAAACTGATTCTAAAGTTTATATGGCAAGGCAAAAGACCCAGAATAGCCAACAAAATACTGAAGAAGAACAAGGCTGGAGGACTGACACTACCCAACTTCAAGACTTAGTGTAAAGCTGCAATTCTCAAGACAGTGTGGTATTGGTTGAAGAATAGACAGATCAATGGAACAGAATATAGAGCTCAGCAATAGACCCACATAAATACAGTAAATTTATCTTTGATAAAGGAACAAAGGCATTTCAATGGAGAAAGGACAGGCTTTTCAATAAATGGTGCTGGAACAATTGGATGTCCATATGAAAAAAATCTAGACACAGACCTTATACCTTTCACAAAATTGAACCTTCACATGAATGTTTATAGCAGTTTTATTCATAATCACCAACTGGAAGCAGCCAAGATGTCCTTCAGTAGTTAAATAGATAAACTGTGGTACATCTGTATAATGGCTATTATTCAGTAATAAAAATAAATGAACTCTCCAGCCATGAAAAGACACTGAGAAAACTTATGTACATATTGCTAAGTTTAAGATGTCAGTATGAAAAGGGTACATATTATACGATTCTAATTATATGACATTTTGGAAAATGTAAGGCTATAAAGACAGTAAAATGATCAGTGGTTGTGAGAGGTTTGAGGGGTGGGTGGAAGAGTTGAATAAGTAAAGCATAGGCAGTCTTTAAGGCAATAAAATTATTGTGTATGCTACTATAATGGTAGATACATTATACATTTGTCAAAACCCATAGAACTGTACAGCACAATGAGTGAGCCTTATTGTGTGCAAATTAAAAAAAAATTATTTAAGGGGTTTGGGAATCCCAGAAAAGAATGAAGACTATGACAAAAAAATCTGTGTTAAAAATATGAAACAACCTTTATGAAAGTGATAGGAGGAAAAGGTACTGACCTAAGAATCTTTGGAAATGAGTGGAGTAGATAAGACTAAAAGGAAATGGGAACTGCACATAAATACTGTACTCTAGTTGATAAAGTTGTTCCCCATGGGAGTTTGGTTAACAGTCTAATACTACTATAAATGTATATTGGAATGGAACAGTTACATAAATGGATGGCAGATAATGGGAACCAAATTTCTCATTGTTGGAGTGGGAGTTTACAGATAAGCAAGGGGAGGAAGCTAGAAAGATCCATTTGTAATCCATTAGAATTGGAGATATCAGTATGAGCTCATGTTTAGCTTAATATAAATGTGAATGACTGCATATAGAAATATTTACAAATATATGCATATACATGAATTAGTATAAACATATATTTTTTGCTCTGCTAGATGAGAGGGCCTAGAAACAACACCCCAGTAGCAACAAGAAGATCTAGTGCTCAGGTCTTGGTCTCTAAAAACATTCTCTAATAAAAGGATCCAGGCTCCTTAGAAAAATGGCTGATTCTAGGACTGGGGCAGGAAATATACAAAATGAACCTCTGGCATCTTGTAGTTCCAGAAAGTAAGAAAGTATTCAAAACAGCCAACACACACACATATACACAGACACACACAGACACACACACACACACACACACACAGACATTCACTTATGAGACATTTCACCTATGAAGAACTGAAAGTTCTCAATGGCCAAACCTGGAACAATTTGAACAACAGAATAAAATAGTATGGGATTATAACCCAAAGTATAAAATACATATTCACGAGCCCATAATAACCTACATAAATGATTGAATAAATAAATAAATGGGGGAAAAGAGATGAATTTCCTATGTAGAATTCCAGATAAATTATGTAAAATACTTTGCCCTCAAGGAGGTGAAGCATAACTCCTGCCTATAAGTATGGGTGGCACATAGTGTCTTCTTCCCAGAGTATAGTATGAAAAGGGGGACAGGTAAAAATAGTGACTTTGCAGTAGAAAAACCTGACGGACACTACGTTAACCATGTGATCAAGGTCAACATCAAGAGTGTTAAGTCATGTTGGAAGCATGAACCCTTGACGTGATGTGATGAAAATGGCACCTTTTCATATGGTCTTCCTCCCAAAATATCGCGTACCTCTAATCTAATCATGAGGAAGACATCAGACATATTCCAATAGTGAGGCATCCTACAAAATACCTGATGAGTACTCCTCAAAACTGTCAAGGTCATCAAAACAAGGAAAATATAAGAAACTCCCATGACCAAGAGGAGCCTGGAGACATGGTGACTAAATATAATGTATCCTGGATGGAATTCTGGACAGAAAAATGGTATTAGTTAAAAATTAAGGAAATATCAATAAAGTATTAGTTAATAATGTATCAACATTGGTTCATTAATTGTAACAAATGTATAATAATGCAATATTTTAATAGGAAAAAGTAGGTGCAGATATATGGGGAACTCTACTGTCTTCTCAATTTTTCTGTAAATCTAAAACTGCTGTAAAATATAAATTCTATTCTAAGAAATAATAATTAAAGGGAGCTCCAGAGGTGCATATTTGAAGAACAGGCAAGAATTAAGATTCTGCTAATCATTGCTAGAAAACCACAAAGGGTTATGTAACTGATTGGGTAGATAATGAGTATTAGAGGGCCATTAAAGGGGCATTAAAGAAATTATCTGAAAATAATTTAAGATCTGTCTCTATCACTCCTCTAGTTAAAATCCTTCAGTGGATCCCATGGTCTAAGATAAGGCTAGACTTTCTATGTTGCATACAAACTGATCCTACCTTTCTGGATTCACCTTCCTCTCTCTGTTGCTCAAGAACATCAAGAAGCTTGTTCATATACATACCATACTGCTTATTGCCTCTTGGCCTTTGTTCATACTGCCCCGTGCCTGAAATTCCCTACCTCCCACCCCTCACTTTCCTCTACTTAGCTTAGTTCTTATTTAGCACTAACTCAGCTTCACCTCTTCCAGAAAGCCCTTCCTGATTCTCCTGAGTTTAGTTCCTTTTTTTCTCTTTAAACCCAAGGAGACCATCTTTATCCCATTATTATTATTATTAGTAGTAGTAGTAGTATATATGGTTATGTGCTCTACTTGGCTATGAACAAATCAAAGCCAGAGTTTTATTGTACCCATAACAAGAACAGAAGAGTCATATTTATATTGTGAGAGAGAAACAGACAACAGACACTTGGTTCTCACCTAAAAGAAGCTCACTTTTGAGGGTAGAGATCAAAATATAATTATCTTTTACAAATAAAAAAATAGTTGCTTTGAAAATTTTAATTAATTTTCACAAACTTATTTTTTAGAACTCCTAAATCTTATAAAAAACTTTTTTAAAGCACTTAAAGGTGAAAAAGGTGAATTATTTTCTAATATTAGAAGATATATGTCTTTAAAAAGGAGAGAGATGATTTTGATGATCTGAAGGGTATGTAGATTATACCTAGGCACTTAATTCTTGAATGTTTTGTTACACAGTCTTTGAGTAATTTATGTGAAGTCTATTTACTGGTAAAAATTCAATTCAGAGGGGTGCCTTGGTGGCTTAGTCGGTTAAGCATCTGCCTTCAGCTTAGGTCATGATCTCAGGGTCCTGGGATGAGCCCTGCATGTTTGGCTCCCTGCTCAGCAGGAAGTCAGCTTCTCCCTCTTCCCCTGCCCACCCCACCACTTGTGCACATTCTCTCTCTCAAATAAATAAATAAAATCTAAAAAAATTTCAATTCAGAAAATGTGGAATAGCACAGAAAATTGGTTTATGTTTAAATGTAAATGGACTTACAGTGAGAATTACCCTCTTTTTCATTACCTTGGAGTATTTTTCAAAAGGAAAATTTCGTATTTTAGTATTCTCTTTTCACCTATAGAGGTTAGTAACTCTGAAATGAAATACAGAGCATACACTGCACTCTCCTTAGTTGAAGCTCCTCTGTTACTCAGAGCCTTTTGTCCAAGCATACACCCTTGCCTCAGCCAAACACCTGGTCTCTGTTCCTGGATCTTATGGAACAGCGCGCAACACCTAATGCAATATATGTAAAAAGGTTCTGTATTCGTCATGAGGATTTGAAAATGAAGCAAAATTATATTCTTGTGAAGTGACTGGTTTTAAATTCTGCCCTTTGGTGTTTGCTTATATTTATGCAATCATATTATATTGATCACAGGGCACAGGAGATACTGACTGTCATTTTAAAATTAAGAAGAACTTGGAAAATGCATCTATAAGCCTGGAATCCGTGAAAAGCCCAGGATTGTTTGTTGGACTTCAGCCAGATGGACAGGCAAAACCAGTTATTTATACTAAGAATGGGAATGTTTTCTTCTATCCACAGGTCATCAAATGTACGTTTACTTTGAGATACTTCCATTTTGGTTTGCTTTGTGATACTTTTGTGTCTGATAATTTCATCACATTTTTACTAAGCATATCTCTGCTATTAGCCTTTGTTGGTGTTATTTTAGAAGCAGTGAAAAAGATTTTGAAGATAATTTATCCCAAATTTTCAGATGTTTATATTAGATATAGAGTTTTTACTATATTAAGCTGCTTTATAGTTTTAAAATTTGTTTGTGCATTGTATATGTGTGTGTTCATGTGTGCATTTTGTTATTTAATGATATCTCCATATACATTGTGAGGGGATGGGACTATTAGAAATATTCTCAGTTTCATTGCTATTAATTTTTAATGTTCACAGTATAAAATGAGATAGAAAAAAGATCATTTTAAATGAGATTTGAATTTAAAATAGGATTTGGAAAAAAGTATAAGGATAGGACAGAAATGTGAATATTTTGAAACTATTTTCTCTCATATCTAAGATCAGATTCTCTAGCTAATTTTAGTGAGGGTCTGTAGACTAAACAATTTAAGCTTAGAATGTATTTGCTTGAACACAAAGATTAATGAGGTAACTCCATTGTGTTCTTAAATTATCTGCAAATTTAGTTTGCTATCTAATTTTTGCCTGATGTAGTCCCATGGACTTTGGCTTAATCAAAATCTAGATGACTTTCTTAGGCAGTCTGACTCTTATTTAACTTCTCTTTGCTTATCAAAATCTACCTGTACTTTATATATATTACATTATATGTATCCATATATATATATATATATATATATATATATATATATATGTATATATATATAGTATCCTACTGAAAATAGTTTAAATAAGAGCTTGATTTAACATGATGATATATCTGGCCCTGTTCTTTGTGCTATCTGCCTCTATTCCTTCTCAGCCGTTAGGTGCCATATTTAAAATTTTGCAAATTGTTGGATTAATACACCTTAACTTACTGCCATCCATACCACCACTCCCTCTACCCTCTGTTTTTCCACAGAGTGGCACGCCTACTCAGCAAAGTGGGTATGCCATCTGTCTCTGGCGCACAGCAGGGAAACAGATGACTTAAGAGCAGGAAGATACAGGGTGGAGTAGAAGAAAAAGCCATGAGAAATAGCTATCAGGGGGCAACAACCATGCTGGAAAAGCACAGGAAGAAAGGAGAACTAATACAAAGGAAGGAGCAATGAAGAAAAGATGAGAAAGCAGAGATAGCAATAATTAGAAAAAAAGATGAGTAGAAGAAAAAATAATTTGTGGCAATACATAAGAGAGAAATAACAAAAGGCCAGGTTTGTCAACCTCAGATATTGGTACCAATAGAAAAGAAGTCATTCTTTTTTTTTTTACAGGCGTTAAAATGTAGTTCTGTTACTAGAGCATGGATGATTTGGGTTTTCTTCTCTATTTACCAGCTGTATGATCTTAGTTAAGCCAACTAACATCAGAGAGCTTTGGTTTCTGTGTCTTTGTAACTGGGGTAACAGTAATACGTGCCCTATCTCCCCAGCAGAGCTGGTGGGGATCAAGCAAGTAAATGTATTTGAAAGTTCTTGTTTCAGTAATAATACCTAACACTTGTAGGCAATTGTTTTAAGCCAGACACTGAGAAACATGGGTTCTATCATTTAATCTCTCTTTGGGAAATAGATAAATTGCTTCTTACGGTCTTTTGAAACTTAACTTTTATTATTTGATAGTATGTTGAAAAAAAGAATTGAATATCCCCAGTGATTGTGAATTAACTTTAAAAGCATATAGCTAGTAGGGCTGAGACTAAGTCTTCTAATGCTAGATTGATAGATGTCTGTAATCTGTTCATATAATTTCTTTTTCCCCTTTATCATTTTTATTAAATAAATAATGCATGAAATTGTGGAAAATTCTGAAAATATACTCATGTGGAAATCTGTCTAGAGATAAAAACTATTTACATTTTGATGTACATTTTTTCATGACTTTTTTCTATGGAAGTGTGTGTTGTATATATTTATCTATGTTCTTCTCAAGGTATACTAAAATTATATGTATATATTTTAATTTTAATTTTATTTATTTATTTGAGAGAGAGAGAGAGCACAAGCAGAGGGAGCAGCAGAGTGAGAGGGAGAAGCAGGCTCCCCAGTGAGCAAGAAGCCTGATGTGAGGCAGATGCTTAACTGACTGAGCCACTCAGGCGCCCCTAAGAGCATTATTTTTAACAAAATATAGGGCTTCAGTCCTATATATAAGAAACAATTTTATATGCTTTTTTACTTAAAAAAAGACAAATGATTTTCTTCAATACTCATAGATTTACACCATATTTTCAAGTGAATTTTATTAATGCATTTACCACAAATTATTTAACCAATCCCTTAATGTTGGCTATTTTATTGTGTTTTTTTGGGGGGATGATCATTCATGTACATACATATTTTTACACTGAACTGAAATTTTGTCCTAGCATAAATTACCAGAAGTGAAAGTGTTCCCTTAATTTCAATTAAATCTGAATGTCCCATAGTGACTCTAGCAGTCTCCGAAATGAGAAGTATATTTTGGCACTAGTTGTTAATCCTGTGAGGAATTGCCTAGAGGCTCCTATTTGTCCTGGCTACAGAGAGGTTCCTCTTGGCCTGACCTTGGGCTATCATTTATCAATCTGAGATCTTACAAGTTGTCCTTATTAGATGCAAATTCCTGTGATCACCAAGCTGTTCCTATCTGGATTAACCCAGGAGGATAATCGCGGAATTTTGTCTGTTAGGTTATGGAAGTTCCAAGTGAGTCCTAGACATTCATTGCAAGTATCTCTTTCATTTAAAAAATGAATGGAAAGATTTTCAAACATACTGTAAAGCTGTAGACCTCAGCTCTATAAAGATTGCTACCCCTGAAGGGCTTATTCCAAAGGATTACAGACTTTCAAATTAAAAGGAAACTTAAAATTCTTAGCTCCATACCTTCTCACTGATTATTTTCAATCTGTAAAAATGACTACAACACCACTTTGCATTGATGTGATGTTTTAGCCCAGTATGTTATATATGGCTCATTATGTATCTTGTCATTGTATGAGAATTCAAGAGCCCGGATAGAGACATGGACAAGTGAGGGGTAAGATTCTGTCTCTCATGGATTCAGTAGGAAGAAGCAATTAATAGAATTAAAGGCAGAGAACCCATTTTGTAGGAAGTGGTATTAATATACATGAAGACACTTGTTGATATGGCCTTCAAGCAAGAATCCTTGGAACATTATTACAAGTCAGTTGATCTTTTGTGGCTATGGCTGACATATTCAGGGTTCAGGTTATCTTGAGGTAGTGTATTCTATATGTAACCTGTTAGTATTCTCAGAATCTTGGAAAAAGTTGACATGGAAAGTTTGCCTAGTAGTTTTCTCTCTCTCTGCTGTTGTAGACACCCAGATTGACCAAGAAGTTCTCATTGATATAGGGAATCTCATCACCAGTATCATAAATGCCAACATTTGTACAGAAGTAGACTGTTCCAAGAAATGTTAACCTAAAGATATTATTGCTAAATATACTGAGGCAACTTCCTATTTTAATGCTGGAGATATTGCTTTGGAAATTTTATTGAAACATCACGAATCCTAGGAATTCTGAGGAAAGGTATGGAAGCACAATAAAAAAACATTTATTCAGAATACACTTTCTAGTAATACTTCCCCATTTTCACAAGACACGTACCACGATGTTAAAGAAATTCTGTATACACCACTTGCCCTGGACTTTAATGAAAAGTGTAGCTGCAGAATTGGTTGCAACAACTCCTTTATGGGATTTATTTTGACTCTAGTTAATCATTAGGCTGTGCACATTTCAACAAAAGAAAGCACAAAGAATGGTTGCTGTACAAAGGCTCATGTTTGCTGTATTGATATGCACCATTGAAAATTCTGTTTTGCGTGGCTATTTGTCTTTACTTTTACCCACATTTTCTCTTACTTTTAAGGGTAGTACTGAATTTCCTGCCAGATCAGGTAAACAAAGGTGTAACAAAAGATTTAGAGAACAGTGTGAGATACTAGAAAATATATTGATATCTGCCACCCACCCCCTACTCTGGTTCCTGCACAGAATTCCTAAAACCCTTGTAAATTTCTAAGCGATAAGAGTATGCAAACATCTTTTGTTCTAATAAGGTGCCTCTGGGTGGGCCCCTGGAAGACCAAGCCATGATTCAAAGCTTGGTATTTTTAACTCTATCCCTCCATCCTTCACAGACAGGAGAAAAGCTGGGCATGGAGTTAAAAATTGATCATGCCTGTGAGTAAGCCTCCATAAAATCCCAATAGTATGGGGTTTGAGGAGCTTCCAGATCAGTGAACACATTTACATACTGGAAGGGTGAGGTACCCCAACTCAATGGGGACAGAAGTGCCTGCACTCAGGGCTCTCCTAGGCCTTGCCTTGTGTATCTTTTCATCTGACTATTATTGATATGCTTTGTCATATCCTTTAGTAAATAGGCAAACATAAGTATTTCCTTGAGTTCTGTGAGCTGCTCCAGCAAACTAACTGAACTTGAGGAGGGGTTGTAGGAATCTTCGATTTACTGCTGATTGGTCAGAAGCACAGTTAACAACCTGGACTTGGGATTAGCATCTGAAGAGAGGGATGGTCTTGTGGAACTGAGTCCTTAATCTGTGAGATCTGATGGTATCTCCAGGTAGATAGTGTCAGAATTGAATTAAATTGTAGGACAACCAGCTGGTATTGCAGAGCTGTTTGGTATGGCAAAAGCTCCTACACATTTGGCGATCAGAAGGGTCAGAAGTGAAGTATTCTGTGTGAAAGCAAAGGAAACACAGGAAGAAAGAAAGAATATGTTTTACTAACTCAAACACATAAAAATTTCTTGCTAAAGTAGGGCTTGTCTTTGAGCTATCTGAACTTGCTGACACTCTCCTTCCAAACCTTGCCATTTAAAGTATGTGAAACTCTTGAACCAGATATTGAGCAGAAAACTAACAGATTATTGGGTCCTGTTATTTCTCATAACAGCGAAAAATAAGTCACCAAAATGGATTTTCAGTAAGTTTGGAGTTCTTAGGATCTTGTATGATGTCTATGAGAACTTAACATCTTATAGGATATTCAGTTGAGAGAATATAACCCAAACCCTTTTGAAGTTTGTCTGTAAATGTTGGCCTTCTGATGACTAGCACGGACTTTAAATGCTCCCGAGGCCCCTCCTGTCTACTGAGTTACAAGCTATCTTGTGGCATTTGTTGAGACTTTCCTGATCATTGAGTACTAAACAGTAATGTTGGGTCCTGTTATATCCCCGGGATGCAGTGCAGTGCCTGGCTCAGAGTAGGTTTTTGAACAAATGAATGATGTAGCATAAAATGAGTGAGAGTTCATGTTAGGAATGTTTGGGTTTTATTTTCATGTGCTAGCAGTATGTCCCTAATTAAGTTAATTAACACCTTGAACCTCTGTTTTGTCATCTGTAAATGAGAATAAAATAATAAAAGCATTGCATTACAGTAAGAACTTTTAGTGTGAATATGTGAACCTTTTGAAATTGAGTAAACATATTTTGAGTAAATAAATTGTGGGCAAATATACATAAGTGTGCAGCTGAAGTGGGAAGAAGCTCATGACCTTTAGTTTTCAAAGGGAACAATGACTCAGAAAGTGTTAAGGAATTATCTTAGAGAGTTTTGTGAAGAGCAGCAGAATGTTTACTTAAAAGTTATAGTAGTTCCCCAAATCACTTCATTGTTTTTAGAATCTTGTATAACCAGACTACGCACACACACACACACAAACACACACACACACACATACATATATGTAAATATATGTAGGTATGATAGGTTGAGCCTGCCCTATACCAAGAACAACAAAAAATATCCCCTTTAAACTGTTGAGAGTTTTCAGTTGTTTGTATTTCAATACAGATATCTCTGAGCAGCCTGGCTCTGTAGGTTTTTTTTTTTTAATTATTTTTTTTATTATTATTATGTTATGTTAATCACCATACATTACATCATTAGTTTTTGATGTAGTGTTCCATGATTCATTGTTTGCATATAACACCCTGTGCTCCATGCAGTACATGCCCTCTTTAATACCCATCACCAGGTTTTTGTTTTGTTTTGTTTTAAACAGCATTAACTTTTCTTCATAGTTTTCAGGAAGGTAGAGTTGAAATTGCCAGGCACCCTTAGCAATAAAGGGACTTGGATAGGGGAAGAGATCATTGTAGGAAGAGCATAGTAAGGTTGCATTTCAGGAGATTTCAGTAGAGACCTTTCTGTGGGGAAGTTACCTGTTGTCCCCAAGCATGTACCCCTGAATCATGGCTCTGGCCTTAAACACACCTGCACTTGATATAAGTATATATATACACTGGTTGGTCTGGCAAGGCTCACAATCACGTGGAGGTCACTGCTCTGCCCTGCCTGTGATAACCCAATCTTGTTGACTGGGTTCACCCACCAAACAGCTAGAGGCTTGAAAGTACAGCAGGGTAGGGAGGTAAGGGTATTTGACTCATAGGCTGAGACTAGACTACCCATTATCCACATCCTGCTTAGGCCTCTTACTAGCTGGTGTGCTTTGACAGCACTTGTATCAAATGTCCATTCTCTATAAAATGAGAATGAAGGATGTCTTAAATCAGTGCTGGTGCGTGAATTACATGAGTTAATATATATAAAATGCTTATAATAGTGTCTGATACTCAGTAAGTGCTATACAAGTATTTGTGGCTATGATTATTAAAGAAGGGAAGAGTTCCTCATGGTGAATTTTTTTTCAGCAAGATGTTTTTAAGACTTTTTTTTTAAAGAACAGTTTGAGGTTCACAGAAAAATTGAGGGGAGGGTATAGAGATTTCCCATATATCTCCTGCCCCACAAGTGCATAAACTTCCCCATCAAAATTCCCCACCAGATGGTACATTTATTACAATTGATGAACCTACATTGACATATAATTATTCAGAGTTTGTAGTTAACATTTTGGTTCATTCTTAGTATTGCACATTCTATGGGTTTGGACAAAGGTGTAATGGCATATATCCATCAGTATGGTATCCAAAGAATATTTTAATTGACCTAAAAATCCTTACATTAATTGATTTTTGAATGTTGAGCCAGCCTCACATATCTGAGATAAATCCCACTTGGTCTTATTATATTAATCTTTTTATAGATTGTTGGATTCAACTTGCTAATATTTTGTTGAGGATCTTTGCATCTATGTTCATCAGAAGTATTGGTCTATAGTTTTTTTTCTTGTGATGTCTTTGTCTGGTTTTTGTTATTAGGACAATATTGACCTCATAGAATGAGTTAGGAAGTATTCCCTCTTTTTCTAACCTCTGAAAGAGATTGTAGAGAATTGGTATAATTTCTCCCTTAAATTTTTGATGTAAAATTCACCAGTGAACCTGTTTGGGCCAGGTGCTTTCTGTTTTAGAAGATTATTTGATATTGATTCAGTTTCCTTAATAGATTTAAGACTATTCATTTTGTCTATTTCTTCTTGTGTGAGTTTTGGCAAATTGTATCTTTCAAGGAATTGGTCCATTTCATCTAGGTTATCAAATTTGAAAGCATAGAGTTGTTGATAGTATTCCTTTATATCCTTTTAATGTCCATAGGATCTGTAGTGATGTCCTCTCTTTCATTTCTAATGTTCATAATTTATGTTTTTTCATTTTTTTTCTTAGTTAGCCTGACTAGAGACTTATTAATTTTATTGATCTTTTCAAAGAATCAGATTTTGGTACATTGATTTTTTCTATTGATTTCCTGTTTTCAGTTTCATTAGTTTCTGCTTTAATTCATCATGGTGTATCTTTCATAACTTAAATAGAGTTGCTAGATTCCTGGGGTGATATCTTCTCATTCCCTGTTTTAATCACTTTGGACAAATAATTTAACTTCTCTGTGACTTGGTTTCTTTATCTACAATTTGGTTAAAATTTGGTTTAATTAATAGTGTCTTAAGAATTTATAATAAAGTCATTGTTCCTACTACCATTTAGCTGAATTGTCTTGTGCAGCAAAACCTCTAAACCTCTTTATTCTCTTATTCATGAATCTACAGTCACAGTTCTATGAACCCTGTATGCAGGAGAAAGTGTGAGATCTGACTTCATGTGCTTAAACAATCAGTTATTATATTGAGCCCATGGAGAAGGTTCTCAATGGATTATTTGGAAGCTCTATTCATTCCCATTGTTCCAGATAATAAGTCCACCCTTATAATTACATATAATAACAACACAATGTGCTTGTTATTATTTGAAGAATGTTGGATCAATATAACTAGTGACTTTCCATTAACTTTAATGCACTGTTTGTTTTTTAGAGCATTTAGGTAACAGTGAACATATCCAAGTTTTGTAAGTATCGTAACTGAGACTTAAATTATGCTTAAAGTTTGCCTCCTCTTGCTCAAATTCCAGCCCAGTTTTATGGTATTAGCCACCTTCTGTATACAAACCATGAGGTTCAGGTATCAGTAACCTGAAAAAAATGCAGAACTGGAGGTATGGTTTAGAAGTTACATTTTTATTATAATAAGAGGAATTTCTTTCAGGTTGAAGTCTTATGGAAGTTTTTATTAAAGAATGTTTAGAAAATTCATTTCCACTTCATACTAGTCTGCTAAGATCATTCAAGTTTCAAAATATAAATGAAATACTGTCGTATACCCAATTCATCAGATCCTGAATATGTACATTATGATCTTATGTAGAAAAGTATGGCAAAAATATATTTCAGATAATAGAATAGATTTTATGGATTTAAATATTTATGCCATACAGCATGGCACATTACTATTGTGTTTTAGCTTACCTTACTTTTTAAATAGCTGGTATTCAATAAACCAACAGTTTTTTTAAAAGTTCACTTTTTGTAGTTATAGCCTTTCTGTCTGGTTGATCTTGATACTACTAAACTTTTAGATATAATGAGACACTATCTGAAGTGAACAAAGTAATCATTCAATTCCAGCTGGACAATTCTGTTTCTTTCACCTTCATCACAGGTTTTATTTTATATTGTGTTTGATAAATCTTCAGATTCCTTTTTAAATTGTGAAAGTGAGACAAAGAGAGTACACTGGTAAGAGTTACTCCAGTTCAGAGTAGGCTTTGAATCCATTGGATGCCATTTTGTACCTGGATTTTGGACCTCCAGCTGTGACCCACATGGCTCAAAGGCCAAGATGGGCAGTGTTCTATATAAAAGGACAGGGACATCTGGGATGACCTTTCCAGAAAATGTCTTCCAGGTCCTAAATTTCCTACTATTAAGACAACTGTTGTGTTTATAAACATATATTGACATTCATTTTTCAGGATGAGGTAGAATCTTGAAAAGCCAGTGTGGGAGGATAGAGAGATAAGAAATGCTTGTTCCCATTTTACAGTCTGCTTAGGCTGACTCTGTTGTGCAGCCCATTCTGTGCTTGTGTATGTTATAGAACTCATCAATATATACCAGAGGTAATTGTTTATGTGTTCTATCTCTGGGCTTTGTCATCAACCTCATCAATGTCAAAACCATGTGTTGTGCATTGATTTATTCTTATGTTTATGGCAGTGCCTGGGAAAGAGTTTATTTTCTCTCTGTAAATCCTGGATTTCTATATTATTTGTAAATAATGTAGTCCCTTAATTATGGGTCCCTTAATGGATTATAAGAAAATGGATGCTGAATTATATTTAGGAATCTTTTTTATTCTTTCCTCTTTAAGTGTTCATTTATCCTCAGTGGACATATTTCTAGTTATTTCTGATCTTTTTAATATTTTAAAGTTCCTTTATTAGTGTCAATCTCCAGTGTCTAAGTGTTGCATTGTAGATAACCCATATGGAAAAACTTATGTTTTACAGAGTTTGGTGTTTAAAAGATTATTTTTGTCTAAAATTATATAGTTATCAAATAATTATAAGGAGATATATATGACAATATGATCATGGGCAGTTCTTCGGACACCAGTGTTGTATAGTCATTGCCATCACTCTATATGATTAAGTGTTGCTGATTTCTGTTAACCATACTTATGAGACCATTATGCCTTCTCATGCCAACATATATTTTATGGGTCATCTTAAATTATTGACTGCAATTATGGTATTAAGAAGTAGCTGCTATTATTTATTATTGTATAAAATCAGACATCTATATAATTTTTTGTTGCTAATGAGGTTTCTAACTATGGCTGAACCCTAAGAATGAAACATAAACAACTTAAACTGTGAAATCGTAAACACAAATAGCACTCATGAGCTATAGAATTAGAATCATTACTAAGGTAGGCTGGAGATATCTATTCCTGAACAAAATACCAAAACACTTGCTTCTAAATAAAAGGCAGAAAAATAGCTAATGTTTTCTTCATTTATATGTATATGTATATTTATTTGATTTTCATATTTCAATAAGGTAACATTAAGTGTTGTTTGAGTGATGTTTTAGTCAGTTTCCCCTTCCGAGAAAGGCGAAGTACCAGATTATCAAAGGAGTTTCTGCTTAGAATCTATAAGAAAAACATCTTGAATAAGTTATTTGATTCATACTGTGGTGTTAAATTATTGCTTGGATTTACAAAGTAGTGAATATATTTTATAGGGATACCATTCATGCACAGCCTGCTGCTAAGAATAAAAAGTCATTTTCTGCTAACTATGTAATGCAGAGTGAAAAGATTTGACTAGGCATTGAAATGGAGACAATAGCAAAACTTAAACTTGCATAGCTGAACATATGGTGAGTTTTCTGAGAAGAAACAAGTGATTTGGGGAGGATCACATCTTTTAAAATCTTAATTTCAGTTGGCAGAGAAAACCCAATGGGTATGTCAGCAACACCCAGCCAAGAGGAGGAAAAAATCCATGAGTCAAAAAACCAGCAAGAAACACTACCAGAATCTGAGGCCAAGTGTTCCTTACTTTCTTCAGCTGCAAGTAAGCAACGGTCCCCCACCCCCTTCTTTTGGTTTGTCTGCACTGCTTCTTTGTGACCACCTCAGGAGGAACATCAAATTATTTTTAAAATATAGGGTATATTATTCCCCCATGAATTTGCTTTTAAGCTGTTACCTTGCTTTTTTATGCTTTGGTTTTATATTGCAAAGAATACATGTATAGGGGTGCCTGGGTGGCTTAGTCAGTTGAGCATCCAACTCTTGATTTCAGCTCAGGTCATGATCTCAGGGTAGTGAGATTTAGCCCTGTGAGGGGCTCTGCACTCAACAGGGAGTCTGCTTGAGATTCTTTCCCTCCGTCCCTCCCCCTCCTCATGCTCACGTGCTTGCTCTCTCTTTTAAATAAAAAAGTAAATCTTAAAAAAAAGAACACATATATATTAAAATGTGTTTATTTCTTTACCTTGAATTCAATGACTCTAGAACAATGACTTGGTAAGAAGAAATTATTAAATTATGACATCATATTTGTTCTATCACATACAAAATACTTTATGAATGTATTTTATGAATAACAGCAAATTCTCACCAAAGTCTAAGTAACAAAAAATAATCTCTGTTTCTCTGATGCAGAAACTAAGGCATCAATAAAGTACTGTAGGCCTCAGAGGTTTGTATTTTTAGTTTCTATCTCTTAGTCTGTTTGATCATTTTTGTGTTCTTAAATGTGTTACTTTCTGGGAAGTATAATGAATGATATCTAACAAATTCTGTGCATCAGAATCTAGTAATCTTTGGGTAAAATGAAATATTGGACCACTGTCTCTGGACCACTTTTGAAAAAAAAACCCATTTTGAGAGACAGATAAATTATAATGTTACCTTTTAAAAAGTGCTTTTTGAAAATTAGTAATTGGGTATGCTCTCTTTTCTTTCAGATAGTAACAGAAAATAGATGTCTCTTGCTGACAACCTTATGATACTATCACATCAACCAGAGGGAAGAGAAATTAGCCTTTTGATTCTTGCTGCATTGGACCAGGCCCAGTTTTATATTTCCATGGAACAGTGTGACAAATCACACTGCATAAGGAACATGTGCTTAGTTAAAATTTTTCACAGAAGAAAAACTCAATCTTGTGTCAGGAAGTAATGGCACCTAAATCTGGGATGGCCACCTCAAGTAAAATTTGACTTGGTTGAAAATAACATACTAGCTGAAATTCCTAGAAATAGATAGTTTTTTATGAGTAACAAAATGCTGAAGAGGAAATCTTCTATATATCCTATGAATATTTGTCTGTTCTGGTAAAAACATCTTAAAAATGTTACCATTGTTAAATGTTTTTACATTTAAGGTGTACCATATGTTGATTTAATATATTTATATATTGTGCTATGCAATATATATGCAACAGTGCACCTCTATCACATCACATAATTATATTTCTTTTGTAATGGGAATAATTGGGACCTAGTCTCTTAGCAAGTTTGATGTTTATAATACAAAATTGTCACCTATAATCACTCTACTGTACATTAGATCTTTAGGTCTTATTTACCTACTAGTTGCAAGTTTGTACCCTTAAACATCTCTTCTAATCCGACCCCTGACCCTCAAGCCCTTGTAACCACCATTTTGCTTTCTGTTTTTATAAGTTTAGCTTTTTTTAGATTCCACATATAAGTGATATCATATAGTATTTGTCTGACTTATCTCGCTTAACATAATTTTCTCAAGGTCCATCCATGTTGTTGCAAATGATGGGATTTCCTTCTTTCTCATGTCTTTCACATCTTCTTTATCTATTCATCTGTTGATGGGCACCTAGATTGTTTCCATATCTTGGGTACTATGAATAATGCTGCAGTAAACATGAAGTGCATATATTTCTTCAATATCCTGTTTTCATTTCCTTTGGATACATACTGAGAAGTGGGGTGGTGAATAATATGGTAGTCCTATTTTTAATTTTTTGACAAATCTCCGTACTGTTTGCCATAGTGGTGCTAACAATTTAAACATTCCCACCAACAGTGCACGAGGGTTCCCTTTTCTCCATATCCTCGCCAACACTCATCTCTTGTCTTCTTGTTGATAGCTATTCTCACTGGAATGAGGTAATAACTCATTGTCTTGATTTGCACTTTCCTGATGATTAGTGATATTGAGCATCTTTTTATGTAACTGTTGGCCATTTGGGTATCTTTTCTGGAAGAAATGTCTATTTATTTTTCTTTCCCTTTTGTAATCAGATTGTTTTTCTGTTATTGAGTTATATCAGTTCTTTATATGTTTTGGATTTTAACCCCATTTTTTATATCATTGTTAAATTTTTAAGGATTGGAAAGTATAAGTTTTAGAATGAAGCTGGAAAGAAAAATGTTAAAATTAGGCCTCATGTTAAATATAAACCTTTTCAAATCATTCTTTCATGTAATAAATTATCAAATACAGTGATGGGCAAAATGGACTCGGTCTCTGACTTCTTGAAGTTTACACTCTAGTGAGCCAGATAAATATTAATCACACAAAAATAAAAGGTTAAAAACTGATAAATGAGATGTGGGAAACATTTAGGGCATGCTAGACAAAAATAAAATTTGTTATTAATTCATTATAAAAAGACTTGTAAGTCCTTTGTTTTTTGTTTTAAGTTTTTATTTAAATTCTAGTTAGTTAACATACAGTATAATATCAGGTTCAGGTGTACAATATATTAATTCAACATGTCCATACGAAACCTGGTGCTCATCATAACAAGTGCACTCCTCTGATAAAGGGTTAGTATCCGAAGTATATAAATAACTTATAAAACTCAACACCACCAAAATGAATAATACAATTAAAAAATGGGCAGAAGACATGAATAGACATTTTTCCAAAGAAGACATGCAGATGGCCAACAGACACATGAAAAGATGCTCAACATCATTCATCATCAGGGAAATACAAATTGAACTACAATGAGATATAACCTCATACCTTGTCAGAATGGCTAAAATTAACAAGTCAGAAATCGACAGATGTTGACAAGGATGCAGAGAAAGAGGAACCCTCTTACACTGTTGGTAGGAATGCAAACTGGGGCAGCCACTCTGGAAAACAGTATGGAAGTTTCTCAAAAAGTTAAAAATAGAGCTACCCTGTGATCCAGTAATTACAGTACTAGTCATTTACTCAAAGGATACAAAAATACAGATTCGAAGGGGCACATGCACCCCAATATTTATAGTAGCAGTGTCAATAGCCAAACTATGGGAAGAACCCAAGTGTCCATTGACTGATGAATGGTTAAAGATGTGGTATATATATAAGGTATATATATATATATATATATATATATATGTATGTATATATATAATGGAATATTACTCAGCCATAAGAAAGAATGAAACCTTTTCATTTGCAATGACATGGGTGGAGCTAAAGAGTATTATGCTAAGTGAAATAAGTCAGTTAGAGAAAGACAAATACCGTATAATTTCACCCATATATGGAATTTAAGAAATAAATGAGTAAAGGAAAAAACAAAAGAGAGAGAGTCAAACCAAAAATAGACTCTTAACTATAGAGAACAAACTGATGATTACCAGAATGGAGGTGGTGGGGGGATGGGTTAAATAGGTGTAGGTCCTTTGTTGTAGTTAATGATTATATAGTAGAAATGGAGAGTGGGCCAAGAACAGAGAAAAGGGAAACTGAGCTTAATTTGTTAATGAGCTGTTTAAATCACTGACATAACACAGACTTTGTACTTGGACATGGAATCCTGGAAATTCAGATGATAAAGCTTTCCTAAGGCAAATGCCATCTACAAAATCTCCATGATTTGTTTAAATGTTGCCTTCTATGTAGTAGAAATGGCTTTTATACATCCATGACTTTAGATGGGAAAAAATATCTTCACATATGAATATTACCTAGAATGTTCCCATTCATTACTCAGTAATTAGATCATGACTCTCTTTAGTTGTCTTCTACCTCTCCAGTATCTGCAGTAGTTAAAAGTTGTTTCTTGTCAGAAATACCTTCCTCTTGGTTTTGCAATTTAGCTGTCATGCTAGATAGATTTGGGTTACATTAGCCATTCATATTAAAATATGTTAGTTGAAAAATACTTTAGAAAAGTTATTTCATATTTTTAAAAATGTCAAAAACAACTATCAGTTCCTGAGATTATGTTTGTCAGTCTACTTTCAGGATAGGGCAAGATATATATAGTTGGGGGATTAGGTATTATAGATAAAATAAACCTGTTCTCTGTATTCAAAACTCTTGTTTATTAAAAAAGGTGGATGTTTTATCATTAAGGGACAAAGATTTAGAACTTATAAAACTGCATATACAATAAATAGTGCTTTGTTAGTAGTAAATAGAGGTATAGGGTCATTCTATTTGCAAGCTCTTCCTTTAGGGCTAAGTTGAATTTTAATATTAGTTTTGTTAGGGAACTGGGGTTTGAGGAAGAAATTTTACTTTTTACAAAAATAGAATAGAATAATGAATTTCAATGTGCCCACTTGCCCAGCTTCAACAACTATCAACATATGACTAATCTTTTTTTTTTTAGATTTATTTATTTTAGAGAGAGGACATGAGATGGAGGGGCAGAGGGAGAAGGAGAGAGAATCTGAAGCAGATTCTATGCTGAGCATGGAGCCCGACACGGGGTTCGATCCCACAACCCTGAGGTCACAACCCAAGCCGAAACCAAGGGTAGGCTGCTTAACCATAGCTGTGCCACCCAGGCGCCCTGTGACTTCTTATTTTTATAAATGAGAAAACCAAGGCCCAGGAAGATGAATGTCGTTGAAGTCTCACCTGTAGATGGAGAGGAGCCTGCTCTGTCCACAAGAATTTGAGCACTGCAGTGGGACAGCCATACCAGTCCTTAATCTGCCGGTGGTGTCTCACTGCTGTTACCAGGCAAGGCTGACTCTGTGCCAAAGTCTCAGCCATAGCATGTACTTTCTTTCTTTAAACCTATTTAGATGACAACACTTTAAAAGCAAACAAAAAAATATTTGGGCAAAAAAAAATGTGAAATCTGTAACTTAACAGCTGTAAATAATCCATTGTATAGATGTTCTATACCTCATTTACCTACTCTTTTTACTATTGGGTATTTTTTCAAAAATTGTTTAGGTATAACTTGCAATGGACACTCATCTGTATTTTGTATTGTTTCTTTAGAATAGTTCTTATCAATAGAATTACCAGGTAATGGCTTATATTAATTGTTCTTCCTCTTGTGATCTTAGTGTTTTTTTTTTTAATATTAAAAAATAGCATTCAACATCCAGACAGAAGTATAGGTTTATTCTTTTGTGCTCATGCTATTGTAGTAAGTTATAATGTAGAGGTAGTGTAAGTTTTCATTTATCATAGAATGAGGATTTGAAGGGACTTTTGACCTGGCAAAAGCAATGTAGAACTTTACATGATGGATGCAGAAACAAGCCACGCCATTTTAAGTAATCCTAATCAGTTGAAAGTACCTCTCTGTGTTGAGCAGAGAACCTACCCCTCATAAATTCTTTTGAGCCATAAAAAGTCAATAGCTAAGCGAAAATAAGTCAATCAGAGAAAGGCAATTATCATATAATCTCACTGATATGTGGAATTTGAGAAACAAGGCAGAGGATCATGGAGGAAGAGAGGAAAAAAATGAAACTGGACTAAACCAGAGAGGGAGACAAACCATAAGAGACTCTTAATCTCAGGAAACAATCTGAGGGTTGTTGGAGTGGAGGGGAGTGGGAGGGATGGGGTGGCTGGGTGATGTGACATTGGGGAGGGTATGTGCTATGGTGAGTGCTATGAATTGTGTAAGACTGATAAATCACACACTTGTACCCCTGAAATAAATAATACATTACTTGTTAATTAAAAAAAGTCAACAGCCTGTCCTATAAAATAAACCTTGATGTTTCTTCTGAGTATATTCTCATTTCTTCTTAGTATATTCTTCTTATATATAAATATACTAAAAAGTAGATTCTTAGTGTTTCTTTTTAGTATATCCTCTTCTATTTGAGATACATTTTAAAACTTTTTTTTAAAAGATTTTATTTATTTATTTGAGAGAGTGAGTGAGAGAGAGACAGAGAGAGAAGGAGCAGGGGAAGGGGCAGAGGGAGAGGGAGAAGCAGACTCCCCACTGAGCAGGGAGCCAGATGTGGGGCTCGATCCTGGGACTCCAGGATCATGACCCAAGCCGAAGGCAGACGCTTAACCAACCGAGCCACCCAGGCACTTCTGAAATACATTTTTTAATAGTTCCTCCTAATATATGTTCGCTAAATTCTTTACCTTTATGAATATTTCTTTTAAAGTGCAATTCTCCAAGTAGGAGCCTATCTTTTCATATAGTCTGAACAGTTAGAATAATGGTATTCCTTTAATGTGGACTCCATGCATCTGTTAATATGGTCTTGGCTTGGAGTACATGTTATAGGCATTGTACTCTTGGTATATATTAAGATCATTAAGATGTTGTATTCAGACACTTTCACTGAAAAATATATAACTGATTTTTTGAATCAAAATGCAGACCTTTACTTTGATACCAGTTAGTTTTTACCTTCTTGATACCAGTCCAACATTCTAACATGTTGAAATAGTTTTGATTATTTGATCTTGTTTTCTGTTAGCTATCCCCACCAGCTTTGTGCTTCCTGTGCTTTGTGTAAATGACTATGATACCTTAAATCAAGAAGCTGATAAATTTGTGAATAAAACAAGACTATTCATGTTAATTTTGTAGAAATAGATATTTTTACATTGAAAGATGCCTATAGAGAGACTGCTTAACTTATTTTTTTCCAGATGATTTTGGGGAAATAATAGCCATTTTTTGGATACCATGTATCAAATATTGATGGACATTTATTTTCAATTTCTGCTTTACATTTAGTTCTCAAACACTGTCTTGAAAGTACACAAAAGTTTACACCATTTGTCTTTTTATGCCCATGCTCTCTGATGGTGATTCATGCTTTTAGTGGACCTCAGCTTTGATCAATTCATGAGCCATTAGAATTAGCTAATTTGCTATTTATTTCTGTGAGTAATTTTTTCTTCCTCTAGAGCTTCAAAAGACCAGCAGCACAATGGTAGCTTAGCTTATTTTTTTCTTTTGGCTGAGTCAACCTGAGTGGTACTTAATTAAAATGTTCTTTTACCCATATGAAGCACATTTTTAGTCATCTGAATACATTTTAGGTACTGTAAATTTTATTCAGAGAGACCCTGAGTCTGTTGATTAATCCAGAGTCGCCATCAAATATTCTCCCAGTTTGGAATATTTTAAACCTCTAGTCAACAATAGCAACTTCTTTTATGGTTCTCAAATGGATACATTTATGGTCTGAGACTAATGGACTTTGGTTTATTTCCAAAAGATCAGGGCACTAGATGGAATTCATATTTAATTGATGGCAGCACAAACTTTGATACATTATTCTATATTATGGATTATAGCATATTCAGTCATCAATTTTCATGACATGAATGCACACCAGTGATGTGCTGTGTTTGTGCAATGTGTTGTCTGTGAAAACGTTAAGAGAATGAAGAAGAGGTTTTAGAAACCATTAAGTTGGGCCGCCTGGGTGGCTCAGTCCTTGGGTGGCTCAGTCCTTAAATGTCTGCCTTCGGCTCAGGTCATGATCCCAGGGTACTGGGATCGAGGCCCACATTGGGCTCCCTGCTCGGCGGGGAGCCTACTTCTCCCTCTCCCACTCCCCCTGCTTCTGTTCCCTCTCTCACTGTGTCTCTCTCTGTCAAATAAATAAATAAATAAATCTTTAATAAAAAAAAAGAAACCATTAAATTGTTTTCAGATTAAATCGGACAAACTACACACATGCACACAAAGTGCATGCTTGTATGTGTACTTGCATATGTCATCAAAAAGCTAAAACCAAGTAAAGTTTGTCTATTGACTGTTCCAGGCTTTGTTTGTTCGCTATTCAGTGTTCATTGTTTGTCCACTGGCCTTCCTGCCTTAGTCCTCCCTGCAACATATAGCGCACCCTGTTTCACACGGATCTTTCTAATACTCAGATCATATCACCATTGTACTTGAGAATCTTGACTGGCTCCTTATTGCCTGCACAAGGGTGTGCCGACTCCCTTCCAACTTGCCCAGTGCTTTTCATGATCTCACTGTTTCTCCTTTTCTCCCATAATATCTCATGTGATGTCATGTTCAACCACTTATCACCATGTGCAGCTCTTCATTATGCCTGTTATTTAAAACCTTTGTACATACTGGGTATGCTGTTCCTTCCATCTGGAATGCCCTTCCCTTCCTCTTTCTGCAAAATTCTGATTCATCCTTTTGCCTTCCTCTGTGAAGCCTTTCCTGCCCACCCCTCCACAGTTAATCACCCCTTATTCTGCTACATTTGAACTTTCTAGTACTTCTTTTGTTGTCTATGAATGTGTCTGCATGTTTGAAATCCAAATATTTATATGTTTGTATTCCCTACCAAGTATTGTGTATCTCTGAGGTGAGATTCTCATTTATTTCATTTATCTTTCAAACTTAACCTGTGCCATTAATTTTTGGAGAGCAATGAACCTAACACAGTGCCCAGCAAATAATAGGAACTAAATAAAATTTTCTTGAATTGAGTAAAAATGGTCCTTTTAGATGACTCAGATATTCATAAGATATTGAGTAAATTATTAGCTTCCTAAATAGTTTATCCTCCTAACTTAGATCGCTAATTATTCTCTGACACTCATAGATATGCTATAGTGTTTTCGTCATTAGAGATCTGATTGCACTCTTGTCTGAAAAAATTCCAGTGTGTTTGTGAGGTTTCTGATCATGCTTGACTAGAAACAGCAGGTAGGGCATTTAGGTGTTCACCTACATTATTTGAGTCTTGAAAATCAGATTGTCTCATAACATTTTGTTGGACCAATTTTTGTGCTCATTTCCGGGTCAACTACCTTTGATATTATATCCAGCATGGCATGGGATTCAAACCTAATTTGCCCAAGTTGGACATCTCCTTCTTCTTTGCTACTGCCTGTGTAACTCTGGGCCAAATATTTAACCTCCAACTCCCAGTTTGTCCACTTGTTTAGTAGGGGACAGTATCTCATAGAGCTAGTGTGAGGATTAAGGTTGACATGACAATAAAATCAAGTTTTTAGGACAGTGCTTAGCTCAGAATAAAAGGTGTCCTGGTGAGCTGTGTTTAGATACACCCACCCAGCTTGGAGTACAGAGGCTTTGGAGTTAGACATTCTATCATTTTACTTATTATACGATTTGGGCGTAGTATTTAACCTCTGCCTCTTTTCCTCATCTTAAAATGGGTATCATAACTTGACTTACCTCATGGAGTGAGAAACAAATATGAAGCATCCAACACAGAGCCTAGTGTGTAGTAGGAGCTTAATAAATGGTATTATTATTATTATTATTATTTTTAATTTTTTTATTGTTATGTTAATCCCCATACATTACATCATTAGTTTTAGATATAGTGTTCCATGATTCATTGTTTGTGCATAACACCCAGTGCTCCATGCAGAACGCGCCCTCCTCAATACCCATCACCAGGCTAACCCATCCTCCCACCCCCCTCCCCTCTAGAACCCTCAGTTTGTTTTTCAGAGTCCATTGTCTCTCATGGTTCTTCTCCCCCTCCGATTTCCCCCCCTTCATTCTTCCCCTCCTGCTACATTCTTCTTCTTTTTTCCTTTCTTAACATATATTGCATTATTTGTTTCAGAGGTACAGATCTGAGATTCAACAGTCTAGCACAATTCACAGCGCTTACCAGAACACATACCCTCCCCAGTGTCCATCACCCAGTCACCCCATCCCTCCCACCCCACCCCCCACTCCAGCAACCCTCAGTTTGTTTCCTGAGATTAAGAATTCCTCATATCAGTGAGGTCATATGATACATGTCTTTCTCTGTTTGACTTATTTCGCTCAGCATAATACCCTCCAGTTCCATCCACGTCGTTGCAAATGGCAAGATCTTATTCCTTTTGATGGCTGCATAATATTCCATTGTATATATATACCACATCTTCTTTATCCATTCATCTGTTGATGGACATCTTGGCTCTTTCCACAGTTTGGCTATTGTGGACATTGCTGCTATAAACATCGGGGTGCACGTAGCCTTTCGGGTCCCTACTTTTGTATCTTTGGGGTAAATACCCAGTAGTGCAATTGCTGGATCATATGGTAGCTCTATTTTCAACTTTTTGAGGAACCTCCATGCTGTTTTCCAGAGTGGCTGCACCAGCTTGCATTCCCACCAACAGTGTAGGAGGGTTCCCCTTTCTCCGCATCCCTGCCAACATCTGTCATTTCCTGACTTGTTAATTTTAGCCATTCTGACTGGTGTGAGGTGGTATCTCATTGAGGTTTTGATTTGGATTTCCCTGATGCCGAGTGATATTGAACACTTTTTCATGTGTCTGTTGGCCGTTTGGATGTCTTCTTTGGAAAAATGTCTGTTCATGTCTTCTGCCCATTTCTTGATTGGATTCTTTGTTCTTTTGGTGTTGAGTTTCATGAGTTCTTTATAGATTTTGGATACTAGCCCTTTATCTGATATGTCATTTGCAAATATCTTCTCCCATTCTGTCAGTTGTCTTTTGGTTTTGTTGACTGTTTCCTTTGCTTTGCAAAAGCTTTTTATCTTGATGAAGTCCCAATAGTTCATTTTTGCCCTTGCTTCCCTTGCCTTTGGCGATGTTTCTAGGAAGAAGTTGCTGCGGCTGAGGTCGAAGAGGTTGCTGCCGGTGTTCTCCTTTAGGATTTTGATGGACTCCTGTCTCACATTGAGGTCTTTCAACCATTTGGAGTCTATTTTTGTGTGTGGTGTAAGGAAATGGTCCAGTTTCCTTCTTCTGCATGTGGCTGTCCAATTTTCCCAACACCATTTGTTGAAGAGACTGTCTTTTTTCCATTGGACATTCTTTCCTGCTTTGTCAAAGATGAGTTGACCATAGAGTTGAGGGTCCATTTCTGGGCTCTCTATTCTGTTCCATTGATCTATGTGTCTGTTTTTGTGCCAGTACCATACTGTCTTGATGATGACAGCTTTGTAGTAGAGCTGGAAGTCCGGAATTGTGATGCCACCAGCTTTGCTTTTCTTTTTCAACATTCCTCTGGCTATGCGGGGTCTTTTCTGGTTCCATACAAATTTTAGGATTATTTGTTCCATTTCTTTGAAGAAAGTGGATGGTATTTTGATGGGGATTGCATTGAATGTGTAGATTGCTCTAGGTAGGATTGACATCTTCACAATATTTGTTCTTCCAATCCATGAGCATGGAACGTTTTTCCATTTCTTTGTGTCTTCCTCAATTTCTTTCATGCATATTCTGTAGTTTTCTGAGTACAGATCCTTTGCCTCTTTGGTTAGATTTATTCCTAGGTATCTTATGGTTTTGGGTGCAATTGTAAATGGGATCGACTCCTTAATTTCTCTTTCTTCTGACTTGTTGTTGGTGTATAGGAATGCCACTGACTTCTGTGCATTGATTTTATATCCTGCCACTTGACTGAATTCCTGTATGAGTTCTAGCAGTTTTGGGGTGGAGTCTTTGGGATTTTCCACATAAAGTATCATATCATCTGCAAAGAGTGAGAGTTTGACTTCTTTGCCGATTTGGATGCCTTTGATTTCTTTTTGTTGTCTGATTGCTGTGGCTAGGACTTCCAATACTATGTTGAATAGCAGTGGTGATAGTGGACATCCCTGCCGCGTTCCTGACCTTAGGGGGAAAGCTCTCAGTTTTTCTGTAGGTTTGCTGTAGGTTTTTCATAGATGGCTTTTATGATATTGAGGTATGTACCCTCTATGCCTATACTCTGAAGAGTTTTGATCAAGAAAGGATGCTGTACTTTGTCAAATGCTTTTTCTGCATCTATTGAGAGGATCATATGATTCTTGTTCTTTCTTTTGTTAATGTATTGTATCACGTTGATTGATTTGCGGATGTTGAACCAACCTTGCAGCCCAGGGAAAAATCCGACTTGGTCGTGGTGAATAATCCTTTTAATGTACTGTTGGATCCTATTGGCTAGTATTTTGGTGAGAATTTTTGCATCCATGTTCATCAGGGATATTGGTCTCTAATTCTCCTTTTTGATGGGGTCTTTGTCTGGTTTTGGGATCAAGGTAATGCTGGCCTCATAAAATGAGTTTGGAAGTTTTCCTTCCATTTCTATTTTTTGGAACAGTTTCAGAAGGATGGGTATTAATTCTTCTTGAAATGTTTGGTAGAATTCCCCTGGGAAGCCATCTGGCCCTGGGCTTTTGTGTTTTGGGAGATTTTTGATGACTGCTTCTATTTCCTTAGTGGTTATAGGTCTGTTCAGGTTTTCTATTTCTTCCTGGTTCAGTTTTGGTAGTTGATACATCTCTAGGAATGCATCCATTTCTTCCAGCTTATCTAATTTGCTGGCATAGAGTTGCTCATAATATGTTCTTATAATTGTTTGTATTTTTTTGGTGTTGGTTGTGATTTCTCCTCTTTCATTCATGATTTTGTTGATTTGGGTCATTTCTCTTTTCTTTTTGATAAGTCTGGCCAGGGGTTTATCAATCTTGTTAATTCTTTCAAAGAACCAGCTCCTAGTTTCGTTGATCTGTTCTACTGTTCTTTTGGTTTCTATTTCATTGATTTCTGCTCTGATCTTTATTATTTCTCTTCTCCTGCTGGGTTTAGGCTTTATTTGCTGTTCTTTCTCCAGCTCCTTCAGGTGTAGGGTTAGGTTGTGTACTTGAGACCTTTCTTGTTTCTTGAGAAAGGCTTGTATTGCTATATACTTTCCTCTTAGGACTGCCTTTGCTGTATCCCAAAGATTTTGAATAGTTGTGTTTTCATTTTCATTGGTTTCCATGAATTTTTTTAATTCTTCTTTAATTTCCTGGTTGACCCATTCATTCTTCAGTAGGATGCTCTTTAGCATCCATGTATTTGAGTTCTTTCCGACTTTCCTCTTGTGATTGAGTTCTAGTTTCAAAGCATTGTGGTCTGAAAATATGCAGGGGATGATCCCAATCTTCTGGTACCGGTTGAGACCTGATTTATGACCTAGGATGTGATCTATTCTGGAGAATGTTCCATGGGCACTAGAGAAGAATGTGTATTCCGTTGCTTTGGGATGGAATGTTCTGAATATGTCTGTGAAGTCCATTTGGTCCAGTGTGTCATTTAAAGTCTTTATTTCCTTGTTGATCTTTTGGTTAGACGATCTGTCCATTTCAGTGAGGGGGGTGTTAAAGTCCCCCACTATTATTGTATTGTTGTCGATGTGTTTCTTTGCTTTTGTTATTAATTGCCTTATATAATTGGCTGCTCCCATGTTAGGGGCATAGATATTTACAATTGTTAGATCTTCTTGTTGGATAGACCCTTTAAGTAGGATATAGTGTCCTTCCTCATCTCTTATTACAGTCTTTGGTTTAAAATCTAATTTGTCTGATATAAGGATTGCCACCGCAGCTTTCTTTTGGTGTCCATTAGCATGGTAAATGGTTTTCGACCCCCTCACTTTAAATCTGGGGGTGTCTTTGGGTCTAAAATGAGTCTCTTGCAGACAGCATATCGATGGGTCTTGTTTTTTAATCCAATCTGATAGCCTGTGTCTTTTGATTGGGACATTTAGCCCATTTACATTCAGGGTAACTATTGAAAGATAGGAATTTAGTGCCGTTGTATTGCCTGTAAAGTGACTGTTACTGTATATTGTTAGTGTTCCTTTCTGGTCTATGTTGCTTTTAGGCTCTCTCTTTGCTTAGAGGACCCCTTTCAATATTTGTTGTAGGGCTGGTTTCGTGTTTGCAAATTCCTTTAGTTTTTGTTTGTCCTGGAAGCTTTTTATCTCTCCTTCAATTTTCAATGACAGCCTAGCTGGATATAGTATTCTTGGCTGCATATTTTTCTCATTTAGTGCTCTGAATATGTCCTGCCAGTCCTTTCTGGCCTGCCAGGTCTCTGTGGATAAGTCTGTTGCCAATCTAATGTTTCTACCATTGTAGGTTACATATCTCTTCTCCCGAGCTGCTTTCAGGATTTTCTCTTTGTCTCTGAGACTCGTAAGTTTTACTATTAGATGTCGGGGTGTTGACTTATTTTTATTGATTTTGAGAGGGGTTCTCTGTGCTTCCTGGATTTTGATGCCTGTTTCCTTCCCCAAATTAGGGAAGTTCTCTGCTATAATTTGCTCCAGTATACCTTCTGCCCCTCTCTCTCTTTCTTCTTCTTCTGGGATCCCAATTATTCTAATGTTGTTTCGTCTGATGGTATCGTTTATCTCTCGAATTCTGCCCTCGTGATCCAGTAGTTGTTTATCTCTCTTTTTCTCAGCTTCTTTATTTTCCATCATTTGGTCTTCTATCTCACTGATTCTTTCTTCTGCCTCATTTATCCTAGCAGTTAGCGCCCCCATATTTGATTGCACCTCATTGATAGCCTTTTTGATTTCTACTTGGTTAGATTTTATTTCTTTTACTTCTCCAGAAAGGGTTTCTCTAATAACTTCCATGTTTTTTTCAAGCCCAGCTAGTATCTTTAAAGTGATGATTCTGAACTCTAGATCTGACATCGTACTAATGTCCGTATGAGTAGGTCCCTGGCAGTCGGTACTACCTCTTGTTCTTTTTGTTGAGGTGATTTTTTCCGTCTTGTCATTTTGTGCAGAGGAGAATAGATTAATGAGAGAACAAAATGCTAGCAGGGTAACAACGTCCCCAGAAAATATACTCTAAACAAATCAGAAAAGACCTGAAGCAGTGGGAAAAGAAAGGGAAAGAGAGAAAAAAGAAAAAGAAAGAAAAAAAAGAAAAAAGAAAAAGATAAAGATAAAAACAAACAAAAGCAGAACAAAACAAAACAAAACAGAATGTGATCAAATATGATCAGGCTGGTTTATAGATCAGTGCCACACACTAGATTTTGGGTGTATTTTGGTCTGTTAAAAGAAAGTCCCTCCCAAAATTTTAAAGAAAGAAAAACTTATATATGTACAAAAATAAGGGTTGATATGATGAAGGGATGGAATATGACTGTAAAGATGGAAATTATAAAAAAATTTTATAAAAGGATTTGATAAGTTGTTTGAAAAAAGAAAGAAGAGGATTAAAAAAAAAAAGAAAGAAAAAAGGGAGAGAATGTGATCAGGCAGGGGAGTAGAAAAAAACCATACACTAGAGATTTAGAGTATATTTTGATCTGTTAGAAGAAACTATCAAGATTTTAAAGAGAGAACAACTTATATATATATGCCAAAAATACGGGTAACTACTATGAAGGGATAGAATATGACTTTAAAAATGAAAAATAAAAATGTTTTTTTTTTTTAAAAAAGGGATTGATAAGATGTTGGTTGAAAAAGGGAAAAAGAAAAATTCAAAAAAAAAGAAAAAAGAAAAAAGAAAAAAAGACAGTTAAAAAAAATAATTTACTTTGAAAGACTAAAGAATCATGGTAAAAAAAGCCATGAATTCTATGTGCAGTATTCCCTTAGCGCTGGAGTTCTGCCGTTCTCATTGATCGGTAAACTTGGTCTTGGCTGGCTGTTCTCGCTGATCTTCTCGGGGAGGGGCCTGTTGCCGTGGTTCCCAAATGTCTTTGCCGGAGGCAGAATTGCCCCGCCCTTGCCGGTCAGGGCTAAGTAATCTGCTCGGGTTTGCTCTCCGGAGCTTTTGTTCCCTGCAAGCTTTCCGTACAGCTTTGGAAGCGGAGAGTGAAAATGGCGGCCTCCCAGTCTCCGCCCCGGAGGAGCCGAGAACTCGGGGTCCCGCTCCTCAGCGAGCCCCCAGAGAAAAGCAGTCAGTCACTCCCGTCTCCCCGGTCTCCGGCCACACTCCGCGCTCACCCGGCCTGTGACCGCGCCTTTCTATCTGGCACCCGACCCTGGGTGGAGTCTCCAAACCCAGCAGATCCCCACAGTGCGCTCCCGCACCTCTCCTCCCGGGGGAAGAAGGTGAGTGTCCCCGGATCTGCCACTTGTTGGGTCCCTGCTGGAGGAGCAGTGGCCCGACTGTGCCGCGGATCATGGTTTATGGCAACCCCGAGCTGAGACCCCGCGCCTGGGCTCCGTCTCTGCAGCCGGCTTCCCTGTTCCGATACCTGGGAGCTCTGCCGCACTCAGGCACCCCCGGTCTTTCTGTGACCCCGAGGGTCCTGAGACCACACTGTCCCGCGAGGGTTCCACCCCCCACTTCGCCACCAGAGTGACGTCCCTCAGCGGAGCAGACTTCTAAAAGTTCTGATTTTGTGCTCCGTGGCTCTATCACTTGCCAGAAGCGGCCGACGGAAGCCCCTCCCCCGCCGTCTATCCTCCCGAATAACGCCTCGGATTCACTTCTCCGCACGTCCTACTTCCAGAAAGTGGTCGCTTTTCTGTTCAGAGAGTTGTTGCTATTCTTTTCTTCGATCTCCTGTTGAGTTTGTAGGTGTTCAGAATGGTTTGATCCCTATCCAGCTGAATTCCTGAGAGGAGACGAAATCCAGGTCTCCTACTCCTCCGCCATCTTGCTCCCTCAATAAATGGTATTATTATTACAACTGAAGGAAAAATGGCTGCTGTTACAATGACAGAAATTGCCCCAAAAAGTAAAGAGGTGGCAACTTTAAAAAGTGAAGCCCACTTCTTTCTCAGTATTTACAATTTTTAGTATGATTTTTATTTTAAAATTTGTTAATTACAGCAGGAAATAATTACAATAGACCCTCTTTATCTGTAGGGGATATGTTCCAAGACCCCCAGCAACGCCTGAAACCATAGGTAGTAGCAAACCCTACACATGTGATTTTTTTCTATACATACATACCTATGATGACAACTTTAACCTATAAATTAGGTATGGTAAGAGATTAATAACAGTAATAATAAAATAGAATAATTATAAAAAATAATTATAGAATTTTATAAAAAATTATAAAAAATACTATAAAAAATAATAAAGTTACGTGAATGTTGTTTCTCTCTCTCTGAAAATCTCTTATTGTACTGTACTCACCATACTCACCCTTCTTCTCGGGATGATGTGAGGTGATAGAATTCCTATGTGATGAGATCAAGTAAGGTCAGTGACGTAGGCTTTGTGACCTAGTGTTAGGCCATATTGACCATATGACCAGACATCTACTTTCTTTTTTTTTTTTTTTAAGATTTTATTTATTTATTTGACAGAGAGAGTGAGAGAGAGAGCGCACAAGCAGGGGGAGTGGCAGGCAGAGGCAGAGGGAGAAGCAGGCTCCCCGCAGAGCAGGGGAGCCTGATGTGGGACTCAATCCCAGGACCCCGGGATCATGACCTGAGCCTAAGGCAGTCGCTTAACCAACTGAGCCACCCAGGTGCCCCAGACATCTACTTTCTGACCTTAGTTAACCGCAGGTAACCGAAGACATGGGAAAGCAAAACTACAGATGATGGGGACTGCTGGAGTTATTTGCTGGGTTTGTTGTCATCATCGTTGATGCTGTGTTGATAAGATCCTAGATGCTGCCTTGGGTTGCCTATAGTTTCAAACCACAGAATTAAAGGTAGGAAGAGCCAAAGAAGTCATGGCGTCAAGGAACTTTTAACCATTTGTCATAAGAAAATTGATTTCATTACCTAAGTCTGGGATGTTTCCAGATGGAAATTTCAGCTAAGAATTAGTTCAGACAACAGTGCAGAATAGCTTGGGAAAGGCTGTCAGCCCTGCCTGCCGCAGCATCTCCTTAGATGAGGCAACAGGATAAAGAGAGTGGAAAGAAGACAGCAATTGCTGTTGGGGACTTCACTTCATAAGCCTCTCTTACAAACGTGGAGTGGCCATCTGGGAGCTGCTGGCTGATAGGAGCTGTTGTGAAGTCCCTGTCCTCACAGCCTAACCTGCTCTAAGCACCTCAGAAAGCATTTGCATTTGTGAAATTCTACCTTTAGCTTTAAATCCTTTCCTTGCTTTCTCCAATAGTTTTTTTTTTTTTTCAGTAATATCAGAAAAATTTCCTCTCACCTCAGTTTGCCATTTTTACATCTCATTTGAAAATGTTTTAATTCTACTTTTTTTTTGGTTACTTTACACTCTAGTAATCCTGTCTAAAAATCCATAAGCCAGGCAGGCAACTTTATGAAGAATTTATGGAGACAAAACTGCAAATTCTAGCTCACATCCATGTTGGAGTGTTGAGGACAAGTGAAAGATTGCCAGGTATTTCAGATGCTTATTGTTCTAATTTAATTTACTTCAGTAGTTCACTTTCAGTTGACGAGAACCTTGGTGTGAGGAGACAAGCACAAATCAACTCCCTGGAGTTGTAGCAGTTCAGTGCTTCCCTGCCCTGCCCCTCCCTTCCTCTGTTTTGATGCCCTTGGGCTCCATGTGACAAAGGATTCTGTCAGCCTGATGTTGCATCTGATCTGCCACTAATGCCTTTTTTCCCCCATCGAAGAAATCAGACCTTCCCAAAGCAGTAAGACTCTTCTCTCAGAAGATGAATGGAAGGCGTTAGTGCTGATGGAGAATACAGGGACTCAAGCCAATGTCACACTCTGGGTGTTTGGAGATGAAGGGGTCACTGGACCAATAAGTCTTAGCAAGGACAGCCCAGAGCGGCTTTTCCTTCCAAGACAGGAGGATGAGTTTTGGGCAAACAATATTGGCAGTAATATTGTTTTTTGAACATCCCAAATTTATTTCTGTAATACAGAAGGGTGTGTATGTGTGTGTGTGTGTGTGTGTGTAGGAATGGGTATGTCCTGTATAAAATAAATCTCTGGTCTGCTAAAATCCCCACAAGTTATCCTAATGCCTATTGTAATCATCACAGGAAACAGGGTGTTTTTCTTCACATATCTTATATAAGCAAAGAAAGCTGTAGAAGAAAATTGCTTTCTTTAAAGCAATTAGTTTTAGGCCATTGGTTTGAAACTGGCCCCATAAACCATCAACCTCAACTCAAATTATCACCAGATTATAAGCCATTTAGAAATTCTTCTGGAAATGAAAGCCCTTCTTTTGTATTCTTGCATATACAAGTATATGAGATGTTGCTCAGCAGAACAGTATGAGTGTGAGATCATTTTCTTGGCATCTTCAGACGCCATATTTTGAAGCTCTGCCCATGCCCATTCGAATACCTCTCTTCTTAGCATCAGAGAACACTGGGCTGATTTATTTTGAGTATCACTGGTTGCCTCTCCTAGTCCCTCAGGGCTTTGGACAAATTTCAATTAGGACAATTACATTCCACTTCACTAATTCACCCTCAGCCCCACAGAGTGCACTGTTAAACAGCAGTTGTTCTCCTTGGAGAATATTCGTTTTGTAGGCTGCATAGAGAATAGCGAATGATTGAGGCCATCTCGAGTCACCAGGAAACCAAGGCCGTTTGAGGTCTCAGTACCTAGCAAACACTAATCCCAAAGTGGTTTCCACATCTTCAGACCTGAGCCTGCCATTCCAGTTTTACAATCATTAAATCTGTAGTGAAGAAAAGCAGTTATGCAGTCATGAAGGAGCATGTTGGCTCAATGCACGGGCAGTCATGCCTTATACAACATATGCATTTTAAAAGATTATTTGAAGGCGATTGTTCAGAACTCAGAAGCTTGTGTGGTTTGATCCTTAGGCTACCTCACAAAAGTCTATTATTACCCATAATATACCTGTGGCATGTGTATGTATGTTCGGACAAATCCTGTCAATGTTTTTCTGGAAACATTTACTCAGGTTCCAGTCTTAGAACGAATGATATAGATTCTCAGTCTTGATTGCACAATCAATCACCTGGGAGCTTTAAAAACTACTGATGCCCAGTTCCACCTCCAGAGGCTCTGGTTTATTTAGTTTAGGGAGCAGCCTGGGCATTGAGGCTTTTAGAAGCTCCCCAAATGATTCTAAAGTGCAACCAAGGCTGAGAATCGCAGTTCTAGTACTAGACTGCAAATCTGGTGAGCTGCATTAAAGACCTAGCTTACCATATATTCACCATGTGACCTTGGCTATGTCAGTTATTTTCTCCAGGCCAGCATTATTTTTACATATAGAGTGGAGGCAATGATATCTGTTTTTTTTTTCTAAATTTCAGGGTAGTCTGCAATTTATAAGAGAGAGAAAATACACATACATTTAAAAAATTCTATTGACATATAAGAAATGTAGTTAATTAGTGAAGAACAGAGGTCTTGGAATCATGCAGACCAGGTTCAAAGCCAGATTGACCACTCATTAGTTCTGTGACCGTGAACAGATTGCTTATCCTCATTAATCTTTAATTTCCTTCTTAGTAAGGAGTGAGAGGCAGGTAATAATACTAACTTAAATGGCTAGTTGTAAAAAATGTTTGGGAATGTGTGCCTCACACACTGCCTCTGGTAGATGGGAAGTGCTCTACTAACCACAGATGTTGCAGTTACCAGATGGGTAGATGGGAAGTGCTCTACTAACCACAGATGTTGCAGTTACCAGATGGGTAGATGGGAAGTGCTCTACTAACCACAGATGTTGCAGTTACCAGATGGGTAGATGGGAAGTGCTCTACTAACTACAGATGTTGCAGTTACAGATGGGGAGATGGGAAGTGGTCTGCTAAGTACAGATGTTGCAGTTACTAAGGACCCTTTCTCTCCTGGTCAATAGCATTAGCATGGTTGTTTCTAGCTTCTAGCTTCTATTTACCGTGAAGTGAGATCAGAGACTTTCCCAGCTCCAAGCTACTACCTCAGTGGCAGAGATTCAGGGCTGGGTATGTTTCCCCCCAGGAGTCTAAGACCTTATAGACCCAGACCAGCAGCATGGGCATCACCTGGAAGCTGGTTAGACATGCAGAATCTTAGGCCCCACCCCAGATCTACTGAATCAGAGTCTGTATTTTAACAAGATTCCCAGGTAACCTGTGTATACACTAATGTTTGAAAAGCACTGGTCTAGGGTTTTAAGGAGCAATGGGCCTCTTGGTAGTCTGAAAACCTTAAATCAGGATGAGGCAGCTCATCCCTATAAGCTTTCACTTTTGTGGGCATTGACTCCCTTGTTCTTCTTCACTGACATCATCTGCAACTTTTGCATTAGTCTTTTATTCTTTTTCCCTGCCTTCCAATCCCAAAGTGAACACATAACTTTTTTTTTTTTTTTTTTAGGACAGTGTGGCATTTCTGATCAAACAGGCTTGGGTCTGAATTTTACTTTTGGACCTGTGTATCCTGCTATGTATCCTTAGATAAATTACTTAGCCTCTTTGAGTCTTTAAAGAGCTTTACTCTTCACAGGGCTATGTACAGATTGGAAGAGACCATATATGCCAAGCACTTGCTCCCTGGCTGCCACATAGCTGAGCTCATTGCCTGGTAGTTACATTCTCCAGAAATAACAGGAGGACAGTCATGAAGTCACGTACACTATAACCTGACTGTTCAGTTAGCCCTTTATTTTTTCACTTAGAATGTGTGTAAAGAGAAAGTTTACACTTCCGAAAAGATCTCTAACGGCTGGCTTAACTTTCAGAGAGAAACTAGGCCCACACTGCAAGATAACTTCTTACTTCCTCTGCTGGGAAGAGCTAGCTTTTGCGTTCTGCCACCAAGATCAGCTCTGGGAATAAGAAAGTGGGGGAAGTGTTGTGGGGGATTAACAGCCTCTTTTCTTCCCTCTCAGTCAATGCCAGCATAGTCTTTCTTGGCCTGGTGATATAATAGCCCCATCAGCTAGTTGGTGTAGCTGCTACAGTTTTTGGGGGAAAGTAGTAATGGTGATGGACCCTTAAAAAAAGAATTTCTGGGGCACCTGGGTGGCTCAGTTGGTTGAGTGTCTGACTCTTGATTTCAGCTCATGTCTTGATGTCAGGGTCATGGGATCAAGCTCTGTGTCGGGCTCTGCGCTTAGTGCAGAATCTGCTTGTCCCTCTTCCTCTGCTCCTCCCACTGCTCTCTCTCTCTCTTGCTCTAAAATAAATAAAACCTTTAAAAAAAAGAGAATTTCTAAGTGTGGGAAATGGGTATGCAAGAAGAATTCTGATGGCTTCTGGGTCACTTGACTGTCCCAGCTCTTTTGGGGTCTAGTTTATAGGTAGGCAATGATATAAGTCAAATATAATATGCAAGTGCCTATCTATATTCATATCTCTAGTCTGTGGAGATAGATGAGTACCTGTAGTAGAAATAATGATAATGGATGTTACTTAAGCTATTAAATAGCCAGGTGGTATACTGCCTTTTTTAATCCTCACACTTCTCTTATTATACTGAAAATGTCTGCTTATAAATCTGTCTCCCTTACCAGATTATAAATTTCTCTATGATAAGGACTATACCATCATTTTTATCTTTGTATACCTTGTAGCCTTGCATAATGCTTACATTATTGAGCTAAATAAACATTTATTTAGTTAAACTGAAAATTGTGTGCAATAGACATTATGTCCATCCAACAGATAAAGAAATTGAGATCCAGAGTTGTACAATACCATATTTTATTCAGGTTGCAATAGCCAGGATACCAATTGAAGTCAAAATGATTCCCAAGCCAGTTCTCTAAAATGCTACCTGGATTAACAAATACTCTTGGGACATTTCAAAAACTAACCAAGTATACATACTCTGTGGGCAGGTTTGTTTCTTGTCCTTGAACTTTGAAATCTATGTGGTAGTTTATAATCAAACAAGAGAGGATTTTCAGAGTAGAAGCAAGTTCTAGACTCACTGGCGCTTTTCCTTAAGCTTGTAGAAATAGCTATATTTAGCTTTGATGAAAATTGCTTTTTTTTTTCTTTTTAAAATAAGAGCCCATCTTTGGGCGCAGCTCAGAAGATGTTGGCTTCCAGTGAGAAATGTGTGGTAATCAGAGAGCTGAGCATATGTATGTTCTTTATCTTATTCTTTCATCTGACTCCTTCTGCATATTTTTAGTCAAGTCTCGTGATTTTTCTGTTTCATATTCTGTCTGTGGAGTCCACTAGTGGATTCTTGAGAAGACTTCATTGCTAGACTCTGAGAGGTTCCCTGAGAGCTTTCCAATTATTAGCAACAAAAAAATGCATTTAGTAAGAAGAAGAAAATGAATTTTTTAATGTGCTTAATTTTAAACACTCTGCTAATTGTTTCTTCTTTGCATGTCATTCAGGTTGAAATATGAAGCATTGGAAAAATATATAAGATCAGGCTAGGACATGATGGGACTAGCAAGCAGCCTGAGTGGAGCTTACAGAGGGTAATGGTTTTTATTTTGTGTTTAATATTTACTCTATTATGAAAAGAAGGAAGCAGGCTTTTTAAAGCAATGAGAAAGAGAACATATTTTCCTAACTGTTGTAAATAATGTGAACATAGTCTTTGGGTTATAACATTCTAAACAAATAGGGTTCATCTTTGTGAGGTTCTTAAAAATAACATTTTTATAGTCATATTTATAAAGGTAATCTGTGTTCATGGAAGAATATCTGAAGAATACAGTCAGGTATAAGAAAAAAATGAGTTGTTACTCCTTGATCATTCAATGACCACTGGGGTTGTTCACTTTCTTCCAGTTTTTTCTATGAATCATTCTCTTGAACTCACTTTCTTTCTCTCTACATACACATACACACACATGTGTTTATATATAAATGTATATATTACATATTTATACATATAAATACATATAAAGATGTGAATATATATATGCACATTTACACATGCACATATATACACACACATTTATATATATTTCACCCCTTTAATGAAATTGAATCATGCTATGTATGTACTTTGGGATCCTGCCTTTTCTTTATTTTTTATTTAATCATGGCAATAACAATAGCAATAATAATGTGTTTGCTAAGTTCTTACCATATGCTAACTGCCTTACAAATACAACCATATTTTTGTTACCTAAGCAACTCTTTGATTTAGGTACCATGAGTATCCATTTGTATAGATGAGAAAACGGGGGCTCAATAAACTTAATTGATTTGGCTAAGATCACTTAATAAAGGTCTTATTGTGTGTTAGACTCCAAGGACTGAGATTTTTTTAAATTAAAATTCTATTTGAGTATAGTTGATACATAATATTACTGAGATCTTCAGCACTATCACTGGGCCTTAAGTTTGTTTTCAAAAATAGAAGGCAATTAATTTTTTTTCCATTTTTTAAAATTTTATTATGTTATGTTAATCACCATACATTATATCATTAGTTTTTGATGTAGTGTTCCATGATTCATTGTTTGCGTATAACACCCAGTGCTCCATTCAGTACGTGCCCTCTTTAATACCCATCACCAGGCTAACCCATCCCCCCCCCCAGAACCCTCAGTTTGTTTCTCAGGGTCCATAGTCTCTCATGGTTTGTCTCCCCCTCCAATTTCCCCCCCCTTCATTTCTCTCTTCCTACTATCTTCTTCTTCTTCTTCTTCTTTTTTTTTTTAACATATAATGTATTATTTGTTTCAGAGGTACAGGTCTGTGATTCAACAGTCTTACACAATTCACAGCACTCCCCATAGCACATACCCTCCCCAGTGTCTATCACCCAGCCACCCCATCCCTCCCACCCCCCACCATTCCAGCAACCCTCAGTTTGTTTCCTGAGGTTAAGAATTCCTCATATCAGTGAGATCATATGATACATGTCTTTCTCTGATTGACTTATTTTTAAAAGCCATGAGATTTCTTTTTTTTTTATTTTTTTTAAAGATTTTTATTTATTTGTTTGACAGAGAGAGACACAGCGAGAGCAGGAACACAAGCAGGGAGAGTGGGAGAGAGAGAAGCAGGCTTCCCGCTGAGCAGGGAGCCAGATGCGGGGCTCGATCCCAGGACCCTGAGATCATGACCTGAGCCGAAGGCAGACGCTTAATGACTGAGCCACCCAGGCGCCCCTAAAAGCCATGAGATTTCTGTATGGAAGCATTATTGTGGAGTCAGATGCTATGGTTTAATTTCTAGAACATCTCTGCTTTCTAGCTTTAAATATCATGTCTGTCACTGACTGATTCCTTTATAGTACATGGTATGTTATTTTAACATGTTTGAGGTTTAAAATTTTTAATAAGTTTGAGAATCTAGCAAATTTATCATTTTTCCATTTAAAAGGTTTCTTAATTCTTATCTGTGATTTTTATTATTGTATCTTTGTACAATGAACGTAAATGAGAAAATGTTAAATTTGCTGAAATGTATATTGCAGCATTTCTTAGCACATAACTAATACAATGAAAACTAGTGTTCTAATACAAGAACAAATAAGTGTGTTTCAGTCAGTTAGACAAGAGGTATTTTCTGAGCACCTAATAAATGCCCTCCGTTGTGCCAAATGCTGTAGAGAATGGGAAGAAACCATATGTTGGCTTTAAAGTTTCTCTATTTAGAAGCATTCAGAGGAGAGACAGAAAGTGACCCTTTAGGAGGATGCAACACCCATGGAACCTGCAAAGTTTAGCAAAATTATAAATTCTATACTTGTGAGTTACTGGGAAAGACGAGTCAGACGTTTTAGGAAGGAGCTCCTCAGTAAGGCTCCCCTTATTGGCCTATAGTCACTAGCACAGCTTGTGCTTTCTCTGGGGCCTTTAAGTGAGAAGAGTATTCAGAGGGGTAGCAATGTCACTATGTGGTGATCCTCCAAGGGGCATGGAAAACAGCCCCAAGAAGAGCACTCTGAGGAGGGAGTGCTCAGTTCTTGGAACCAAAGGATGCATCGTCCATCTTTGAGTTGGAGGCATAGGTTTCTGTGAAGAACAAATTAGTCAAATCAACAAATGAATTGAGTAACTAGAACTATGATTAAATCACCAAAGTGATGGGGAAAAAGGGACTTTTCCTATGGCTTAATTTTTTAAATTTTTTCATTTTAAATTAATTTCAAATTCGTAAAAGTATTATGAGACTGGAATAAAAAAATTTTTTACCCAGAACCCAGTTAACATTGTACCCCATTTGCTTTATCATTCTCTATTAAAATAGCTGTGTGTATGTGTGTGTGTGTGTACCTGTGCATATTTCTCAATCATTTGAGTGATAGTTATAGATACACTGCCCATTGCCCATTAATTTTTTCAATGTTTATTTCCCCAAAACAAGGATTCGATCCAGGATAGTGAGTTATGTTTAATTGTCATGTTTCCTTAATCTCCTTCAATGTGGAAAGATTCTCTGTCTTTCCTTGTCTGTCATAACCTTGATCTATTTGAAGAGTACAGGCCTATTACTTTGTAAAATGCTTTCAATTTATGTTTGTCATGATTAGACTCAAATTATTCATTTTTGACAGAAATTCCACAGAAGGGATGGTGTGTTCCATTCAGTGCCTCATATCTAGAGGTACATAGTATCCCTTCTTTCCATGCCTGGTGATGCTCACTTGGAGCAGTTGATTAGAGTGGTGTCTAGCACAATTCTTCAATGTAAAATCCTATGTATTTTGTACTTATTAATTAATGATTAATTAATAGTATTCTGGGGGGAGACACATTGTTCTCATAAAATTTTCACCTGCTAATTTTAGCATCTATTGATGATCCTTGCCAGAATCAATTATTGCTAGAATGCTTGCCAAATGGGGATTTTTCTGATTATATCATTACTTTTCTATTTATTTATTTATTTATTTATTTTTTTTTTTTTTAAAGATTTTATTTATTTATTTGACAGAGAGAGACAGCCAGAGAGAGAACACAGCAGGGTAAGTGGGAGAGAGAGAAGCAGGCTTCCCGCTGAGCAGGGAGCCCGATGCGGGGCTCGATCCCAGGACCCTGGGATCATGACCTGAGCTGAAGGCAGACGCTTAACAACTGAGCCACCCAGGCGCCCTACTTTTCTATTTATTATTTGGCATTCTACTACAAGGTAGAACTTTCTTTTCTCCCTCACCTAAAATTTTTATTCAATTTGTACCAGCATGAACTTAATGGATTCTTATTTTGTTTGATGGGTTTAATCTGTTTTTATCATCCTTTATTTGGATGCTAAAATCATCCTACATTTGTCTAGTGGGAGACCATTCAAGCTTCTATTTTCTATTTCCTTTCCTGTCACCATCCATACTCTGAGCACTTCTTTACTTTTCTGGAACAAAAAGATATTTCAGGCTCATCTAATACTTTCTTCTCTCTAGCCCTGGTTTGTTTTAGTGGATAATGACATTTAGGAACTAGTATTTGTGCGAGACAACAGAGAAGTTACTTTCCTCTCTAATGCCCACCTACCTCAGCCCAGGGGCCACTTCTGGTGTGAGAGCCTGACCATGCTTCTGCTTTCACAAGATGCTCCCAGGAAGTAGTTCTGTGGTGAAATGAGTTTGTAAGACACTGACTTTTTCATTCCTCTCTTGGAGATTTGCGACGCATATAACTATTGAAGGCTCTGAAATGCCCTGTGGTAAAGAAAACTGTTTAACAGCATTTCCAAACTAAAATCACCATGGGACCCATATTTTCAGGTAAAATCTATTAACATTCCTTGAAATGAATAGTGTGCATTACTATAGAGATTTGAGGCATTTTGGGGACAATTGAGGAAAAAGATATAACCAGGAGGCAGCAACAGTAGGACACACAAATTTCATTGTGCGAGCCCTTGACAGGTTTGCATGCAGGGAAAGCCCCTCATAGCAGGAGTCTGTGCAGAGCCTAGGGTGTGGGGTTGCTACTCAGTAGGGAAGGAGGGTAAAGGAACTCCCAGGGAGAGCAAGATCTGAGGAGAGGGGGCTTATGTGTCTAGGTTTCTCAGCAGCAGAGTGGGGGAGTCTCTGTCACAGAGCTCCAAAGGACAGCAGAAGCAGCTTGGGGCCTCATCACCACAAGGCCCTATATTAGCAATAGGTAACAGCTTTTGGGTGAGGTTTTTGTGGGGTATGCAAAGCAGGCAGGCTCTAAATGGCTAAAGACTTGCTTGTTCGGGCTATCTTTTGTGTGTGTGTGTGTGTGTGTGTGGTAAAATTGTTTGGGCTATTTTTAAACTTAGAAAATTTGAGTTTGCCACCAGTAGGCTTTTGAGCTAATGAATCTTAGCCCGCAGTGAAGAAATGAACAATCTAGGGATCAATATACAGAGGGCATCTTTGACCGAGAGATATAACAATTGCACACTGAGATGTATGACTTATGTTTGTATGAATCCAATCATAGTTAATAATAAATAGGGGTTTATAATTTATATGATATAGAAGATGACTAGCCAATGTGCTAATCCACTCTTTTGAAATCTCCAAGCTACAGAGAGTTCTGGGGGAGGTGATCAATGTGAAATCCCAAGGAACTGCTTTCAACCTAGAAGCAGCTAGGTGAATTATTGGATTATGATGGCATATCTAAGAGAAAATGGTGAACTCACTATAGGCCTGGCTTTAGCCATTGCCATGATACAAACTAGAATAAACCATAGGTTCTGCTTTCAATCTGGGTGGAGAAGCAACCATACATTAATTAGAGGGCAGTTAAATGTCCAACAGTGTACAGGACCTAACAGCCATAAATTTCCAGTGAGAAAGATATGTGCCCTAGAGGAACCAGGAAGGTTTTGTGAACAAGAGGCCCTTGAAGAGTGGAGAGGTATGAGTAAGGGCAGAGCAGGGAGAGATGGTTAGTGGAAAGGTATTTGGAGATTGCCTATTTCAGGTATCAGTGCTGCACGTGGATGATCATGAAATATTGCATAACTACGTATATATGTCAAGTGACTTTTCCCCAATGAGAGGGAAAGTGTCTATTTGCAAAGCTGAAGTATTTTGTGTTTGAATGGTTTTTAAATAGCTTGCATTTTGTCAGACACAAGTTGCTTGACCTAGTTTAGGTAGAGTCAGTTGATAAATGCATTGACCTACAGATCTTTCATCATCATGTCTTGCATTCCTACTCATGCATGTACAAAGAATGCTGTGTGCATGACTACCATCTTCTGTCTGATAATTAAACCTTAGGCAATATCTGTTTTCTCAGTATTTCACAATTGCAATGGAAGTTTATCCCTATGCAACATAAAGTTTTATTCAACTGCATGCATTGCCCTGTGAAACAATTTAGTAATCTTTATATCTCCTATATATTCCTCTTAATCAATATTTCCCTTTTCTTAAAGGACTTTTCCCTTTTTCTTATCAGTACTAGTAGTCCTAGTTAAATTAACTCTATATTTTAGGACAGATCAGGACCAAGGTAATTTTCCTTTTATATTTCAATGTGTCTGAGTGGGAGGAAAAGAGTGACAGGTCTGTCTTTTTTGGACTTTGGTGTTAAAATAAATAATAACAGAGATGCCTAAAGGCATATACAATTGTACTTATATTCAAAGTACTTCATGAAGTACTGTTAGAACACCCACTACGTGCAGGGGGCTCTGCTAGAAGTTTGAGCAAGTCCACCTGACTAAGATGTAATACTGGTCTTTAAGGAGTTTATTCCATAATTAACCCAACTATAAACCAGATTGTGGTTTTGTTCTTCTTAGAGTTTTAATTTTAATTAAATATCTCAAATCACTCATGTCTAACTGAGTGAAAATGCTCCTCTCACTGCATTTGTCTTCCAAAAGATTTATTGAAGGAGCTAAATTGATTTCTCCCACCTCTCAGGTTCTGAGCAGAAAGGTTGGGTAACCTGACTGAGGTGTTATAACCTCAGTATTGAACTCTGATGTGTTAATTGAGACATTGTAAATACCACTGTATGTCTGTGCTAGTCAGCTATTTTTAGGACATGTATTTAACTACTTAGTTGAAATTTGTTAAAGTAATCCAGGAATCTTAGGTTTCTAAGAAACCAAGAGTGAGTTTTTATGTTAATGTTTTCTTGTGAAACAACTAATATTTGCTGCTGTAAATCAGCAGGGGGAGCTCAGCAAATGAACCTTAGTTTCTACTGAGGCCATTACTAAAATTTTTTTTTAAATATATGATTTTTTTATTATTGTTTAAATAAATAAAAAATAGACATTGGGGAGGGTGTGTGCTATGGTGAGCACTGCGAATTGTGTAAAATTGTTTTTATTCATTTAGGAAATTAAGACAAATGCTGAAGATTAAATATGATAAAGATACTGTCATTCCTTAAGCACTTTATTTGTTTGTTTTAAAAGGAAATGAGAGTATGTTCCATTGAAATAATATTTTTGGGAACTCACCCTTTTTCTTTTCCCACATTTATCCTAAAATAAGGTTTGGTTTTGAGGTTTAATATCAGTGCATTTTTTTCCCTCAGCTATACTGACATTTTTATAGTACTCACATTTGGCAGCTCTGTATCAGAGCTAAAGCAAAAGTTGGGGCTTTGGGTCTTTTTAGTATAGGTAGAGGTATAGTAGATGATGCCCTAATCTGAAAGCCAAAAAGAAAATACTGTTTTCAAAAAAAAAAATTAGTTCTATCATAATCAAAGTCTATCTTCTGTGGACTGAGAAATCTGAAAGTCTGCCATTATTGGGGTGTATGCCATGAAGGTTTTACCCCATTGATAAGGATGCTCTGTTTATAGCCAATAGTTTCAATGAGAGAATTTATGGGATGAACAATGAGAGAACTTATGGGATGAACAATGAGAGAACTTATGGGATACTATTGTTTGGGGAAGCCAGTGCTTTTAGCAAGTGTTCATTGAAATTATTCCTGGTGTCCCAAGTTAAAATGGGTGAAAACATGCTTTTTGGCTTAACATTTAGATTTTTTTTTTAAAGATTTTATTTATTTATTTGACAGAGAGAGAGATAGCGAGAGCAGGAACACAAGCAAAGGGAGTGGGAGAGGGAGAATCAGGCTTCCCACAGAGCAGGGAGCCAGATGCGGGGCTCGATTCCAGGAACCTGGGATCATGACCTGAGCTGAAGGCAGATGCTTGATGACTGAGCCACCCAGGCGCCCCAACATTTAGATTTTTAGCAGGGTCTGGCTGCCCCATTTCCTGATGCTGTAGCAGTTTGGGGCTGTTAGTCTGTGGTACATTTTTATACCATTCAGGGTATGAAAGTATTTTTTTTCCCCTTGATCATACTTTAGGTACCTTTTTGGAGGTCTGACTTGCTATCTCAGGCATATTAGTACACATTAACCAGTTGTGCTATTTAGCTTCCAAAATACTGGTGTAAAATATTAAACCAAGTCACCAAATTGATTCCAGGTAACAGATAGCTTAACCCCCAAATAGGATGGCTATAACTGAACATAATCATATAGTAATTAACTTTGAATATTGAAAAAAATAAAAATAAGAATTTATTTTAGGAAAAACTATCATGTAAAAATAATAATTATTTTTGAATCTTGGGGTTTCTATTTTTATTCTCTGGAATTGACTTTGACTATTTAAAATTGAAGTAAGAAATCTTAGATGTGGAGTCCAAAGACTTGAAAGATGTTTAATTTCTAAAAAGTCTTTTGTTTGCTTTTTCTCTGAGTTTTCCCTGTTGTAATACAGGGCTCAGAAATACTTACCCTGATTATCTCACAAGCTATGAATATCAAGTGAAAAAAATGAGGCAAAGCTTAATCAGAACTTTTCATTCCACACCCAGATTGCTTCTCCCTCAGTCTTACTCATCTTAGTAGATGGTGTCACCATCCACGTAGTTACCCAAACCAGAACTCTACACGTTTTTCTGGATTGTTTTATTTCTTTAGCTTCCAGAATCCAATCCCTGAAAAATCCCCTGTTGCCTCTGTTGCTAAAACATCTCTTAAGTTTGTCTATTTTTCTACATCTTATTATTATCACTTTATTTATTTTTTAAAGATTTTTATTTATTTATTTATTTGTCAGAGAGAGAGAGCACAAGTGGGGCGGGGGGGGGGGGCGTGGGCGGCAGGCAGAACAGGCAGAGGGAGAAGCAGGCTCCCTGCTGAGCAAGGAGCCCGATGTGGGACTCGATCCCAGGACCCTAGGATCATGACCTGAGCCTAAGGCGCACACTTAACCGACTGAGCCACCGAGTCATCCCTATTATTGTCATTTTAGTCTGTGCTGCCATATTTTCTCTCCTTTTCACTGCAGAAACCTCCTAAAATAGCTTTTCAGCTTCTTCTCTTTTCCCCCCTGATACCCTGCTTCCAAGGAGCAGCCAGAGTGGGCTTTTAGAAACATCAATCAGATCCTCTGTTCCCCCTGTTTAATCTGTTGCCTCCCTCTCTGACTCCTTTTCAGAGTACTCTGCTCTTGCTCATTATGTTCAAGCCATATTGCTCTTCTGCCTCAGAGTGGCCTTTGCCACGGTCCAAGGTAAACCCACAGTTGCCCTCAATCATACGAGCCTGACTTATCTTCTTTATGACACATAACTTATCTGATTTTTAAAATTTATTTGCTTACTGCTTGTCCACTAGAAACTGAGCAACATAAGAACAGGAACTTTGTGTTATTCAATGTTATAACCCCAACTACTTGAATAGTACCTACAGTGTAGTAGATGCTGGATAAATATTTGTGAAATGAATGAATTAATAAAACACATTTTGGGTTTATGTAACAAATATTTATAATGCATGCAAAATCCTTTGTAGATTCTATATACGAAATAAACAGAAGTCATTCAATCTTGCTTGGTGTTTAAGGAATGGGAAATAATCTTGTGTGGCAGAGCCTTGGCATGTGTGAGGGGCAGATGAAGAAACAAATCCTGGAGAGCGTCAGAGGCTCGGCCAGTTCTCACAGAGTTAGTAGCCCAGTCAGGGCCAGAGGCCCTCCTCCTGACTCTTGGGCCCACTGCTTTCCCTCCAAGTGTCAGGCTAGCTCTGCAGCATGTGCTACATACTTGACTTGGATAAACTGGCTCAAATAGAATAGAAACTCTCTTGACACTTCTTGATTCTTCTATGCCTTTGAATTGAAATGGGTCATAGGTTTAGGTGTATTTGTTGTTATTTTTATACGACTACTTCTTGGTAAGTTATGATAACTTGATATGAGCGCCAGGCAGTCCTGAGATGAGTTAAACTCGGTAAAAATCGCTTTATTTTTTTAAAGTTTAAAGCATCTTGTAAATATTTCCAGTTCTTTTCCATTTTTAGTTAGTTCTTCACTTCAGGGTTCTAGAAAGAGCCAAAGAAGAGAAAGAGCAAATCCTAAAATGCAGCAAGAAAAATGGTTGTTTTTGAGGATTTTCTAGTTCAATGAACAGCAGGAAGCACCAGCTTTCTCTTCTCACAAAATCTCCAGTCAAATATTTCATCTCAAAAGACTCCAGCAGTTTATAGAAACATCCTAAAAGTTGTGCCAGCTTATTTGAACCAAAGATAATTCATATATTTGATAGTCCTTCAGTCAGTTGTAAATACCATAGTTGATCCTTCTTGTACAGTCCTTGTAACAAATAGGGTGTTATCACAAGGAACAGTACCAGAAATAAGGAGGCTTAGAGTCAAGCTTAACTTTGTGTCTGATTTGCAAAAACACTTAGAGTTCTTCTTTGAGAACACATTTAAACGTTATTCTATTTTCATATTTCCAACTCCAAAAAGGAAATACTAATGACTGACATCAGTACTTGCTCCCCTGCCCCCAGGACCAGATCTAATATAATACTATAAACACTTCAAGTGCCCAAAAAGTATGTCAGTGACTATTTGCTTTATTTTTTTAAGAAGCATTTCTAAATTGAATATGTAATAAGAGTAGTAGTATTACACATTTTTTGTTTTTTTAATGGGCATTTTATTTATTTTATTTATTTTATTTTATTTTATTTTATTTTTTTTAAAGATTTTATTTATTCATCTGAGACACAGAGATAGAGAGAGAGCACGAGCAGGGGGAGAGGCAAAGGGAGAGGGAGAAGCAAGCTCCCCGCTGAGTCAGGAGCCTGATGTGGGGCTTGATCCCAGGACCCTGGGATCATGACCTGAGCCAAAGGCAGACGTTTAACCATCTGAGCCACCCAGGAGCCCCTATTTACTTTATTTTTTTAAATTTTATTATGTTATGTTAATCACCATACATTACATCATTAGTTTTTGACATTTTTTGTTTTATGACAGGTTTATGACACTTCAGAGTAGGATTTCTAAAAGCATTTTTCTTAACTTCTGTCATCCTAAAACATCTTTATTTTGTTTCCAGGGTCTAGCAGACAACTAGCCACAAGTTTAGTTCTCAGAAAGGGTTGACACTGGTTGTATGTCATTTCTCCTTCAAGAAAAGATAAGATTAAATTTAGGGTTACATAATATATGTGAAGAGTATTTCATAAAACAAAGTAAAGTATAAATATAGATGGTGGTAATTTTTGTTGGTTATGAATTGCATTTAATTCCAATCCTGACAGGCAAGAAAGAATGATATGGAGCTTGGGAAAGGGGGTGGCTGTTCTGTCTGCCCTCATGATCCAGTGTGTTCCAGCCAGAGTGGTGGCCCTACCCCCACCCCACTTAGACCCGACTCTTACTCCACTGGGTGTCCTGGTTGGCATTGAAGATAGGCATGAAGGACAGGTAGGGAAAAGGCTACCGGGCCATCTCCGAAGGGCTGAATAGGTATGACTTTAGTGGAAGAGGTAAACCCGTGGAGAGGTTAGGGCAGGCCCTGCTGTTTTAGGGAAATGGGTGTCCGTTTTCTTTTGTGCTCCTGCCTGGTGTTACAGAAGACCAGAATGGGAACCACCTCAGAGAAAGCATGCAAGGATTATATAAGTAGGAATCCAGGAGACTAGAAGTACTGAGGAGTTTTACTGGAGGGATAGGATGAGTGAAAGAGGGGCTGAGAGGATAGCTTTGGAATTCTCTCCAAGTTAGGGATTGTATTTCTGTGTATAGACCTCTTGACTGATGAGCTAGAAAATTCAGGGTAGGGCCCTGAAGAGAGGAAGAATGAGAAGCTACTTTAGATTGGCTTAGGGGAGGAGAGGTAAAGGAGGCCTTTATCTGTCTTCCCAAATAATCCTGGTCAGCTCATCCAAGTAGAGCCGGAGTCAGGGAATTAGAATAGAAATTTCTTTCTGATGATAAAGAACTGAGCATTTGGCTGAAGAAGTTTTCCTTATGCAGTCTCTAAGAGGATGTTAGAGAGGAGCAACCACAAATAATCCCAAATAACAGTTAAGAATTTTGATCTCTAATATCTGTGATTAATTGTGATCCTCCTCCTCCTCCTCCTAGCACCACCTGCACCACTAAACATTTATTGAGCACTCAGTGTATAGATAATCACTTTTAATGTTCATACCATAACAAGGTAGATAATATTATTATCCCAATTAAGGATGTTGAGTTTTTTGAATTGACAATAAGCAATTCCCTATATCACAGACCTAGCACATGGATTTGGAAACAAGTGGTCTGACTCTTAGGTACATGTACCACTTTCTTACTGCCAACTGGGCAAATCAGATGTTCCAAATGAATATGTCTTTCAATATTCCTAGATATAGTAACCCACACTTGAGAAAGCTCTGCTTTGGAAAATAACTTTCTATTTCTCTTTTCTACAAGGTAATTTTATCTCACTTTATTACATAAAGCGCTCTGGCTCTAAAACATTCATTCTTCAACCTGGCAAGACAGAAGTATGCCAGTTTTGCAAAGAGAACCTGAAGCCCACAGGTCATGTGGAACTTCTACCCTAGGAAACCTAGGAAGTAGCAGGGCCAGGACATAAATGGAGGTCTTGTGATCCCAGCTCAGGTTTGTCCCACTTGACATATGTCCTTCATCATGTCCTGCCATTAGCTACTGTATGACTGAGTTTATGCATTGTGATCATCCAGGAGTTTTGACCTTCATACTTTCATAATTAAAGTTTATTACTCATTTTAATACTTTAATAATTTAAAAACTATTTTATTACCTTAATAATAGAAAAAATTATGACAATAAAAACAGAAATAAACACAACTGGAAATAATATCTATTGACGTATGTCTCTCTCTTTATGTACCTAAATCATTCTGTTTAATTGTTGAATTATCTATCATCAAATTTTTATCTTTCTATCCCAGCATTTTTTGACCTTAGCACTTTGACATTTGGGGCTGGATAATTCTTTGTCGTGGGGTCTGTCCTGTGCATTGTAGAATGTCTAACAACATCCGTGGCCTCTACACACTAGGTACCAGTAGCACCTTCCCAACCCCCAATCGTGACAACGAAAAATGTCTCCAGATGCTGCCACATGTCCCTGGGAGGGCAAAATCTCACCCAGTCAAGAACCACTGCTATAATTCCATACTGCTTAACAAAACAAATTAACGTAGATTTGTTGTTTTTTATGTTGTGGCATCATTACTTTGAAGGTAAATGAAACTCGTTCAGAGCCCTCACCCCCAAAGGCTTTTCAGTGGAGTTAGTGGGATTGTGCTCAATTAAGTAAAATGATTAAGACTCTCTCAACAGTGGGTACTTCTAAGGATGAGGGATGGTGGTGGCGCCTTGGAAACCAGAGGCTTCTTGCCAGTTCCACAGAGAGTTTAGCGTAGAGGAAGAGCTGGTTGGAGTTTTAGATAGAATGATTTTGTAAAAACCTTATGCTTCATGGGGAAGGTTTCAAATGCAGAATCCAGAAGACTCCCATTCACCTGCTTATGACCCTCATTTATCTGAAGCATCCACTAGGTTCCATCTGAAATTATTCTTATTGTATCCTAATCTTCACATTATCCTTAACAGATATCCTCACAGAACTTAGTTTCTTTTAATAAGTGTTTATTGAAAAAAAAGTGTTTATCGATATGCTGCTTTAATGTAGTCTTGTGTTATTTAAATATTTTAGTTCATACTTCACATATAATCTATATACTCTCCTTGATGTTAGAGGGATTTTTTTGTTAAACTCCCAATTATAGCCAGTGCAGTGCTGTGATTATCACTGTAAGAAACGTCACTGTGAGGAGGCCAAGGGTCTGTGTGCCACTTCTTGGGGTCCTCTGCATGCAAACACTTGGGGTACCCTTGGTTAGCTCTTTTTGTTTAGGAATTCTGTTTGCTTGCTCTTTTGAGGAACATGTTCATTTATATAATTCAGGAAGTAATATCTCTTTTTGTCCCCAGTGAAGAAAAAATATCATAATGGGATTTAGGAAGGGAAATAAAAAGATTAAACATCATTTCTCACTTGCTAGGACGTTAGCAACAAGATGGCTCATAATACAGATCCTCAGCTGTGGGATGTGGGCTACACTTCTTTATTTATCCACCACTCTGTCTGTCCAATTGCCAAGTAAACAACCCAGCCTCTGAATTTCAGGACCACTGGGGCAACTGAAGTTTTAAAACTTCAGACCGATGGCAAAAATAATCTTATTTGAGCATTGTATCTGCTTTGGGTTAAAAAGCATATGAATCTGCATGACTAGTCTCTTTCTCTTAGTATTCCTGAACTTTTCATCTTATTGCTATAAAAATAAAGCATGATATAGTTCAGAGAGAGGGACATTTCCAAATTTAGTGGAATATGTTCTATTAATCACTTTTACATTTATTGATATATTCATATATAAATATGGCTAATGTAGGCTATGACTTATTTGTGCAGCTTGTAAAAAGTTTTGCACATTTCTTAGACATAATTTCATCTAATCTTCACAACAACCATGTGAGCTATTTCATGGATGAAAAACTAATACTTAAAATGGTTACATAAATTTCTCATGGTCAAATGAGAAATGGTTAATGAGTTGTAAAATGGTAGATCTAGATTTTGGTCCCAGTTTTTCTGTCTCCAAATCCAGTGTTCTTTTCATGGCATCTTGCCTTGAGCAGTAAAGACAGAATGAGGCATTAGCGACAGATGTACTGATTTAGTTTTATTACTTATGTTGACAAATACCCATTTTCACTTAGTTGTTTATTTAATCATTCATTCAAAAAACAACCTGAGGATTGCCTTGTGAGAGCTTGTGGAAGAACCAAGATGAATAGGACATGGTCCCTTCCATCAAGTCAGCCAAATATTAGGTGTTAAGTCATAGTCATGAATGGGTAGGTTGCCATGCATCACAATATAGGGTTACCTAACCCAGACCAGAGACTCACAGAAGCCTTCTCAGAAGAGGTTCTATCTGAGCCAAGTAATGCAGGATGGGCAGATTCAGCGGGTAATGAGTCAGATGAAAGCTGTTCTATGTAGAGATAAAAGTGTGCACGGAAACTCTGGGGTGAGAAGGAATGTGGCCAGTTGTGGAACCATAACAGATTAGTATGACTGGATTTGGGATTTGAGGGAGAATTCTCCATCAAGTTTGGCAGGGCCTGATTATGAATTGCTCATCGTGCTGAGGATTTTGGATCTTATGCTATAGGTAGGACTATTGAAAAAGTTGCGAGCAGTATACACAATGATCAGATTTCCATTTTAGAATGCTTTCTGTTGAAACAGCTGAAAAGCAGGGTTTGAAGGGAGCCAAAATGGCAGCCATCAGGTTATGTGAGGATAAGCCACCTGGGAAATGGTGGGGCCTGCTCCCAAGGCTAGGAGGCAGAGGAAATTCAGGAGGCCGGAGACTTATTTAGAAGATGAACCAGCATCTTCAAAGGAGGGGGGCAGTTCATCCACTGTGATTGGAGAAAAGGCAGGCAATTGTGACATTCCTTCTGGAAGTCTTTTGCTGAGATGTTAAGGGGAAGATAAAGCAAAGAGAACCTTCTTGTGAAATGGCCACCAAAGAGCAAGAGGCAGTGAGAGTTTGTTGAGAGTTCACCAGGCTGGGAGGCAGAGGCAGCTCGCCGCTGCCTGCTGGGAAGTGAGGCACTTTGACTGTGGCAGCTGAGGGCTAGTCACAGCCTACGGCTATTGAAATGCAGTTAAAAAACATTAGCAATTTTCAAAATTCTGGGGTGTGCCTGCTTGGGTGACTAAAATGAACGCAAAATCTCTTTTGGGGCTCTTCCTATAGATTGCTTCTTTAGCAACTGCTACAGTGAAATTGAGGGCTTTGGATCAGATGGAGTCCATTTTAAATCTCCAAGACTCCATTTTCTTATCTATAAAATTATAAGAATTTTTACAATCTAATTGGTGATGGTTAAAAGAGTTAATTAAAACAAATCACTTAGGGACGCCTGGGTGGCTCAGTCGGTTAAGCGGCTGCCTTCGGCTCAGGTCATGATCCCAGGGTCCTGGGATCGAGTCCCACATCAGGCTCCTTGCCCAGCAGGGAGCCTGCTTCTCCCTCTTTCCTTCTGCTTGTGCTCTCTCTGTCAAATAAATAAAATCTTTAAAAAAATATAAATAAAAAATAAAACAAATCACTTAGCATAATAACTGTCAAATAATAAGCAACATCCCCTACTACTACTACTACTACTACTACTACTACTACCAACAACAAATGTCAGAGTATGAAGTACATTTTAGCAATTCCTGGGGTGCATTTTGAAGTTCTATGAGAATTGGAAATCACACAATTTGGTCACTGTTTCTTCTAAATCCAGGTGACCATACAACACATGAAGAGCAAGAAGACCCTAGATTTTGCAGCAAATGCATGGTTCTCTCAAATGCAAGCCGAGGGGGATGTTGTCTGTGAGCTTCCTGCAGTACAACAAGGACAAGCCATTTTTCCATGTGTGTTATTAATTTTTAGTACCATATATTGTGTACACAAATTGTTTTATAGTTGCTTAAATTTACTTCTGAACTATTTAGTTACAGAATATTTTTTCTACTTCTTTATTACTTATTCATTTTTTAAAGATTTTATTTATTTATTAGAGAGAAAGAGAGAGCACGCACATGCCTGAGCAGGGAGGGGGAGGGGCAGAGGGAGAATCAGATTCCCCACTGAGCAGAGAGCCGGACTTGGGGCTCAATCTCTCATCTCAGGACCCTGGGATCATGACCTGAGCTGAAGGCAGATGCCTAACCGACTGAGCTGCCCAGGCGCCCCTATTTTTTCTACTTCTAAGAGGGTTGTTTACCCATTGAGAAGTGACTTGTTCTGTTTCACAGCATGGTTCACTGGTGGAGCTGGGATTAAGTGTAATCTCAAAGAGGTTCCTATGGTTCAGCTACAGCTCAGCTATAGTCTCAGGGGCTGAGGCTATGAGAAAGACATAATGTCAGGTCTGGGCCTCATCTGGCTCTGCCTGGGGCCAGTTGGCCACCTCATGCCATCACCTCATTTTGGATGTATTTCCTCATTAACACTTACAGCAGTTTAAACTTTAAGCATTTTATGTACAATAACATTGCCACCCTTGCCACTAAAATACTAAGCACGGAATGTCCTCCTATGTCATACATAGAACAGGCTTTTTTTTTAAAGATTTATTTGAGATACCACCTTATACCAGTTAGAATGGCAAAAATTAACAAGGCAGAAAACAGCAAATGTTGGAGAGTTTGTGGAGAAAGGGGAACCCTCTTATACTGTTGGTGGGAATGCAAGTTGGTACAGCCACTTTGGAAAACAGTGTGGTGGTGCCTCAAAAAGTTAAAAATAGAGCTATGACTCAGCAATTGCACTCCTGGGCATTTAACCCAAAAATACAGATGTAGTGAAAAGAAGGGCCACATGCACCCCAATGTTCACAGCAGCAATGTCCACAATAGCCAAACTGGAAAGAGCGGAGATGCTCTTCAATAGACAAATGGATAAAGAAGATGTGGTCCATTTATACAATGGAATATTACTCAGCCATCAGAAAGGATGAATACCCAACTTTTGCATCAACATGGATGGGACTGGAGGAGATTATGCTAAGTGAAATAAGTCAAGCAGAGGAAGTCAATTATCATATGGTTTTACTTATTTATGGAACATAAGGAATAGCATGGAGGACATTAGGAGACGGAAGGGAAAAATGAAGAGGGGGAAATCAGAGGAGGAGATGAACCATGAGAGACTATGGACTCCGAGAAACAATCTGAAGGTTTTAGAGGGGAGTGGGTGGGGGATGGGTTAGCCTGGTGATGGGTATTAAGGAGGGCACATATTGCATGGAGCACTGGGTGTTATACACAAACAATGAATCATGGAACACTACATCAAAAACTAATGATATATTGTATGGTGACTAACATAACATTAAAAAAAAGATTTATTTATTTATTTGAGAGACAGAGAGAGAGGGAGAAAGAGCAGGGGAGAGGGGCAGAGAGAGAGAGAGAGTGTTAAGCAGACTCTGTGCTGAGTGTGGAGCTCAACATGGGGCTCCATCTCAACACCCTGAGATCACATTCTGAGGCAAAATCAAGAGTCAGACACTTAACCAACTGTGCCACCCAGGAGCCCCAAGAACAACCTTTTAAAAAGCTACAAATCTTCAAGGCACTAGTTCATGGTATAAAAATGCCCATTCACAATTAAAGTTAATAATCGAAAAAAAAAAGTTAAAAATCTCTCAATAGTTATAGAAAGTCCAGATTAGAGGAATTCTCATAAACTGCTTTTTACTGTAGCTTAACCCATGGATCTGGGTTCTGTTTGTACGAATTCCCAGGTAATGAATTTTCTTTTGTTTCTCTCCCCTTTGCTTTGCCAGTAGTGAGATACCATGTTGATGTCCATACTGGGCAATTGAAGCGAGCAGAAACAGAGTCTGAAGTTTCCCTGTGTCTCTGTGGAGAGAGGGGAGACTCTGGTCTTAGACTGCTGGACAAATCTAACATGCCAGTAAAATTTCAAAGAGGACAGGTGAGTCCACACAAATAACCTTCCCATTGTGTTTAGCAATTACCCTGAAGGTGAACACTTCTAATTGAAAACTGAAAAGTGCTTGACAGCCTTCAAGTTTTCGTTTTAGGACATCTTTAACACAGGATTTCCTGACCCGACTTCCTAATATCCTTTGTTTTAGAAGTTCTTGAAAGAAAAATGGGACACACTCTACTAGCAGTGAATAATAGAACAAATAAAAATTACATTAAAAATTAGTGATAGTATAAGAAAAAATGAGATGATATCAGGGAAAAATATATATGAACATACCCTGTTAGGACTGAAAAGTACAAAGTATTATTCTAAAAGGTCAGGTCATAGAAGGGCCATTATAGTATATTTCACATAGGAACACAGTAACCTTTCTTTAAAACATCTTGAATGGAACCAACTAAATTATTTTCACACCTTAAGCCCTTCATTATTCCTCTTTTGTCCTGTGTGTGTGTGTGTGTGTGTGTGTGTGTGTATATACATGAGTCTTCTATATATTAGATGTTTGAGGAGTGGCAGTGAGATATATGATCAACCCAGTTAATTTTTAATGTTATTTTGTTATATATAGAAAGAAAATACTATTTGGGGTCTGTAACTAAAAATAAGGATTATGTAACCCTAGGATATATTTTTAAGAAAGAAAGCTCTCAAACCAGTTTGAGAGTGCTATTTCTCAAATTTTTTTGTAGTTGGAGTTCATGAATTATTTTGAGACAGATCTTAAAGACCACCTAAGTTTGTATTGTCACAGCAGATTACATAGATGCTTTCATCAGAATGAAGAAGAAAGCTGGGTCTGCTTTGGATAAGGGAATAAGCAAAATTGTGCCTAATTTTTGTCATCACAAGTGAATTAATTTTGAGTAGAAATTTTGAGTAAGTTTTATATGTCATAATCTTATTACTATTATTACACCAAGTGATCAGTGATGTTATCCCCTAAGGAATCCTCCTAGCTTTCCTTCAGTCCCAGATTCATTCACCCTGCCATTTTGTGATATATCTGATGGTGGAGGCTCCGTCTTTGCTGGTTGTCTGCTAGTTGGTCTATTGGTGTGTAGCATCATGTGAGGTTACATGCTAAGATTTCACAAGTCATCTTCATGGTTAATCTTCAGTTCATTACAGTATATAGTATTTACCAGAGAATGGGGAGGGTGCATTATAGATGAAATTAAATTGGGCAGGAGGTATAATTGCAATCAATGTATAGACAGGAGTAAAAATGTGGGTTTACTGGTATGTTTTGAGGTTCAGAATCAGAGATACAAAAGTATTTTTCTTCCCTGGCTCATTTCAGATTTTTCTATTATTTTCCTCAATGCATGGAATATAATGGGAATGCAAAATGATTTCAAGAGTTTTGCAGTTGAGAAGCTGTGATAACAACCTTTTAGTTTATTACCAGAATGATTTTACACCAGCCACAGCTCACATCCTTAACCACTGATTCAGCTTGTTATTGTCATTTTTCTCTACAGAGTGTCCAGTGGTATAATCAAAATGCAGTAGCATATGTAATAGACCTAATTTAATTCTATTTTCCAAACTAAAGTTACTTGAAGAAATAAGAAGTAACCAGGAAGCTGATTTAGGCAATCTTTCTGGACCTTGAAGTATCGTAGTTTGGATTTGCTTCAAAGCAGACCATAAGACAAAGACCGGGATACAAGTAATTTATTTGGGAGTTGGTCCCAGTAACTACCTTTGGAGTGAAGGAGTTGGGAAAATGAGTCAGGAAAGGGAGAAAAGCAATATAGGGACATTAAGGAGCTGGAACTCCTTCTTGCTAGGAACCTTAAGAAACCCAGCAGAACACCCCTCAAAACTCTCCCACAAGAGGGAAGCCCTCAGACAAAGAGGCAGTGAGACCTAGAGGGTTGAGAAAGAAAGCCTTCAGCATGCCTAAATTATCTACAAAAGCAGGAGGTGAACTCCGAAAGGGACCTAGAAGACAGGGGTGGGGCATCAAGCACATCTGCTACAACAGGTGGTGTGTATAGCTGAAGCACAGGAGAAAGGAAGGAAGGGGGGAGGAGGGAGGAAGGAAGGAAAAGTTTGTTCCTACGTGCCTCAAAATATATCAATATCCATGGAAACTAAATATTTTGCATATCAGGGCTCATGGTTTTCAACCTGTCCACCTACTAAACTTTGTCACAGGAGCAGGAATCTGAGTGAGAGAAAAGCCACAAACTGGAAGCCTTTGTATTAGGGTTTATTTCTTACACTGGATACTGTTATAAACGGAGAAAATAAAACTGCAAGAGAAAAAAGCACAGAAATGTATTTTGAATAGATCAAAGTAATTTGCTTATTTTTCTTTCCTTCTTACCCCTTTTGATGCTAACTGTAGTAACATTATCTCTTTTAAAGTATTGGGCTATTATTATTGCCTGCATTTGTCATGTGCTGGACTCCTGTTATTTCTGTGGGGTTTGTCTCTGTCTGCTGCACCAGACCGATACATTTCAAGTGGAAGCAGTGTCACTTGGAAAACTGCAGAAGGTGCTGTTGCGCTGTGAGGCCAGTGAGGAATCCCAGTACTGGTATTGTGAGAAGGTGGTGGTCAGAGAACCTGGCACTGCAACTGAGTCCGTCTTCACCTGTGAAAGGTAGTGCTGGTCCCTGTAGTACTTCAAAGAGTGTGTTGCAATGTGGATAATGCTGGGCGTGTGTGAGTGTATGTGTATTTTAGGTGCATGTGTGTTTTTGTGTCCTATATTCAGTATTCCACATCATCTTCACTCATTGATTGCTTGAATAAATAATCTATTGCTAAACATTGTAAAGGAATCTTATCTTACAATTTCTTATTATTTCAATGTGCTATATGTCACAAAAGGATCAGATGTTTAATACTGGAAAACTTTACATCAGTCATGGGAATATTTGTTTAAATGTTGGTTTCTTTACATTACTTAAAATTATAGTTATAATTATAACAGTTATAGTTATAACACTTTCATAAGGGAATTAAGCAAGAAGAATTTTAGCAAGAACTCTCAGAATAGAACCCAAGAAAGACAAAGGTTAAAATCTAGATAACTTGGGCTTTCCCTTGAACTCCATGACATACAACATTGTGTAAATTTAAGGTATACAATGTGTTATTTTGATACATTCATATCTTATAATATCATTGCCTTTGTAGCAATATTTACACATTATATAATTATAATTATAGTACAGTATTGCCTATATTCATTACACTGTGCATTAGATGTCTATGGCCTATTTACTACTCCTTGCAAGTTTGTACTCTTAAACACCATCAGTCTTATCCTCCCACTCCCTATCCTTTGGCAACCATTTCTGACTTGGCCCTATTGCCTCCAGGTTTAAGCCTTGCTCTCTAGACCTTTGCTGAGTCCTCTCTCAAAGAAGCTCCCAGCTTTTGCCAGCTAGGCATTGATGCTTATTGTTGCTTGGTTCTCACCCCAGGGAAAATGATTCAGACCCATGAATGGGATTGAATTAGAGCAGGGTTCTACACAAAAACCCAATCTATTGTGGATATGGAGTAATAAACTTGAGGCTCTATTTTGAAATTTTGAATCCTCAATGTTGGGACCCTTCAGCCTTCTTTCCAAATAGATAATCAATAGGAAATAAGGCAAAAAAAAAAAAAAATAGACAAAAATGACACTGGAAAATGCAGGCATATAGATTTGGAGATGTCAAAACAATTACATCTTTAATTACTAAGCAAAAAGTAGAACAGAAAATAATGAGCCAATTCAAGTAAAAATCCTAGATGCATGGCACTAAAAACCACCGGCCAGGGATGACTGGGGGTGACCCTAGCGGAGAAGGAGCAGTGGGAACCACAGTAGGCTCTCCCTCTCTTCTACCTTTTGAGATCTTAAATTGAGTCAATTCCTTCTCAGAGTACCTGTTTAACTCATCCCTTCTTTTCTGTTCTCACTCCCTCTACTCCAGTTGTGTTCTCGACCAGATTACTGCAGTAGTCTCTGGACTGTCTGGATTCCTCCTTCTCTGGTCCTCCCTGCTCACCACTTTCTAGCTAATTTGACTGTGCTAAGAGGGCAGCATCTAGCTAATCTGACTCTTGACATTTACAAACATCATTCTGACTTTAGCTTATCTTTTCTTTCATTTTTCTTTTGCTCTTTTTGAAGAATAAATTCCTTAGTATTTTGTTGTATAGTTTTGTCCTAAAATTTTTCAAGAAAAAAATATGGGGAAAACATTGTTCCCTTATTCCTAAGGCAGTATTTTAATTGCATCATTTCCCTGTTCAAAAATCTTCATTAATCTCTGTTGAATACCATAAACCAAAAACAATATATGATCTTTCCATTGAAGAATTTGACTCCATTACCCCCTTCCAATTTGTTTTTTAATTGTCCTCTTGCAAGATCTTAGTGAAATTAGACCATCTATTATTTTTTTTAAAGATTTTATTTATTTATTTGAGAGAGAGAGAGAGAGAGCACATGAGAGGGGGGAGGGTCAGAGGGAGAAGCAGACTCCCTGCTGAGCAGGGAGCCCGATGCGGGACTCGATCCTGGGACTCCAGGATCATGACCTGAGCCGAAGGCAGTCGCTTAACCAACTGAGCCACCCAGGTGCCCTAGACCATCTATTATTGCCAGAACAAGTTCTGTTCCATTTGCTTCTGTCCCTTGGAATGTGCTATTCTTCACTCAAGAATGCCCTTCCTTTACTATTCTTCCTCTTCCTTTAAGTTCCCATTCAAATTCTGCTGCTAGCATGAGCTAATTGGCCCAGCTGGAAATATTTTTCCTTCTCCTAGTGCTTTCTCTGAACTTAGCATAACACAGAACCCCCCACTGGCTAAGTGACAAGTCGTGATGAAGAGGACTGGGCATCCCCTCCCAGCCTCTCCCACCCACAGCACACACCCATCTTTGGGGCAGAGGGGAGGCTGTATTTTATTCCTTATATCAGAAGAGCTAGGAAGTGATTCACCATGGGTTTTCTTCTAAGGTTCTTAGGTTCTGATACATTTTGTCACATTAATAGAGCTGATTTTTTTTTTTAATGTGAAATCTTCTTGGGATTCTTTAGATATATTCATCACCTGTTCATGCCTCCATGCACCTACCATGACAGTGGTGCTGCCCAGCCCCCCGCCACCATTACCCCTGCTGCCTGCACCATCACTCCCTGCACTACCTTCACTCATGTCTGCACTAAGCCAACGTGGCCTTGTTGGAAAGAAGAAACATAAGTGATGGTTTAATTTAGTTTCAATGGATTGAGGCTGAAAAATTTTGATTACAAAATACGTTAAGTGACCAAAGGTAATATAATAGATATACACTGTCCTGACATAGTGAATGTTAATATTTGATGTTCTGCACATAGTAATAGGTCCTGAAGCAATGGGAGCCAATACTCATTCACACAATACCCTGATGAGGAAAGTAAGTTGCAAAAATCATTCCTTCCTATCCGTGGGTCTAAAGAGATAAGGCAGATCCTGCCTTTTTAGTTCTTTTTTTTTTTTTTTTGTCAAGATTTTATTTATTTATTTGACAGAGAGATAGAGAGAGAGCACAGATAGGCAGAGTGGCAGGCAGAGGGAGAAGCAGGCTCTCCGCCGAGCAGAGAGCCCGATGCGGGGCCCGTTCCCAGGGCCCTGGGATCATGACCTGAGCCGAAGGCAGACGCCCAACCGACTGAGCCACTCAGGCGCCCCCCTGCCTTTTTAGTTCTTAAAGAAGCAGAAGAGTAGTGGCCCCAGGAATAGAACTCGGGCACAGCAGGTTCCTTTCTACAATAGAAGACCACTCAGAAGCTGTTGGTGGTTGCTTCTGTGCTCTGAGCGCCTTCTCTCTGCATGTGAAAGGGCAAGGACAACTTACTGTAAGGCAGGTGTGAGTCTGGATGGCCCCTCTGATAGGAAAGGAGACCCACGCTGCACATAGGAGCCGGACAGACCTCTTTCTGGACTGCCTATCCTCTTCTCAGACCTGACAGGGAGCTGGCCAAGGTGGGGTGCTGGGTGCATTTATGACGGCTAATGAGTTCGGGGGTGTAGGCAGCAGAAATGCTCAAGTATATACATCACAGGGGAAAAGGAAAGAAAATCTCAGTATGCTCCTTGATGCTTCCTTATGGGGCAAGAATTTACAGCACAGCTGAATTAGGACAGAGAAAAAGACCACCAAGTGTTCATTCCTTTTATAAGTTAAGCGGGAAAAAGTGAAATATAAAGCACAGCTACAGGAAGAAGATGCTTTTGTGATCACAGATGCTTCCCGTGAGGATCCGCATCTCCTTTTCTTTTTTTTTTCTTTTCTCCTCTTCAACACCCACATCCTTATGGTTTTATTTTATTTCTATACCTGAAGATTTTATTTTTCTACTTTTTGTACATTTAATGTAGATAGAGTACACACCACTGAATTTCTACCACTTACACATAAAGTTTGGCTATTTGAGGTTTGGAGCAAGCAAAATTTGTATTTAAAGCAGACAAGCATTCCCCTGACTATGAAATGAAGTAAATATTCTTATTTACTATTTGTATTAGTTTCCTACAACTGCCATAACAAATCACCATGAGCTTGGTAGCTTAAAACAAGAGAAATTTATTCTCTCATAGTCCTGGAGGCCAGAAGTCTGAAACTCTGGTATCAGCAAGGTCATGCTCCCTCTCAAGTCTCTGGGGAACGATCTTTCCCTGTCTCTTCTAGCGCGTCTGGTGGTTGGGTGGTTGCCCGCAGTCTTGGGTGTGCTTTGGTGTACAGCTGCATCACTCCAGTGTTTGCCTCTGCTGTCACATGGCTGTGCTTTTCCTTTATGTATGTGTCTCTGTGTCACTTCTCCTCTTCTTATATGGACACTGGTCATTAGATTAGGGCTCACTCCACTTTACATCTGCAAAGAGCCTGTTTTCAAATAGGTCACATTCTGAAGTTCTGTTTGAACATGAATATTTGGGGGACACAATTTAATCCAGTACACTATTTGAGGGGATCTCACAATGTACTAGCCACTGCAGTGTTTATTAGCATTAAATTAGAGATTTCTAGACTTTTCTGTATGTTACCAAACTTGTACATGTTGTGTACATGTGTGTGTATATATATGTGCATGTGTGTAGACTTTTAATAATGAAATCACTGAAAAAAAGTTAGTATCTACCTTTTAAAAGACACAATGTCATTTATGAATATATTTGTTAACCCATATGACCCAGGGGGGTCTAGATTCGCAGACGATTAATAGCAAAGTTCTTTAGCCTGAGGACAAGGAGGGCCAGGAATCTCTCCGTGTTGCCTTCCATTATTCCTGACTGGTTTGGGAATTGAAATTGGCATTAGCTTGTGGGAGCAGCTTATTTGAAATAAAGATCCACCTAAGGGGACTTCTAAATAGAAGGTGATTTATGGATGAGAAATTGAAAAGTTAAATACAAATAAATGATGTTTTAAAAAACTATCTAACTTGACTTGTCAAAGCAGAACAGCATGACCTGCTTTGTCCTCTCAAAACCAAACCATGGTCAGATAGGTGGAGTGACCCCGAGGCATATTATCCTAGGGAAGAAGGACAAGACGCTGCACAGTGTTCCTTAGAGTTGATATTGCAACTAATACTTTTAAACTGTTCCAGCCTCATTTCTATTCAATAATCTTTACTTTTTTTTTTTTTTTTTGAGAAAGGTTGAGATCATTTCTTTTGTGTAAAAGTGGAAGAACGAACACTTTTAAAAGTCTCCACTTTGGATAGAATAGACTGTCAGCAAATCCTGGGTACTTTTTACACATGGAATGCCACCTGCACTCAAGGTCCATGCTCACCATTTCATAATCTTCAACATCTTCTTACTAATTGTTGAAAAGAGGGTCTGTTGCTCCATTAAAATAAGTGTGAGCCCCATAGGCATGTGAGGCAGGCATTTGAACAGAGCAGGTAAGAGGCCTTCCTCATACCCTTGAGATAGCCCCGTTGGCAGCTGATGCCAGCCTTGCACAGCCTGGGGTAGACTTGGCTCTTCTCTGCTCCCGGTCAGCCCTCAGTGCTCCTTTCCGCTGGTGCTGTCCTGTCGGAGTTCGCCCAACTCCTGATCCTCTCCTGGTGCCTAGAGTCTGGTGCGCTCTCACTCTGCTGACCGGTGAATTAACAAGAGGTTGTGTCCCCTCTGTTAGGGAGGTATTCCTAAACCTTCAGTTTGGGCCAACTGTCCCTTCCGTACCTTTACCAAAGCACACAATGTTAACTCAGCACTTATTACCTGTAATTGTATTTATGTGTTTATGTCTCTCCAACTTTTCCCAGCTCTCACAAGACGTTCCTCAAGGTCAGGCTGATGTCTTATATTTCTACTTTCAACCCCTACCATGTATCCCACAGTAAAATAATACAGCTTAAAATTAAATGTGTATTCAACTGAACCAAAGGGCATATATTAATGGAGACACCATAAGCCCTAAGGGAAATCACATTAAATGAAGGATTTGGAATTAGAACATGGAATCTAAAAGGTTTAAATATGTCTTAGTCTCACTAAGACATGTATAAACAAAATTATCACTTAATATTAATTTGAAGTATTAATACAATACCAAAGAGTGGGGGATTCTTAGAATGAACACAGGAGTTAAAAAGAAAGTCTAATATTCCACTGGTTTTTATGCATTGGTTTATTTGTCATGCAAAATGGTTTATTTGTCTCAGGATATCTCAGTCTTGAAAAGCTGAAGTTTACTGGCGGATCAGCCATAACAGGGACTTTTCTGCCTTCACTGTCTGGCAGAGAGGGGTGCATTTTCTATGGTTTCCTCTCTGTGGCTTCAGGCACTGGCAGGGCTGCCTTTGATGCAAGAGATTCTTAAACAGAAGCAAGGCTAATGATCACCTCTCCACCGTTCCATTGTTCTCATTCACAAAGCATTTTCCTTACTTAACTGCTTCACGCCAGCTCTGGTGTTCGTTCCAAGGAAATCACATGTGAAGGTCCATGCCCTTAGAAAGTGGAAATCAAGACCTTCAGTATCCATAGGACAAACTGATCGTAAAATGTTGTAGGTGCTCAGGAAGTGTGTGCTAAATTTGGCAAATTTGTGAATAAATCGTAAACTAAATCATATACAGAGCAGGACTTAATTTGTGGAGAGGGTCAGGAAAGGAACCAGTGCAGCCCAGTTGAAACAGCACCCTTCTTTTGCATAACCACAGTGGACAAGGGAAGTGTCACAACCAGGCCCACTATGTGTAAGGTCTTAGTTTGTGGTGCCAGATGCAAAATGAGTTGACCCCTCCTGTCTCCCCGTCAATCTTTTAGGCTTCTCTTCCAATTCTCCCTAATAAAGTGTGTTTTGCTCCCTTCCCTAGACATTCTCCAGGAACATTAATACTCTCTTACCTCACATGTCTCAGCATTTTATTCTTTCCTCTGCTTAGTGAAATCCTTAGCCTTCAAGGCCCAGGATAAAATGCTATCCATGCCATGAAGCTTTCTCTGCTTGCCCAACCAGAAGTGAGTTTACTTTCTTTAAAATTCTCTAGTGCTGGGTGCCTGGGTGGCTCAGATGGTTAAGCATCTGCCTTCGGCTCATGATTCCAGGGTCCTGGGATTGAGCCCCACATTGGGCTCCTGGCTCAGTGGGGAGCCTGCTTCTCCCTCTCCCTCTGCCTCCCCCCCGCTCATGCTCTCTCTCTCTCTGTATCTCTGTGTCTCAAATGAATAAATAAAAAATCTTTAAAAAAAATAAAATTCTCTAGTGCTTTACTTAGACCTCTATACGCTACTCACCACACCATGTCATCCACTGTCATTGTTTATGAATGTGTTTGTCTCATGTGCTAGATGATAAACTTCTTAAGGGTAGGGTCTCATACATTTGTTTTTATTGTCCAACATGGTTTCTTATTCCAAGTACAGCCTTGGCCAATACTTAAAGAAGGAAGGAAGGAAGGAAGGTAGGATGGAAGGAAGGAAGACAGGAATGGGAGCAAGGGAAGGGGAGAGGAAGGGAGGGAAGGAAAGACTAATAAAGAGGAATGGGAGAAAACTTAGAGGTCACCTCATCTTTACATGAGTTCCCTCTCTAACATGCTCAGGTGTGTTGGTAAAAATTGTTTATGCGTTTCTTTATTTTGAAAATAATTCAGCTTATATACAAATGGTTTTATTTTCCTTTTCTGGGAAATAGGAGAGAATGACGAATAATATAGATAAGAAAGGATGCTGAAATTTTGATAAAATACAGAAACGTAATATACTGTTTTTATAGGGAAAAATAATAAAAATTATCATGAGACAGTGAGCAATCATTTAACTTTACTGATTTCTTTTTCCTGAAAGAGGCCACTATTAATCATTTCTTGCTATTCTGAGCATGTATTTGTGCTATTGCAGATTTCTGGGCTCTTTTTGTCAGTTTGAGCCATTTCTCAGTATGGAAGTGACAAGTAGTGATGGTGGGAAACTGACAGAATGAGGCGCAGGGATGAGTCTTGCTCATTTTTTGGGATGGGGGTGGAGATGTAGAACCTTCATACAAGCATTTACTATTTCTTCTGCCGTTTTCAATGTGAATGAGTGGTTGCCATATCTAAAATGTATCTCAGATGAAATCTAATCTATGTCACCTTCTTAGGCCCCTTCCCCACCAAAAACAGCCCATATATTCGAGGGCAAAGTCACTCAAATGCATTCCATTGTTGTCTACTTTAACCTTAAAAGACTAGAGCAAATTTATTTTGTTTCTGTTTGTGTTTCCTAGTTAGCCCAGTGAAAGGGAACCCCCTCTTGATCTGGGGTTTTGAAGAATGTTTCTGCTGGTGACTGCATAATGTGTATGGTGATCTTAGGCAAGCAGGCTCCTCCTGCTTACTTTTTATTCTGTTTCTTTAATATCACCATGCTCCTCTCAAGCTATACTGCTCCAATTCTTTTCATCTGTTCACTGGATCTGGGGGAGTTTTCATGTCCTCATGCAAAACAATGGTTCCCAATCTTCAACAACTAGTCTTGGCTGATTCTCTCAGTTTTTTTTTGCAGCTCATTCTGGGATAGAAATTAAAGGATGGGGGTGGATACAGGTCTAGGTAGGTAGATAGAGGCATATATACAGCAGAAAATATGTGTGTGCTGCAAATAACTATCATCTGCAGCAACTAAGATCTATCCTGTTCTATTAATTAGAAATGGTTCATGAATAAATATCTAATGGCACTATAAAACTATTTTTAAAAAAATTCATAGAAATTATGACCACTCTGGAATTGAGAGTTTATCAACTTGTCTTGATGATTCCACATTAAGAAATCTGAACCTGGAGCAATGTAGAGGGAGTTATTTTTAGTAGGTATCCAGTACTCAGAAGTCTCAGTGGCTTTCAGGGCCACAACCCTGCATTAGTCCAGTATCTTCTAAAAAAAGAGAAACCACAGAAGGGACCTTCCATAAATGGACTAAACAAAAGACAAGATGAGAGTATGATTTTTAAAATTTCAGTTGTTCAGTCAATAAACTCTGGTTTGTTTGCAAGGATGAGGAATTCACTAAGATTAATGTTAAAAGGGCAACTTTGAAGGTGACTCTTATAGAACCCAGCTTTAAGAAATAAAGCTAGACATTATAAACTAGAGAGTCATCAGAAAGCCAGTCACTCTCTTTGGATTTCGAAGGTGTCTCTTCATTGAAAATCTCTATTCTTCTCTCTGTACAACAGCTGCTTCTCTTTGTACACAGGCTTTTCTCTCCCATATCTTTGGCTTGCAGCTAGCTTTGCACTCCAAAATATCACCTGGCCTTAACAATAGAGGTACTGTGAAATCTCCATGAGCAGTGCCATCTGATCACAGTTTCTATATCTCTATGTAAAGATATTAAGACTGATTGACCAAGTGTAGATCAGGTGTCCATATCTGCCCCAATCAGCTAGGACAAGAGGCAGGTCCTCTGGTACAAACCTTACTGTTCAAGGCCTCCCTCTCTATAGCACACTTGCAAAGCACGGGCAGAAGTGGTTAGAAGGAAATGGGATCTCTCAAAGCTTTTGAAAAATAGAGAGATGAACTGTCCTGAGAGCTGAGTAGAACAGCATGAGCTGACATAGTTCACCCTTATACCCCACCTATTAACATCATCTGGTGATTTCAAGGCTATTGTGGTGAGTAAATCCCATAGCTCCACCTGAGTCACTTGACATTCTCAGATCCAGTGACCTCCCCTTCAGTGTCCTTCACACAGGGTCCCCCACCCTGCCCCCAAGTCTTTCCCAGCAGCCTCCTGTGCTTCATCCATGTAGAACTTCATCTCTGTACTCTTACCAATGCTATTTTTTCTCCCTGTGATGCCCTTCCCATCTCTCGTTTGCCTAACAGACATCTTACCTACTGCCCAAACTTCGGATTAAGTGTCACCTCTTTGTTGACATTTGTTTGTTCTTTATTCCTTTGTACTTCCTCATTCTTGCCATTCAGAGTTGGTCAGTCTCCTTTCTGTTCCTGCAATATCTGTAAATATTTCTTACATCACCTACGACTCTGTACATTTATACCTTTACACATCTATTTCCGCATTTTACACTGAAAGCTCCTTCAGCTCAGGTTCCTGGTCTCTACTGTTCTTCCCGAATCCCCAGCACTTAGCAAAGGGCCTGGCACACAGAAGGCATTTTCTAAATGTTTATTGAATATATGGATGGATGGATGGATGGATGGATAGAAGGAATGGAAGTGTGTTTGAATATGGGATAACAATAACTGTTTATTGTGATATAATAGTAACATTTATGTACCACGTGACTATTCATTTCAACTTCACAGCAGCTCTGTAAGGAGATAATTTAGTCAAGGAAACGAAGCTTCAAGAGGGTAATATCCCAAAGTGGAAAGTGATAACATTGGTTTTCTGAGTTCAGCCTTGGCTTTTTCTACAAGATGGAGCTTCTAACACAGAAGTTTGGCTGATTTAGAGGGAAACTGCCAGGATGAGCTATTACTTAGCATAAGCGCATTTTCCAAGGTGGTAATATTTTCATCAAATTTTAAGGTACTACCACTATTTTGGAGACACTGAGGAAGAGATATTAAGGGAAGTTATGTGAAAGCAAGGTAGAGACCTCTGTAGAGGATGTATTAAAATGAGGGAACTTATTTTTCTGTGCCAACAGGTGGGTGACACTTTCTAGCCTAGCTCAGGTATCAGGCTCAAAGTCTGAGACCAGCCCTTGCCTCATTACAGCTTGGTAGGGCAAGTGCTCTGCTGGAAGCCCAGGTACATTTATGAGTGTTAGTGACTGAGGACTGATGAATTTGGAGAGGTAGATGGTTAGCAGGTTTAGTAGTTTATGTGTTTTATTATTCAAGCCAGAGTTATGACATCATTCCTACCACAATCATGAGTTCACAGTAAATTGGATTGTTTGACTTTATAAAAAGCTATTTTTATAGTTACCTTTTAATGTTCAAAATTAGTGCAGAATTGAGCTTATTGTAAAAATTGAGAAAAGCAAAAATTAATTTTCTCTTCTTTTTTCTTCTTTTTTCTCTTTTCCTCAGATGGCTTCCCTTTATGTCTCAGGGCATAATTCATTCAGAAATTGAACTTTATCTTCAAGGTGAGGATTAATGAAATCTTCAGTAGAATACAAGATGATTTTTTAAAGGTTTTATTTAAGTTCTGTTTAGTTAACATACAGTATAATATTAGTTTCAGATGTACAGTATAGTGATTCAACACTTCCATACATCACTTGGTGCTCATCATAGCAAGTGCGCTCCTTAATCCCCACCACTTACTTAACCCCCACCTACTTAACCCATTCCCCCTACCCATCACCTCTCTGGTAACCATCAGTTTGTTCTCTATAGTTAAGAGTCTGTTTCTTGGTTTGTCTCTCTCTCTCTCTCTCTCTTTATGGAAACAGCCCAAGTGTTCATTAACTGATGAATAGATAAAGAAGATGTGGTATGTATATATATATGTGGTATATATATATATATATATATATATATATATATATACACACACACACACACAATGGAATATTACGAGATGATTTTGATACAACTGGGTGTCATGGAACATTCCCTATTTGCCCCCAGAATGTCCCTTTTGATAGTTTACCCTTTGCATCAGATTTATCATTATTCCTCACAGTGAAAATAAAAGCACGTGTAAAGATGTGTCTTGGCAACATTATATGCCCTACTGTAGGTTAAAAATAAGCCTAAGGATTTGCTACCATTAAAGTATTTTTTTAAAGATTTTATTTATTTATTTGAGAGAGAGAGAGAGTACAAGTGTGGGGGGGAGGAGCAGAGGAAGACACAGACTCCCTACTGAGCGGGGAGCCTGATGTGGGACTTGATCCCAGGACCCTGAGATCATAACCTGAACCAAAGGCAGACACTTAACCATCTGAGCCACCCAAGTGCCCCATGCTACCATTAAAGAGTTAACTCACACTTCTTTCTCTCCCACTTATAATGTCTCAGATCTATTATTAACTGCACTTCACTTTTATTTTTGCAGAAATGCAAATAAATCATCAACCTAAAATACAAGAGGAAGCAACTGGTAAATGTTGTTGCCACTTTTCATCTTCTAATCATCTGAAATGATCTATTTCTGTTTCAAGATTACCTGCCTTATACATTTTTTAGTATATTCTTATTGAGTTTAAACTATTGATCCAAAAATATTTAAAATGAGTATAGGAACAGGCATTATATTATGGTTTGATTTATAAAGAAACAAACATAAGAAACTTTAGCCCCAAATGTTTTTTCCCTTCAATAATTTAAATACATGGGTGAAGTAATCATTTTCCAAATGATTAATTTCTATTAATTGTCCTTTTTTAAAAACTAATTTGCATATTGGTTCTCAGTTTTCTTTTTAAGTCTTTTGAGGTTAGCTTTTTCAATTAGATATTCTTCAAATCAACCTGCAATAGTTATTAATATATTTACATTTTAAAGCTGATCTGAATGAGATGGATAAATACAAATTACTAATATGCATACCAAGTTAACAAACCTTTATGTTCCCCAAAATGTTTGTACTGTGTGGCAATTTGAAACTAGGCAAGGGTTAATGCTAACATTATTATATTCGTAAAGTCCTGTATTGGTTAGGATGGCCACTGAGATGCAAATAGTATGTCCATTCTGATAACCAGCATTTGCATTTATTATGTTAGAAATTGTATTTTGGCTTATATTTTACTTTTGTTTTTTAGTTGTGTGTAGGGGAAAAGCTATGCATGTGTCAGACTGTTAATGTGGATGTAATTTTACTACTGTTCTAGAATCCCTTAGTAATTTTAAGGGACCTCAAAAGTTCTGTCTTACAGTAAGCCCCTAAGTGATAAAGCTTGAAATGGCACTCTAAGTAGAAAAATTAACTATTAATCTCGGGACTCGATGGTGTATATATGAGTAATATAGGGTAATAGTTTTTTTTTAAGGATTTTATTTATTTATCTGTCAGAGAGAGAGAGAAGAGAGAGAGTGAGCACACAAGGAGGGGGAGCATCAGGCAGAGGGAGAAGCAGGCTCCCCACTGAGCAAGGAGCCTGATGTGGGACTCGATCCCAGGACCCTGGGATCATGACCTGAACTGAAGGCAGAACTTAACTGACTGAGCCACCCAGGCGTCCCTAGGCTAATAGTTTTGAACTAAAGATTTTAAATAAGGATGAAAATGTTGGAAGTCCTATGTTAATAATATTAACCATATAATCAACATTGGTGATACCGAATATAATGAAGTTGCAGTATATAGCAGACGTGTTTACCAAGGAGTTTGGTAAATACAATTTTTTAGTGTAATTTTGATTAAATAAAGTATTATAAAATGTTTTCTTACAATTAATCATTCTTTCGTTTTAGTTTATTTTTATGGTCTCATTAAAATATCTTTATTTTTTATAGTACAAATGCAGATTAATCACAGACCTTAGTTCATGGGACACTACCATTATTTCTCTGTGAATGGTCTTCTTTTATTTTATTTCATTTTTAAATTCTGAAGAATGTTATCTTTAATATTTCCTGAGATATGATTCCTGGGATACATTAGTAGTTTTATAGTTATATGAATAAGCTAGTTTATGGTGTGGAAAGAACCTTGGGAAGTTAAGTAGTCTAATCTGATGAGGCAGTGTGACATTGTGGTTAAGAGTGTTGAAGAGCAAACATGAGTCTTAGATTTTGAAAGTACATGAAGCATGTTTATATAATTCATGCCCTTCTGTATAGCTGCAGTGGGAAGAAAGTAGACCAAGATGCTATTTCAGTCTAATGGTAGAGAGGAAAAGAAGGAATCAACTGAGTTAATTTCATTTTGAGGTGATTAACAATAAATACAGTTATGAGCCATCATTAACTCCAGGCCGTGTTTAATGAATTCCCACAATTATCTAAGACATATTTCCCAAACTTGATACCTTATAAAAATAAATATTTATAATTCATATAGGTGAAATCATTTATCATAGTAAAACTGCATTTCTGAGTTAGACTGAACTTGGTCATGGATAATATTTTTAATGTACATTGCTGGATTGAATTTTCTAACAGTTATCAATGCCTTTTGTATAATGCTTATAACTAGCCATTATGGTAAGCTCTCTTTTAAATTCTAATAAATTTATATTAATTCTATAATAATAAATACATTAATTCTAATAAATTTTCACTTACTCTTTGAATGATCTGTGAAAGCAGCCATATCATATGTGAATAATGACACCTTTTCTTGTCCTGAGATGCTATCTAGGTCTGTGGGACAATGTGGAATAGAAGTGGTAATGGCAACATCAATAATGAACTCATATAGCATTTACTACGTAGGGTCTAAGGGTTTTAGATATATTTATTTAATCCTCACAATAACCCATGAGGTAGACAGTATCATTATTCCATTTACAGATAATGAAACTAAAGGACATGCTTAAAAAAAAAATTCATGTAAGTTCACACAGGTGGCAAATAGCAGATTTGGAATTTGAATCCAAATGGTCTGACTCCAGAGTCCATACTATTCTTTAAAAGAACTTCTTTTAACTGTCCCTAGTCATTAGGAATGTGTGTGTATTTATATACGTGTATACATCATCTATGCCTTGGTATTTATTTTGTTGTATTGTTTTTCTAGATGATTAGGCTGTATTTTTAGATCTTTAGCTTTTAACCTTTTTCCAGATGCAAGTGAAAGGATGTTTTTAATTCTTGGGGAGATTATTATTATTGTTATTATTCTTAGTAATCTTTTTTCACCTAGAACCTTTGTGGAGACAAATTAGGTTTCTGCGAGGCTTCCTTTGCTGACGATTATTTGGAGCCCAACCTTTCACTAAGGGTGTAGACACTTTTGGCTTACTTCAAAAGTCTCAGGTCCAGCTCCCAGACTTATGTGGCTGCAGTCTCCCATCTCCTGGCCTGGGGTATTGACATTTGCCACAAGCACAACTCCAGCCTTCCAGAGTGCTGACTACTCACTACTTCTGCGGATGGCACCTTTGTTATTTCTATTATTATTATTATTATTATTATTTGGCAGTGGGGAATTTTTCTTTCTTTCTTGGAAATGAATTAATGTACTAAAAAGTTTGTTTTTCTTTTTCAATTTGCCCAGAATTCAGTGGTATTATAGTGACAGGGCTTTAAAAATATCATCCCAAGAAACTGGCTTGAAGTACCAGAACCTTAAGTCAGTTAGTAACTGAAAGAACTGGTATTAGAATTCAGCTCTTAAGCATTATACAAAACTGTTTCACTTTAAATGGCTAGCTTCCTGCATGCTCTCAAGGGTTTCTGACTTGAGGGACTATAAAATTCTTGGAGCACTTACATATTTATAGGGAATGCCAACTCTTTGTAGCATGATTATTAGCAACTTGGTGGATTATCTGGGGTAAAGATTATTAAAATATTTTCTCTTTCTCAATTCTATTTTCTATACATGTTTGCAGATCTCACTACCCATAGTGTCCGCTCTAGGAAAGAAACTGAAATTTAACTATTGGTTCAACATAATTAAGAATATAAACTCTTTTATAACATCATCATGCATTCCAAATCAAGTGTAGATGGCTTTGAATTGCCCCCTGCTCTGATCATTTACGGCACATGGTTTTTGTAGTTGTATGGATAAAGATGTGACCACCTGCTCCTGTGTTGGAACCTTCTACCTGTTTGGTCAGTCTTTCTTCCTGGATAGGAAGACATGCTGTGGGTACCTGGGAACCTGGGCGGGTCTGAGGGGTCAGTGTCCCAGATAAGTACCTGTGATGTGTGCACCTGAAATGCCAGAGAAACCATCTCTGGGATTGCCTCATCAGTCCCGACATATGTTGCTTGAAACTTGGTTAACAAATTCCAGTGCAGCTAAATGGGAAAAGAGAAGTCAATGTGGGGACAAGTTTGGGACCAGAAGGAAGAAGGTGAGCTCATAGGAATTCTAATCAGAGGCCAGATATTTGCTGTGAATTGCTGTTTGACATGGGTCTGCCAGGAAGAGTTAAGTGAGCAACCAGGGAAACACTGCAGTGCTTCTCATGCCCCCTGCTTGGCTTTTGCCTCATTTTTTCCTGGCAGTAAATGGCCAGTGTTTGGATAGTCATTTATGCTGCATTGATTCTAGAATATTGATTCATACCTTTTCCTGACTGAGACAAGATACCTATAATTCAACATAGTCATTGAATATAATGGGTTTGACACTAAAACAATAATATGATCTCAGTATCTTCAGAACATCCAACAGATATGCAGATACATTGCCACAAAGAGCCTACTCTCAACCAATTTCTATTTGGAGATAATTCACAAAAAGCATAGTGCAGTTTGGGATGAAATAGGATTAATCAAATGGCTCTTACTTAGTCTGAGGCAAGATTTCCCAACCTTGAGACTGTTGACATTTTGGGATGGATAATTCTATGTTGTGGGGAATTGTCAAGTATACCATAGGATGTTTAGCAGCATCCCTGAACCTCTACCCACTAGATGCTGATAGCACTCAGCCACCAGTTGTGACCATGAAAAATGTCTTCAGGCTTCACCAAATGTTTCCTGGGTGGGGAAATGACCCCCAGTTGAGAACCACTGACCTAGGGAATGGTGGTTCTGTTGGAAAAGGGGGCTGAGGAGTTGGGATGTGCAAGTCTGGAAAAGTAGATGTGGCAGACTATTTGCTAAAATGCTGTAACTACATTTCCTGTCCCATGTACTCTTCCAGAACCTTGCCAATTCCCCATCAAAAGGTGGAATCAACTTAGGCAGACCTTTGAGACTGCCTCAACTAATAGTGTGGAACAAAAGTTATTCCATGTGATGTTTCTGCCATATACTAGTAGGTCAAAAGATGTGATGGTGCTTCTGTCTGGCCCTCTCTATGGGAATGTTTGTTCTTGGAGCCCAGCTATCATGCTATGAACAAGCTCAGATCACATGGACAGGTCTACATGGAGAGGCACAAAGGCTGTTGCCCCAAGCCCTGCCTGAGCTTCCAGACAGCAGCCAGCAGCCAGCCAGTACCAACTTGCCAGTCACATGAGAGAGCAATCTTGAACACAGATCCTTCTGTTTGCTGTTAAGCCACCCCTGCCGATGCTGTATGGAGCAGAGATGAACTTTCTCTGCCAAGTCTGGCCCAGATTGCAGATTCATTGGCCAAAGAATTAATTATTGTTGATTAAAGCCATTCAGTTTTCGGATGGTTTGTTATACAGCAATAGATAACCACAGCAGTAGAATTGGTAGAGAGTAGTTCATGTAAACTGCATATGTAGGTCAAGACTTGAATTCTATAATTGAGGATCATGAATTGCTATCCTAATGATGCCAGTGATGTTGTTCTGAAGGTAGGTTTAGACCTAATAGGTTGCTTAGAAGCCAGAGCATGAAGTACTTGAGAGTTGTTAGCAAATATTGAGAGAGAGTCAAACTAAGGTTTCTAGCCATGGTAAGGCAGATGATCAGTAGAGGCATGGAGAGATTTAGCAGCAAGCATGAAGGATAAAGTTGAGAGGAATTTGGGATAAGGACAAAGCAGAAATACCACTGATGAGAATCGACGTTGAGAATGGTCACAGGGAAACTGGGGACCCTGCAGGAGCTTGCCATTTAGCCCCCATGCTACTTCCTCTGTCAAGAATCAAGATTTGAAGTGGAGTTGAATATACTAAACAGAGAGGCAGAGGATTCACAGTAAACTGCAGAAAAGAGTCATCATCCTAACTTAACAGCGATCTATAACAAGCTCCAACATGCAGGGAGGCTACTGAGCATCGTGGTTAGTAATGAAGATTCTAAATCTAGACTGCACCACTTATTCACTGTGTGGCTTGGGGAAGTCACTGAATTTCTCTGTGCCTCAGTTCTTTCTTAGAAAATGGAGACAATAATAGAAACCATTAGAGTTGCTGTAAGGATTAGGTAAAAATAATATCTACAAAACATTTAACCAGAGCCTGTACACCTCACATACCCAATCAGTGGTCATGTTTAAACTTCATTTTCCCTCGTGATAAAAGATGTCAAGGGTCTTGAGCATCCAGAGGCAGTCCCATTGCACTAGCATTTGGCCTGGAGCAGGCAACAAGGCCCATGGCCAGGATGTGTCTCTACTCTATTCAGCCCTGTAAACTGGGCTGTCTTTTACCATGCCACACAGCAATAAATAATAAACAAAACCAGAGAAATGACAAACCATTTACCCTAAACAATATCAATATAAAATATATAATAGATTCACTTCTGATAGTGTTTTATGCTTGTTTTCCAGACTTAAAGTGAAGAAAATTGAGTATTGTTTGAAACCATTTTATTCCAGGAAGCATAACTGTTTCTAATTCTGTATCAAATTTATCCTAACTCCTGTGGTAGTGAGCACATCATTTCTCTATTGCTTTGTATGTACAATAAGATTAATGATATTTGTCTCTTGGAAGAATAAAAATATTTGTAAAGTACTGAAAAAAATTCAAAAAAATCTCATGATCCTCTTATGAGGTGGTATTTTGAAGGATTTGTGAGTTTATATACATAGAATTGTTTGGAGATAAAATTATCAAAAATTAGGATAAAGTAATAATTTGTCTTGTTTATAATATCTGCCAAATCTCATTGAAATATATTTACATGCCCTTCAAAATTTGGGTGATACAAGGTCAATATTGCTTTTATTATCTTTGTGCTAATAACAAGACCAATTATGAGGTAAATAACAATGTCCTTGTCCTGTGTACAAAAATGACCCTAATGATGCATAATCAGGACTTATTTTTGTTGAGAAATAGTTATATATTGTACTAAAGCATTTTTAATGCCTTGCATATCCTTTCTCATACATTCAGTCTTTATTTTTCAAAATGTTTCTTTTTTTAAAATTTTATTTTATTATGTTATGTTAGTCACCATACAACACATCATTAGTTTTTTATGTAGTGATCTACGATTCATTGTTTTCGTATAACACCCAGTGCTCCATGCAGTCCGTGCCCTCCTTAATACCCATCACTGGGCTAACCCATCCCCCCACCCCTCTCCCCTCTAAAACCCTCAGATTGTTTCTCGGAGTCCATAGTCTCTCATGGTTCGTCTCCCCCTCTGATTTCCCCCTCATTTTTCCCTTCCTTCTCCTAATGTCCTCCATGCTATTCCTTATGTTCCACAAATAAGTGAAACCATATGATAATTGACTTCCTCTGCTTGACTTATTTCACTTAGCATAATCTCCTCCAGTCCCATCCATGTTGATGCAAAAGTTGGGTATTCATTCTTTCTGATGGCTGAGTAATATTCCATTGTATATATGGACCACATCTTTTTTATCCATTCGTCTATTGAAGGGCATCTTGGCTCTTTCCACAGTTTGGCTATTGCAGACATTGCTGCTATGAACATTGGGGTGCATGTGGCCCTTCTTTTCACTACATCTGTGTCTTTGGGGTAAATACCCAGGAGTGCAATTGCTGGGTCATAGGGGAGCTCTATTTTTAATTTTTGAGGCAGCTCCACACTGTTTTCCAAAGTGGCTGTACCAACTTGCATTCCAACCAACAGTGTAAGAGGGTTCGCCTTTCTCCACAGCCTCTCCAACATTTGTTGTTTCTTGCCTTGTCAATTTTTGCCATTCTAAGTGGTGTAAGGTGGTATCTCAGTGTGGTTTTGATTTGAATTTAGGAAAACATAGGCAGTAACCTCTTTGACATTGGCCACGGCAACTTCTTTCAAGATACATCTCCAAAGGCTAGTGAAACAAAAGCAAAAATGAACTTTTGGGACTTCATCAAGATAAAAAGCTTCTGCACAGCAAAGGAAACAGTCAACAAAACAAAGAGGCAACCCACAGAATGGGAGAAGATATTTGCAAATGACACTATAGAAAAAGGGCTGGTATCCAAGATCTATAAAGAACTTCTCAAACTCAACACCCAAAAAACAAATAATCAAGTCAAAAAATGGGCAGAAGACATGAACAGACACTTCTCCAAAGAAGACATACAAATGGCTAACAGACACATGAAAAAATACTTTTCAAAATATTTCTTAATGGATCCCCAAACATTTTATGACTCTGTGCCAAGTATTGTATTAGGCCCTGGGGATACAGAGACATGTAAGACCAAAACTTGCCCTTTGAAGGGCTTACAGTCTGGGTGGGTAGATAGGGGTAGAAGGGACAGAGAGATAGATCTTGTTTGTATATCTCGGGATTGAAGTGTGCACAGGGTCAAGAGATATGGAGAGAAGGGTTCATTCTAGTTACTGGAAGAGGTGTCTGGAAATGCTTCTTGGAAGAAGTGACTTTCAGGCAAAGCCCTGGTGGTAGGAAAAAGCCCTTCAAGATAACTGAAGGACGGTGTGTGATTAGCTGTGTGAGAGAGATTTCAGAGGGGCCAAAGGCTGCTTTGTAAGGGTGCTGTGGGCAGGGGGTATCGATGTTATGAACAGAGCTTAGTTAAGCATTTGACAGGCATGGGAATCTATTAGCAACATTAAAATATTGCCATGAATGGAAAGATGGAAAAGTTTTATTTGTTCTGACCTCTCTCAAGGAGCAGAGGGAATATGGGTAGAAGGAATTCTTGGATTCATCACCTAGAGTCTGGGGGGAGCCTCACAGGTCTTTGTGAGAGGGTAGATCTGGTTAACTTTAGGATTTTTGTTCCCCTGAGTCACCTGCAGCTCTCCTCCATCTTTCCTTGACACATGCTCAACCTCTCCACCAAGTAAGAGCCAAGCACATGCTTCATGATGCATAGTGGTACTGTTCTTCTTAGGCTGTCTCAATCTACCTGTGATTGTGATCAGAGCAGTCGGAGGTTGCAATTTGCAGAGGTGCATGCATTAAGTCTTGCCACTCTCACTGCATCATATTGTGTCCTACTCTGTTAGGGTAAATGTCATGGGAATATGCTTACTATCTGGTGCATCATCAGGCAAAGCATGCCTGTCCCATAGTTTTTACTGTGCATTATGATGACTTAATGTGCTTTGAAGAGTTTTTTCCTCAGTATGCTGAACTAACAATTACATGGTCAGAGCTTAATTTACATGCATCCTCCTTACATTTCTTTGAGTATTCAGTGGGTAGTTGCCAAGTAACTGAAAATGTGTCTAGACACAGATGTTTCTATATTCAACAACAGGGTCAATTTTCTGAACTACAAAGGCAAATGTGTGTAACCCCTGTAACAGAATACACAGAATAAGGTAAAGATAAATTGTTAAGATCTAAGGAAGGGCTATTGAACTTCACTAGCTATAGGGATTTTGCTCACCAAAATAACTCACTCATGCCTTCCTAAATATAAACGTCTAATTAATAAGAAAACTTTGGAAAGGAAACAGTTAACAGTAGACCTACAATCTATTTTTTTCCTTTTCCTAGGAAATGAAGGAGATGCCTCAGTCAAATCTCTCTGCATACATGCTAAGAATAAGACCTCCTGGTAGAAACACTAATGGTATTTATTAGTGAAAGATAACAGAGAGCTCTTACCTGTGAAACGCTTTCAGCAGCTCTTCCAGTTTTCCCTTGCTTTATAAGAAACCACCCCGAAACTTAGTGGCTCAAAAACAGTAATTGATTACTGTCTTTCACCTTTCAGTGGGTGGATGTGGCTCAGCCAGGTGATTCTTGCTCAGAAACTTTCATGACTTTAGTCTGATAGTACTTCATTTGCACAGACATCCGAAGCTATGTCTGGCTGGATTTTCAAGATGGGTCACCCATTCCACTGGTTGATGACACTGGCAGCTCAGCTGGAGTTACCTTCCTACATGAGGGCTTCCCATGTGCCTTAGGTTTTCATAGCACAACTCCTGGGGTCCGAGAGGGAGTATCTTGAGAAAGTATTCTAACAGACCCAGACCAACCTAGACTCAGAAGTCCCAGAGTGTCACTTTGCTGCATTATATTGGCAAAGGGCAGCCCAGATTCAATCAGGGAAAATAGACTCTACCTCTTCATAGAGAGGTAAAATGTCACTTTGCAAAAGAGCAAGTGGGTTGGGAGATATCAGTAAGGCCTTTAAATAATGCAGTCTGCCATAGCAGAATATGCCTGGTCTGTCTAGATTGCCTGTTGTAAATCAACCTGGTATTTATGGACTGGTGGAGGCCTGAGTAGAGATGGGGATGTAAACTAGGAAATCAATGGGGTTTGATAGCTGAGCTTGCATTGCTTAAATCTTGCATGGTTTAAGTCTGAAACCGCACATGTTCTAATGGAGGCTGGAGAGGACATTTTTGAGTTATATCAATCATACAGAGCAGGAGTCAACAAAGTTTTATGATGAAGGGCCAGATAATATGCATCTTAGGCTTTGCAGGCCATATGGTCTCTGTTGCAACTACCCAACTCTGCTGTTGTAGCACAAGAGCACCCATGGAAAATACATAAACAAATGAGTGTGGCTGTGTTCCAGTGAAACTAATTACAAAAACAGGTGGCGGGCTGGATTTGGCCAGTGGGCCATAATATGCCAATCCCTGGTCCGTGATCTCTCCAAAGGAAGAATGCTTAGTTTATGGCTTGCTAGTGAATGATCAGTAAATTTGGTATTAGGTAAGATTTATAAACTGTCAAGTCTGGTTTCATAATTTGACTCAGATGGTCTCATAGCCTCTTGAATGTCTATAACAATGCTTGTACATAATATAGACACTTAATACTTGTAAATCAGCTGGTCAACAAATATGAATTGAATTCCAGTTGTTGGCATAGCATCATATCCTGAAGTTCAGGATTTTCTAGTTCAGTTTTAACTTAGCTACATAAAAATAGCAAATACAGAACACATACTTTCTATTGTTAAAGTGGAAGCTGCTGTTAAAACTTACTTTATTATTGATGAGAAATTTAAATTTATTGTTGGGGTATTTGGAGATCATAGAGTATATCTATCTAGACTACTTTTAAACATTTTTAACACAAAAGAAAAATAAGCCTCCTAGGACGTTGTCTCCAAGAAAAGTTTTCTTTTTTCTGTAACAGGATTTCTTCAAATGGAGGCAACTATTATAGTATCTTTCCAAATTTAAGCTTTGAGAGCCAATGAAAAGAGAATAAAATGGGACAGTCTGAGGTAGATTCTCAGCAATGGCTTATTGCATAGTCAACAAACTTTTTTTAAAAACCTTTAAAACACTGGTAAATACGAGATAAATATTTAGATTTCAATTACATGGAATTCTCTTTGGGAACTTTGAGTTAATAGAAGTGATTTTCTAAAGGGATTAGCAGATTACAGTATTTTGGGGTATAACTCCTTGGGGTTGAACAGACAGAAGCTATAAGGAAAGAAAGAAAAGAGACACTTAGAATATCTGAACTCATGTTCTTTGATTTTTGTTCATGAAGATAGTTTCACAATAGAAGTTACAGAACTAAAAACTTGTAACTGTGACACATAATAAGAGATATAAAAACCATAAACATATTTTTAGCTCTGATAAAAATAAACTGTTTTGCAGGATAGTGGAACTTTTAATTTAAATATAGACTCAGAATGTACCTCTATGATATTTTCTACAAATGTTTCTATTTCGTATTTTAGATAGTGAGATATTCTTAGAGAAGTTAAATGATCATATTTTAAAAGTACACTATAGGGAATACTGGAATAGTTAATTTTTTCCCAGTGCTAGTAAAGAAAATCATGCTGAGAATAATGACAATTTAAAAAATCACCACAGAAGATATTTCATTGGTTATTCCACCTTTAAATCTCATGTTGTGGTGACATGGTAATTTCAAAAGGAAAGAACATAAGAATATTATATAAATCAATGGTTCATTGCTATTTGTCTCTGTTGTAGTAAACAAGATATGCAAGCCAACATGCAAACTCATTTGTGTCTCTCTCCCCATGATAGCATGGTACAAAAAGCCCAGTGCAGGCCCAGATGGCAGGGGAAGGAAATAAAGATGAGATAGGAAAGAAAATCTAAAAACAGGAAAAGAGATACTTTAACTTGTTTGAATTATGCATCAAAGCACAGGTGGAAGGCTTTCTATAAGAATTAATATCATGATAGGATTCTCAATGGAATTATAGTTTGAAATTTTCATGTTTTCTAATTTTCCTACTGAAAAATGAACTGAAATTCCTCAAAGTAAACTTGCTACAAGGTGGAAATAGCAGAGTGCACCCCTGTGAGTTGTGCCCCTCCTTTGGCATTTTGGTACTAAGGTTTAATAAAAGTTCCATCTTTAGTAACAAGTGTAACATTATGCAAAATCTACCTGATGCAAGTTTTGTCAAACTGATTAGAGATGTTCCTATGATCTTTGTGGATGGATTGGGGACTGGGGAGAGTGGTGTAATGTACTAAAAAGAAAGTTAACCTCTGAGTGGAGGACTTACTGAGAACTCAGATATTCAGAATAGTGGTGGGTCTTCATCCCCTTTTGAAAATGTAATAAATACTCACAAGGCAGTATGTGTTTATGGAGGCTTTGAAAATAACAGACATCTTTAAATTGCCCTTGCAATCCAGGGATCAGTTGTAATGAGTAGAGAGTTCTAGTAGACAGGACTCTATCGTTTGTTACTCTTGACTGTGTGGTGTGGACTCAAGTTGAGAGGGTTTCACTGCTTTGGGGTTGATTGTGCCATTTTCCAAAAGTGCACAAAATGATTAAATAAATGCTATCTCTATTTGTTTTCCCAAATAAACCAATCACAGATCAAGTTGTAGATCTTCTTAAAAGATATTTTCTGTCATGCTCTGCTTGTCTCAACTTTCCTTGCTTCCAGCATCGCTGTGGCAGGAAGCTCAATGATCCATTCTGCTTACACAACACATGGTCTTTCTCTGTTTCAAATACCTCTTTTCTTCATCTTCCCCCTCCCAAACCCTCTCAATTTGGCTAGGCCCTACCTACGATATTTTACTCTTTACTTGTTGGTTCATTCCAACCCTTAGGGGACTCCAGCAATTTTTTAAAAATAAATTTTTAGCTCTTTTTGCTTTGTCTTTAGGTTTTCCACATCCTTACCATGATTCTGCGAAGATCACCAAACTATTACCAGCCCCAGCTTGACAAGACTATTCTCTAGTACAGATAATGCCTTAATGTCAGGTTATCAATATGTCTGTCATTAGATCCCACCCAAAGATTTGACAGTGATGACCAAATAAACTCCTAAATCTTCTGGCCAAATATCTAGTACTAAGTGCTTCCAATTCCCCAATTTCCCCAAAATATCCACTACCCTAAAAAGCTTACTGCTTATTTGATTTGTAATTAAAGTGATCTATTATTTCCAAGACTTTTTGTCATACTAGCTTCCAAAAGGGAGTCCATGATTAGCAATTATTTTAATACTTGATTTCACAGATTATTCATTTCATAACTAAGTGGATTAGGTAGACTCCCTCATTTCCTAATATTAATATGGTTTTCTTCCACATTTTAATATTAATTTCCTTTTGCCTTTGCAGAAGGAGATTGGAAGGTGACCGTTGTCACTGGGGATCTTGAAAATGCCGGCACCACGGCGACAGTATCCCTTTATGTCTATGGAGAAGCAACATGTTCAGGTCCCATTATTTTGGGATCTGGGAAATACCAGCTGTTTAATCCTAACAGTGCAGATATATTCAAGGTAAAATTGATATGCTATAACTTGCTTGCTAAGATATATTATGATTTACATTCCCTAAGATGGAATAGAGAATCTTTGTTTTGATGTTATATTTGCATTACCTTTTCTTGGTAGACATGAAATCTTTTATCCTAAGGGGTGATAGGAGTAAAGAGGTAAACAGGAGTTATAACAGGAATAAAAGATTTTTTGTTTTTTCCCCCATTTTTTTATATAAAGGTAACAAAGTATATGAACTTTAGAAAATTTTAAAAATGAGATAGAAAACTTTACTCCTAATCCTTCCATTAAGCCAAATATTTCCACTGTTGAATATCTTTTCTAGTCCCTGTCCACATCCATGGAGTATGATGCTATGATAGAAAGGTGGTGCAGCCTAATGGCTAAGACATGGTCTGAGGAGGCAGATGGCCAAGATTCAAACATTGCCTTTACTGTTTACTAGCATGGTGACCTTGACAACTGCTCTATAATGCTTACCTCAAGGGGTTAACATGAGGCCTAAATGAATTAATGTATGTAAAGTGTTTGGTGCAGTGCCTGAAAAACTCCATAGATGTTTCTCTTACTATTGTAGTACATAAGCAATTCTGTAGCCCCTTATTTATGCAAGGAACTACATAGTGCTCCAAACTATAATCTTTATTGATTATCGAATATATGAAATTAACCATATGCCACAGTTGTTGCTACTGTTGAACATTTAAATGACTTCTAGGTTTTTAATATTATAAATAATGCCATGATGAATGTATTTTTGATCTTAGTTTCTTCTTTTTTTTTTTTCTAAACAAAGCTATCTATTTCCTTATGACAAATTCTGATAGATAGGATTACCTTTGATCCATTCTGAAAAAGTGCTTTGTAAAAGTGTCTAATTTATAGCACAGTGCCTAGCAGGACATAGTAAGCAATTGGTAAATTTTAGTTGTTATTAAATCATTACTACACACCCCAAATCATGATATCTATTTCTACCATACATAGTGTTTAGTTCTTTTAATTAAAATTTCTCAGTACCTATTTGCAAGTTACAGTATGTGACTGTGGATCTATGGAAGTTATCTTTACTTCACTCATCCTTTTTGTTAAAAGAGCTTTGTTGAGATATAATTAACATACCATACCATCCATCCATTTAATGTGTAGAATTCATGATTTTAGTATATTCATAAAGTTGTACAACTATCACCACACTCTAATTTTAGAACATTTCATCACCTCAAAAAGAAAGCCCAGACCCATTAGCAGCAACTCTCCAACCTCGTATTCTCTAGTCTTAGGAAACCAGTTATCTATCCATTATTATCCATTATTTATCCAGAATTCCATTGTATGAATATATCACATTTTATTTATCTATTCATCAGCTAATAGACACTTAGACTGTTTCTACTTTTAGCTATTAATATGGATAATTATTATGAATAATGCTACTATGAACATCCATGTACAGGTTTTTCTGTGGATATATGTTGTACAATTGACTGTTGAACAACACTGGTTTGAACTGTGCAGGTCCACTTATATGTGGATTTTTTACAGTAACTTATATGTGTATTTTCTCTTCCTTACGATTTTCTTAGTAACATTTTCTTTTCTCTATCTACTTTATTGTACGAATACAGTATATAATACATATACAAAATATGTTAATAGACTGTTTATGTTATCAGTTAAGGCTTCTGATCAATGGTAGGCTGTTAGTAGTTAAGTTTTTGAGGGAGTCACAAGTTACATGCAAATTTTCCACTGTGTGGGAGGTTGGCACCCATAACCCTGGCATTGTTCAAGGGTCAACTGTAATTTCTGTAGGATAGGTACCTAGGAATAGAATTACTATATCATGTGGTAACTCAATGTTTAAGATTTTAAGAAAGTGATAAACTTTTTCAGAGTGGCTGAACCAATCACCAGCAATATATGAGGTTCATGTTTTTCTACCTTCCAAGAGAAATTTGTTGTCTATCTTTTGATTCTAGCTATCCTAGTGGATGTGAAGTGATGTCTCATTGTAGTTTTGATATATACCTCCCTAATGACTAATTATGTTGAATATCTTTTCATGTGCTTGTTAGACATTTCTGCGTCTTCTTTGGAGAAATGTCCATTCAAATCCTTTGCTCATTTTAATCAGATTATTTATCTTTTTACTAATGAGTTTAAGAGTTCTTTATATATTCTGGATATGAGGCTCATATTACATACATGACTTATAAATATGTTCTCCCATTTTGTGGGCTCTCTTTTAACTTTCTTGGTGGTATGGACTTGAATTACTTCTGGTGTCCTTTTAATTCAGCCTGACAGATTCCTTTCAGTATTTCTTGTAGGGTAGTTCTGCTAATAATGCATTCTCTCAGTTTTTCTTTTCCTGAGAATGTCTTAATTTGTGTATAGAATTCCTTGTTGACAATCTTTTCTTTCAGCTCTTTAAAAATGTCATCTTACTGCTTTCTGGCCTTCCTGATTTCTGATGAGAAGTCAGCTGTTAATTTTATTGTATGTATTTATTTGCTGTTTTCAAGATTCTTTCCTTGTTTTGGTTTTCAGTAGTTTGACTATGTTATATCAGGATGTAGACTACCTTCCTGTTGGTTTTCACAGCTACCATGGTTGAAAATTTGCTGGTTTTTAAGGATGTTATAGAACTGGGGAGAGAAAAATGGAAGTAGATCAAATTACAATATACAAACCCTTCTGTTCTTACCAAGGTTCATAGTTTTCATTTGAATGAATACTTTTCAGATTGTTGAAAGTCTTTGATTAATTTCCAGAGTTCTTGAAAATTTGATTTTAATAATTTTTACCACTGCTTCTATGGAGAGCCTACCTAATGCATCATTCCAGAAGTCCTGCACTATCCCTTTCTATCTTTGTCATATTTTTGTTCTATTTTATTGAAATTTCTATTCCTCTATGAAATCTTCTATTTGTGGCTGTGATTTTTATCATCTACTGTAGAGAAGTAAGATCTAGCCCAATGTAAATGTGACTTTGAGCCTATAATATGTCATGTGACTAAATCCATGAAACTTAAGAACCGTCAGCCAAGTGGTATTAGGACATTGACTATCTCATTATTGTCAGGACAGTAAAAATCTTTCTTTTGTGTAACTGGTCCATGTTGTATGTGGCAATGTGGGGCAGCTGTAATATTTTCTTGATGCAATCATAGGTCTTGAAGGAGAACTTGATGGTAGGTGGTATAGAAAGTAGAGGATTCCAGCATCAAAAAAGGGCTTGCAAAGTGATGTCAGACTTTGTCATAATTTTGGTAGCTACCCTCCAGAGACTATGGAGTCAGCCCTGTAGGAGCAACTGGAATGTCATGGAGAATGAAGCTGACAGAAATGATTCATCCCCCCAAAATGACCAAAACAAAAATAAGAGCAGAGTCTGTTATAGCAGGAAGTTTGAAGACTGTAGGCAGAGAAGAATTCCTAGACCACAGGGGCTGGACCTCATTTAGTTGCTAACTCTTTAATCTTATCCATTGACTAACATAGACTAGACACTCATGAATATTCATTGAAAGCATGAAAATTTAATAAAAATGACTTTGCTGAAATTCATTTAATATTTGCTGCTTTCTCTTGGGGCATTCATTGTTGATTTTCCCTTGTGATCATTTGTACCTTGGAGGTATCATAAAGGCAACCCATGAATCTTATATGGTTATTATTTACTTATAAACCTGCCTGGAGATTTAGCTGAGCTTTTTATTGCATTTTTGCAAATTAAAACACTAAATAGTACTCTCTGTTGCTTGGGTAAGGTTGGTAGCTAAGCCCTTCCCTCCTAGAAAGTGGTTTCCTGCTTCTAGTTTACTATTGCATGAAGTCAATTCATTTTGTAGATAAATAAGTTTAATATTTATTATGAGCTCATAGGGCACTTGCACAACCATTTGAAAATCCCTTGTGTTCCTAGAATAGAAAGCATAATCCATTTTTGCCTTTTTAAGAACAATTTATATCAGCAGGAATTAGAAGACCTATATTTGAGTTCCAATTCTGACCTTTACTGTCTAAGGAAATATGGATAAATCACTTAGCATTTCTAAGCTTGAATTTCCTCCTTTGTAAAATGGGTACAATAATACCTTATAATGTTATTGTACAGACTGAAAGAGTTAAAAATTAAAATGCTTTATAGAAACACTTGTCTTTATACTCCAGAGGCAGACTCTTATGTTCCTGCCTACAAACTGAGGTTGTTTTCCTGATGGGGTAGGATTTAAGAAAATTTTTCAGATGAATGAGGGCAGGAAGGCAGCTTGGCAGATGGTTGGTAGGTGGCTACTGCTGGCATGGGAGGGTCTGCGTAGAAACATGTCTGGAGGCTGGAGTAGGAGGAAGAAGGAGAGGGAGCCAAGACTGGGTTGGCTGGGCTAGAGTAAGGCAATGAGTATGTAAGGAATAACAGGAATGTTTATCTTGGGCCTTTTCAGTGTTCAAAGGTTAGGTATTTATGGGGAGCTACAAATTATTAGCCGTTAGCTAAATGGATGCCAACATGTCATTTTGATTTTGATACAACTTTGTATTTCTTTCTTCTTTATATTTTTCTATTCCTTTCTCCCATTCCTCCTCTCCATCCTCCCCCCACCCCTTGCTCTCCTGCTCTCTCCCTGTTTGTTTGTTTGTTTTGGTGGACTTGAAACTTGGAGTTTGGTAATATTTCACATTGCCTCCATTTGGCAGTTTAGGAATTACAACCTTAAGCAGTGCCCTGCTGACATAATTCGCTTTCCTGTGGACAACAGGTCCTAAAAACAATTTAACTTGATCTTTTTCCTCAAATAGTTGAAGTATTTTATAATGACATCTACATTCGGAGCACCAAATTTTCACATATGAATTCTTATCCAAAAAAGCCAGTAGAGTTGCTTAAATATAGAATAAACTATAGAAACCAAAACCCCAATACAGAATAAAGTACAGAAAGCAGATAACTTTTCAGAAGGAGCGAATTTTCTTAGAAAGGCTAAGTATTAAAACAAAATGATTATCGGTTTCAGAAAGCAATCATTACTTATTTATTGGAGGATTACCAAAAGAATGTGGCATGACTCGCTTCTTAGAAGCCAAAAACCTTGGTGGGCAGAAAAGTAAAAGGACATTTGCTGATGTCTACTCTGAGCTAGATGTTAGATATTTAGCTGGAACATGAGAGAAATATCGCTTTCTCTGACACCTCTCTCTTGACCTGCTGAAATTTTTTTTTGCAAAGACCAACACACCTGTAGTCTTGATCACAACCTCTTCCATTTTCCAAGATTGTGTTCGATCAACCATCCTCATTCTTCCTTGCATCTCCAGGATGACTCTAGTTAATCCTCGCCTTCAATCTATCAAATATGCTTATGCCCTTCCTATTCTAAAAATAACCTTTAATCTGCTCTATTACTGACCTTTCTCCTTCTCTTCTTTGCAGATCTTTTTTTTTTTACTGACAAGTTTTATTTTTTTTTTTTATTTTGTTATGTTAATCACCATACATTACATCATTAGTTATTTTTTATTTTTTATTTTTTTAAATTTTTTTATTGTTATGTTAATCCCCATACATTACATCATTAGTTTTAGATATAGTGTTCCATGATTCATTGTTTGTGCATAACACCCAGTGCTCCATTCAGTACTTGCCCTCTTTAATACCCATCACCAGGCTAACCCATCCCCCCACCCCTCTCCCCTCTAGAACCCTCAGTTTGTTTCTCAGAGTCCATAGTCTCTCATGGTTCGTCTCCCCCTCTCATTTCCCCCCCTTCATTTTTCCCTTCCTGCTATCTTCTTCTTCTTCTTCTTTTTTTAAAACATATAATGTATTATTTGTTTCAGAGGTACAGGCCTGCAGATCTTTTTAAAATACTAATTTATCCTTGTTGCTTCACTTTTTTCTTCCCATTCTCTCCTAAATCTCTTGTGGTTTGGAATTTTCACCCATCACTCTATTTAAGCCATGTTTTCTAGGATCAGCAGCAAAATCCTAATTATCCCCCCAGTTGTTATGCTGGGTTTCTGGTCAAGGAATTTTTGGGTAGGTGGGTGGGTAATGTCATGATAGGTGTGGGTGCTGGGATCAGATCTCCTACATTCAAAGTCTAGCTCTTTGACCAGCTTATTTGTGGGAAGTTATTTAAAATTTTATGCTCTGTAAAGTGGGCAAAAATAATGGCACCTATCTTAAAGAGTTGTGAGGATTACAAGGGGTACATAAAATCAATGTAAAATGTTCAGCGTGGAGGAAGACACATAGAAACAAACTCAGGAATTTTGAAATATTTTTATTGTATTTAGAAAGAAATGGACTAAAGAGTTTCAAGAAAGAATAGGTGACTGTTATGAGTGTGTCCCCCTCAAAGATACTGAAATCCTAAGTTCTGGTACCTGTAAATATGATCTTTTTTGGAAATAGGGTCTTTGCAGATGTAATTAAGGTCGAAATTAACATGAGGTCAAGGGTTCAGCTTTGATGCAATATGACTGGTGTCTTAATAAGAGAGAAGCAGAGATGGAAAACACCATATGGTGACAGAGGAAGAGAGTGAAGTGATGGAGCTGTAAGCCAGAGGATGCCAAGGGTCAGTGACCACTACCAGAATCTAGAGAGGCAAAGAAATATTCTATTTAGAGTCTCAGAGGGAGCATGGCCTTGCTAACACCCTGATTTCAGACTCAAGCCTCCATAATGGTGAGATAATACATTTCTGTTGTTTTAAGCCACCCAGTTTGTGGTACTTTGCTATAGAAGCCCTAGAAAACTAAAGCAGTGATGAACAGTCAGATGCTTCACAGGAATGGAGGATGAAAATGGAAAGATCATGAATTTGCCAACCAGGAGGACATTAGTGTCTTTAAAGAGAGCTGTTTTACTGATCTTACTGAGAAAGATTACAGGGAATTAAGAGTCTATCATGGTGTGAAGAGAAATGGGGGCTCTAGAAACGGAGCACTTATCCCTTAAGTTTATTAGATGAAGAGAGAAATAAGTGGTTTGATAGAGGATCAACAGGATAAAGAATAGGACTCTTCAAAAACAGAATTGTCCATTTTTGAATGGGAAGGGGAAGACAATGGAGAGCCCTTTTTGTATATAAGACCACTGAAGAAAAATGGTGTAAGCTTTGTAGTCAGATCCCTTAAAAGACAAGGGAATCTATTGATTTATCTACTAGCAAGAACACATTTGGAAGAATAGGTTTTATAAAGAAGGACACCACTTCATAGTCTTTGAGACTAGAAACTAGGATAAGAAATAAATATAATAACAAATATTAAGATAGAAATAAAGTGTAATCAGTTTAGCTCTGGCACTTGTTTTGCAAATGTGAATTTGTTCCAACATGATTGATATATTAAGGAAAAATTTGAGTATGATCAGAATTTCATATTTGCTTGCTATGTGCATTTCATCCACAAGAAACACCAGGTGAATGCAGTAAACTCTACCCAGCCCAACCAGGTCACATAGGACTATAAAAACCACACCTACACACCTCAAACATCTACCAGCTATCTCTGTTCAGCGTATGTGTGTGTAAATAAGTAAGTCACATCTGTCCACATCTGGTGTTAAAAATTGCCTTCCAATTTCCAATAACCCTTCTACTACTTGACAAAAACTCACAAGCTGCAATTCTTTCCACATCTCTTCCACAAGTAAACTTGGTATTCAGTGCTACATTTATTGTAGTATTTATGAATTTCTTAACCATCAACATGTGTAAAACTTGCTACCATTTTTGTTAGGTTTCTATCTTTTTTTTTACACCACTGATAAAGTTTTTGACTGTTGTTTCCCAACCTCCTTCTTTCCCACAAATCTTGTGGCTTTTATTATACAATTTTGTGTTGTGGTGATTTTTTTTTTTTTTTTAAAGAAACTGAAGTCAGGGGCGCCTGGGTGGCTCAGTCATTAAGCGTCTGCCTTCAGCTCAGGTCATGATCCCAGAGTCCTGGGATCGAGCCCTGTGTCGGGCTCCCTGCTTGGTGGGAAGCCTGCTTCTCCCTCTCCCACTCCCCCTGCTTGTGTTCCCTCTCTCGCTGTGTCTCTCTCTGTCAAATAAATAAAATCTTAAAAAAAAAAAAAAAAAGAAACTTAAGTCATTGCATTTCCTTAATATTATTAGGTCTATTATCCATTTGTTCCCTCCAATTTTTTAAAAAGATTATTTCTTTTTTTTTTAAATACAAGCATAATTAATATACAATGTCATATGAGTTTCAGGTGTACAATATAATGATTCAACAATTCTATATGTTACTCAGTGCTCATCACGATAAGTTTACTCTTAATCCCCATCACCTATTTCATCCATCCCCACCCACCTCTCCTCTGGCAACCACCCGTTTGTTCTCCATACTTAAGAGTCTGGTTTTTTTTGTTTGTCTCTTTTTCCTTTGTTCATTTTTTTTGTTTGTTTCTTAAGTTCTACATATGAGTGAAATTATATGGTATTTGTTTTTCTCTGATTGATTTATTTCACTTAGTATTATACCTTCTAGATCCATCCACATTGTTGCAAGTGGCAAGATGTCATTTTTTTTTTAATATTATGTGTGTTGCCTTTTTTTTTTTAAATTTATTTATTTACTTGAGAGTGAGAGAGAGAGAGAGAGAGCACTAGAGGGGAAGGGTCAGAGGGAGAAGCAGACTTCCCGCCAAGCAGGGATCCCGATGTGGGACTCAATCCTGGGAGTCCAGGATCATGACCTGAGCCGAAGACAGTCGCTCAACCGACTGAGCCACCCAGGCGCCCTTGATGTCATTCTTTTTTATGGTTGAATAATATTCCATTGTTTTGTTTCCTGGAATTTTATTATTGGAATATTCACAAATTATATCATGCAGATTAGGCCAATTAGTAAATTGAGTTTATAGCTCAAGTGATTTTCAGACATAAGACAGCAGAGGAAAAAGATCATCATGCTCACATGATTTATTTTGGGGGCATTAAATTTCTTACTGCATATTGAGTTGTATGAATTTGAAGTGATTTGTTTTTAGAATATTTTAATTATCAAAATTTATACAGGAAACATTCTTCATCTTTTTGGTTGTCATTTAAGGGAATAAAAGTAAATTATAAAGTTGTTCTTACCCTGGTTTCACAATGTCACATATACTTGGATATCTATATTGGTTTCTATTTTTATCCTCATTTCTTTTAAAATATACAGTCTTAGCTTATATAGTATTTTGTGTATCTCTTTTTCTATAGACTTATGGTAGCAAAAGTTATTAATATCTTCCATATCATTATATTATTCAGCATTTTTGGGCTTGGTTTTCCTTACATTAGCAAAATCTATAAGTAATAAGATTATGAAAATAAAAACCTGCACATTTTGAGATTATGCTAATTGATTAGAAAAGTTTTTTCTTATGATGGGATTCAAGAAGATCTTGGTGTTGTTATTTGCTACTGTTATATAAAAATAAAATGATAGAAAACTATGAAGTGATTAATTTTAATGCCATATAAATGTGGAAATAACTTAATTTTAATTAAAAAAGAAATAAATCTCAATTATCCAAATATATTCATTCAAAAACATTTATTAAGACCAAATGCCAAAATGTCAAAATGTTTAGTTTGTCTTTAAAATTTATAGATATTTATAACTTATCTACATATTTATAATTAAAGTGGGTTTCTTATAAACGGTTTATATAGCTGTCTTGCCTTTTTTACTTTCACTGGTAATCTGTTATTTATGTTTAGACCATTCATATTTAAAGTGATTATTTATATGATTGGAATAAAATATACCATCTTGCTAGTTTTCCATTTCTTCCATTTCTTCCTTCTTTCTTTCTTTCTTTTCTTTCTTTCTTTCTTTCTTTCTTTCTTTCTTTCTTTCTTTCTTTCTTTCTTTCTTTCTTTCTTTCTTTCTTTCTTTTCCTTCCTTCCTTCCTTTTTCTGCCTTCTCTGGATTTAATTGAATTTTTATAATTAATCAATTTTAACTCCTCTATTGATATCATTTACATTCTTTTTTTCAACTTAGTGGTTGTCCCATGGTTTACAAATATCCATTTTAAAATAATCTGAGCCTCCCTTCAAATAATATTATACCACTTCATGTGGGGTATAAGGATCTTAGAATAGTCCTGATTTCTACCTCCCATTTCTTGTACCATTGCTATCATACATTTTACTTTTACATATGTATAAATATACAACATATAATTACTGCTTTGCTTTAAACATAAGTAGTAAGTTATTTTTACAGAGAATTAAAAATGAAAAAAAGAACATTTTACTTTAATTCTTTTTCTGACATACTTCATTTCTCTGTGTAGATCAAAGCTTCTAGCCTATTCATAATCTGAAGAACTCCCTTCCATACGGCCTGCTGAGTAGTCTGTTAGCAATGAATTCCCTCAGTTTTTGTTCCTCTGAGAAAATCTTTGTTTCTTCTTTGTTTTAAAATGGTATTTTCACTGGGTGTAGAATTCTTTATTACCAGGGTTTTTTCTTTTAGTGCTGGAAGATGTCACTCACTGTTTTCTTGCTTGCATATATTAGGACAAGAAGTCTGCTATGATTCTTATCCTTTCTGCTGTTCATGTGTCTTTTTTCTCTGACTGACTTCAAGATTTTGTCTGTCTTTGGTTTGGTTTACAGCACTTTGAATATTATGTGCCTAGGCGTGGTGATGGTGGTAGCGGTGGTGTGTGTGTGTTAGTGTTTATCCTGCTTGGTGAGTTTTTGAATCTGTGATTTGGTTTCTGCATCTAATTTTGAGAAATTTTGACTATTATCTTTTTTTTTGTTTTTACATTTTTTTATTATGTTATGTTAATCACCATACATTACATCATTAGTTTTTGATGTAGTGTACCATGATTCATTGTTTGCATATAACACCCAGTGCTCCATGCAGTACGTGCCCTCTTTAATACCCATCACCAGGCTAACCCATCCCCCATACCCTCCCCTCTAGAACCCTCAGTTTGTCTCTCAGAGTCCATAGTCTCTCCCATGAGGGGAGGGGTGTGGGGGGATGGGTTAGCTTGGTAATGGGTATTAAAGAGGGCATGTACTGCATGGAGCACTGGGTGTTATGTGCAAACAATGAATCATGGAACACTACATCAAAAACTAATGATATAATGTATGGTGATTAATATTTATCAGGCCCTATTCTTTTTCTTCTCTTTCTGGGATTCCAGTTGTGTATCTATAAGACTATTTGTTTGATATTGCCCACAGCTTTTCTTTTTTTTTTTTTTAAATCTTTGTGTCTATATTACCCTATCTAAAAATTCATTCGTTCTTTCCTAGGCTATGTTGAATCTACTGATGAACCTGTCAAAAATTTTTTTTCATGTCTGTTACTATGTTTTTGATTTCTAGAATTTGCTTTAGCTCTTTCTTATAGTTTCTAATTGTTCTATCTAATCTTGTATATTGTCTGCATCTTCCATTAGAGACTTTACATATTTATCATAATTACATTAAATTCCTTGTCTGATAGTTTCAATGTCTGTGTCATATCTGAGTCTGGTTTTGATTATTGCTTGGTCTTTTCAGACTGTGGTTTTCCTGTCTTTTTCCATGCCTTGTAATTTTTTGTTGGAAACTACATATATTGTATAGAATAGAAGACACTAGAGTCATTATTGTTCATGCTTGCAGATAAGCACACCTTCCTGCTCTCAGCACTTAGTGTAAGAATTAGTGCTAATGTAATCAGTAGTTGGGCTGAGATTAAAGACTGCTGTTGTTATGGTTATACTTAGTGTATCATAGTCTTCAGATTCCTTTAAGAACACCTGTGTTTAAGACATACCCTAATTTGTCAGAGAAGTTTTCCCAATGTTGGTTTCCCATTTGACTTGTGTACTCCTACTTAGATTTGGCCCTTCTGATCTGCCTGTTGCCACTCTCCCAGCTGTATTCCACTGTTATTTTTACTGAACATTTGTTAATGTGGTGATGAGAGGGTGGGAAAGAGGTATGTGTGTTCTCTGATATTCTGATTAAGCCTCAGTCTTGGCTGGGCATTATGAACATGGGTCTGGAGTTATGGCCTTCACAGTGTTCCCTGACCTTCTCCAGATATAGTGGGTCTAGCACATATTCCTCCTCTTCCTCCAGGGCCAGAGATTTGTTTTCTTCATGTTTCTCTGCCCAAGCTGCAGTGAGTTTCCACAGTGTCCTGAGGTGACTGTTTTTGTTGCTCTTCCTTCTGCAGATTAAATTTTCTGTTCTAAAGGAGAGAGGAAAAGTAGGTCTGGGCAGAATTTAAGCAGTGACTGCTCTTTCTCCTTCTAGTCAGACCAGGAGGGACTCTTTCTTAATGTTCTCCCTAATCTTCCCTGCAAATGCCTGGTGGGGTTTCTAGAGGAACAGTCTGTAAGTAGGTGCAAACTTTTGTGATAGTTCACACCTAGCCTTTGGCAATTTGTTGAAAATTTCTAGGTGAATTACTATACTGACTTATTGGAGATCTGTTGGCATCTGCCCCAGAAAAGCAAATATTTGGGTCCTGTGTCTACCTACAAAAACCTGTCACTCAATTTTGGGTTAGTTTTTTACCCTAGAGCCCAGTTTTCAAGAAAAGTCATTAATTTATAGCTTACCCAGGTTTTTCTTTGTTGTAAAGGTAAGAGTGAGACCATCCTTTCCAACCCTGTACATCTCTAAGCTCAAACTAGGAGTGTGTGTGTGTGAGTGTGTGTGTGTGTGTGTGTGTGTGTGTGTGTGTTTGTGTAGGTAGATAGATTTATTTCCTTTTGTAAGATTGTTTTCGGAATTGTCATAAATAAAGAGCTAAAGGTTCTATATAAAAATTTAAAATGTATAAAGGCTCAATAACCAGTTGGTCATTACTGGTTACTCAGAAACATAAGTCTACATGCTCCATCTTCTCTGAGAAGAGAATAAATGTCTTAGACTGTAGCAAAAGAAATTAAAGTAATATTCAAGAAAGAACTTCTAAATAATAAAGGTAGAATAGCCTTGGAATAATATTTATTATATTTTCTTCTTCTGTGACAATATTAAACAACAGCTGGAGCATTTTTAGTATGTTCTGATTTAAAGATTTTATTTATTTATTTGAGAGAGAGAGAGTGCACACATGAGCAAGGGGAGGAGCATAGGGAGAGGGACAAGCAGACTCTGTGCTGAGCATGGAGCCAGATGTGGGGCTCAGTCTCATGACCCTAAGATCATGACCTGACCCAAAATCAAGAGTCAGACACTTGACTAAATGAACCACCCAGGTGCCCCTGAGTATGTCCTGATTTAGAAACCAACCTATCAGTAAGAGAATTTAATTTTTGAATTATAAATAGACTGCTTAATCATGATATTCAATAGACAGTATTAGACATTAAAAATATAGGCTTTTTAATGAGAAAAAAATGAGAAATACCTTCAAATATCTATTTGGAGTCAGGATACTAGAAAGTTCTTAGGAACGATCTAAACAAAATGTTTCATCCAGTTTCTCAAAAAGCATTTTAGAAAGACCAAATTGTTTCTTCCTCAGAAGATAGGGTCTTCAAAGGATATTATTCATTTCAGTGTAGTTCAGCAAGTGTTTATAGAGCACACACGGTATTTTCAACACTGTGCTAAGACCTCTGATAGGTTTAGAACTATAAAACAAGGAACAATCACATTGAAGAGAAGGGACATGTGCACATGAAACAGGTAAGATGCCGGAAATTTTATGACTTAGTGTCCCATTAAGCAGTATAGATAAAAAATGTTTTAGGCACTCAGAGAAAGGATCTGGAGTTCTCTCTCAGGACTTGCTAAAGCAAAATCTTTTATAGCTCTTGACTAGTGGACCTTTCAACTGGGATCAGGCTGTGCTGGAAGTGTCATCCTATAAAAACAGGGTAGCTTACTAAGCTTAAGGGAGACAAGAAATTTGCCTCTCTTTGGATTCATAGCTCATTTTTTTCTCTGTGCTTCTTTGTGCTTCTCAAATATAACATGAGCAACCCCAAACTCAGCAGCAATTATCCCTTTGCTGAATATTCCCTACATTTTCTTAAACTTACCAGGCAACTAAAACTTCAAAGTATTATTTTAAAAAATCTCATTGAAAACTTTGACTTATTTTTCAGTCTAGTCAGAATTCAGCTTTCAAATTAGTTTTCATAGCTACTTTGGGAATCAATGTGATATATGCACTGGGACTCTATATAAACATGTTTCTTATTGTCTCATGGAGAGGATTGGAGAGAAACACATGGGCATAATTTTGGACTATTGATAAGACAATTAGATATCATAGGTAAAAATAGAAAAATGAGGTGATGAATATTACCCTGTAACACCAGTGGTCATGAGGGGCCTCTTAAGGACCATGAAAATTATCCTGACCCTATAACAGTTAGTGGATTTGATGTAACATAAGGACTCACCTAAGGAAACTAAAGGTTGAGAAAAATGTGTAATAAATAATGAAATTACACAGTATTATCCCCCAAATGCTGTTCAGAAAAGTCTGTCATTGAATAATTTTCTTAAAAGAATTGTTTATATATAAAGGAATGAGGTTTATTTCCATATACTATTATGAAATGATTTCCAGGATATGTTATATAGTGAAAAAACAGGTATGCTACCATTTATTTAAGAAAAGGGATGTTATATGAATATATGGTGTTCTCAACCTTTCCTCTAGAGGTACAAAAATAAAATAAAACCAATGATAGATCAAGATGAAATGGACCAATTCCATAAAAGACACAATCTACCAAAACTTATGCAAAAAGAAACAGGCCATCTGAATAAATTTTATCTATTAAAGAAATTTAATCAATTCATAACCTTCCAAAATAAAAAGCAACATGTCCAGATGGGTTCACTGGTGAATTCTACCTTTAAGGAAGAAATGATATCAATTCTCTACAATTTCTTTCCGAAAATAGAAGCAGAGGGAATACTTCCTAACTCATTTTATGAGGTCAGCATTACCATAGTACCAAAGCCAGACAAAGACATCACAAGAAAAGATTACAGATCAATATCTCTTATGAACATAGATGCAAAGGTCCTCAACAAAATATTAACAAATTGAATCCAATAGTCTGTAAAAAGATTTAAATACCATGACCAAGTGGGATTTATTGTGGTTATTCAAAAATCAATTAATGTAATCCATTACATCAACAGAGTAAACAACAACAACATATGATCATATCAGTAGATGCAGAAAAAGGATTCAACCAAATTCAACACAGATTCATGATAAATACTCGCAGTAAACTAGGAATAGAGGAGAATTTACTCAGTTTGATAAAAATATCTACAAAAAAATCTACAGCTGACACTATACTTAATGGTGAGAAACTTGAAACTTACCCACTAAGATCAAGAATGAGGCAAGGATATCTCTTCTCACTACTGTTTTTCAATATCATGCTGGAAATCCGAGCTAATGCAAATAGACAAGGAAATGAAATAAAAGGTATATAGATTGGGTAGGAACAAATAAAACTATCTCTGTTCATAGATAACACAATCATCTATGTAGAAAATCCAAAACAATCAGTAAAAGAAGTCCTGGAACAAATAAGTGACTATAGCAATTTTTCAGGACATGAGGTTAATGTACAAAAGTTAATCTCTTTTCTACATATCAGCAGTGAACAAATGGGATTTGAAATTAAAAAGCACAGTATGATTTACATTAGCACCCCTCAAAAATGAAATACTTAGGTATAAATCTAACAAAATTTGTACCAGATTTATATGAGTAAAAGTACAAAACTCTAATGAATGAAATTAAAGAACTAAATCAATGGAGAGAGAGTCCATGTTTATGGATAGGAAGACTCAATATTGTCAAGATGTCACTGTACCTCTGAAACAAATAATACATTATATGTTTAAAAAAAAAGAAGAAGATAGCAGGAGGGGAAGAGTGAAGGGGGGCAAATTGGAGGGTGAGACGAACCATGATATATGATGGACTCTGAAAAACAAACTGAGGGTTCTAGAGGGGAGGGGGGTGGGAGGATGGGTTAGCCTGGTGATGGATATTAAAGAGGGCACGTTCTGCATGGAGCACTGGGTGTTATACACAAACAATGAATCATGGGACACTACATCAAAAACTAATGGTGTAATGTATGGTGATTAACATAACATAATAAAAAAAAAGATGTCAGTTCTTCTCGACTTGAACTACAGATTCATTGCAATCCCAATAAAATTCCCACAAGTTATTTTATGGATATTGATAAACTTAATCTAAAGTTTATATGGAGAGGCAAAAGACTCAGAATAGCCAAGACAGTATTGAAGGAGAAGAACAAAGTTGGAAGACTGACACTACTGACTTCAAGAATTACTGTAAAACTAAAGTAATTATGACGGTGTGGTATTGGTGAAACAATAGACAAATATATCAGAACAGAGAGTCTAGAAATAGACCACCATAAACGTAGTCAACTGATCTTTGGCAAAGGAGCAAATGAAGTAAAGATGATCTTTTCAATAAGTGATGCTGTCACAACTGGACATTCATATGCAAAAAAATTGAATATAGACATAGACCTTACACTCTTCACAAGAATTAACTCAAAATGAATCATAGTATATAAAACACAAAGCTATAAAACTCCTAGAAGGTAACACAGGAAAAAAATCTAGATGACCTTGAGTTTGGCAATGACTTTTTAGATAGAAGACAAAGGCATGATTCATGAAAGAAATAATGGATAAGCTGGACTTAACTAAAATTGAAAATTTCTACTCTGCAAAAGACAATGTCAAGATAATGAGAAGAAAAGCCACATCCTGGGAGAAAATATTTGCAAAGACACATCTGATAAAGAACTGTTAACCAAAATATGTGAAGAACTCTTAAAACTTGACAATAAGAAAACAAACAACCTGATTAAAAATTGAGCCAAAGGACAGACACCTCACCAAAGAAGATATACAGATGGTAAATAAGCATATGAAAAGATGCTTCACATCATATGTCATCAGGTAAATGCAAATTAAAGCAATGAGATCCCACTATATACCTATTAGAATGGCCAAAATTTGGAACACTTACAACACCAAATGATGGTGAGGCTGTGGAGCAACAGGCATTCTCATACATTGCTGGTGGGAATGCAAAATAGTATAGCTACTTCAGAAGACAGTTTAGCAGTTTCTCACAAAGCTAAACATACTCTTACCATACACTCCAGCATTTGCACTCTTTGGTGTTTACCCAAAGCAGTTGAAAACTTATGTGCACACAAAAACCTGCACATATGTTCATAGCAACTTTACCCATAATTGCCAAAGCTTAGAAGCAACCTAGATGCCCTTCAATAGGTGAATGGAAAAACAATAAGTAGTACATTTAGACAATAGAATATTATTCAACACTAAAAGGAAATGAACTGTCAAGCCATGGAGGAAACTTAAATGCATATTACTGAGTGAAAGAAGCCAATCTGAAAAGGCTGCATACTATATAATTCCAACGATATGACACTCTGGAAAAGGCAAAACTATGGAGACAGTAAAAAGATCAGTGGTTTCCAGTGAGAAGGAATGAATAGGCAGAGCACAGAGGATTTTAGGGCAGTGAAAATACTCTATATGATATCATATGATGGGTACATGTTATTATACATTTCTCCAAACCCATAGAATATACAACACCAAGAGTGAACTGTAATGTAAACTATGGATTTTGGGTGAATATGACCAGTTGATGTAGGGTCATTGATTGTAATAAATGTACCACTCTGATGGGGGATGCTGATAATGGGGGAGGCTCTGCATGTGTGGGGCAAAGGATGTATGGGAAATCTCTGTACCTTCCTCCTCAATTTTGTTGTGAACCTGAAACTTCTATGAAAAAAAATCTTAATAAAAAAAGAAATAAAATGAATGGCACTTTTACACTTATAACTTGAATCCTCTTATGCTGAATAGCTTTACCTGTTGTATATTATACCCAGTGAAACTGTGCCAAGTTAATTGAACTTTGTTCCAAAAGTGACTAAGTTCATACAACTGGAAAATACAAGCAACCTGGTTAAGCCTTTGGTGTTTTGTCCATACATTAGTTATGACATTCGTAGCAATGACACCAGCTGCATGCTCATGTAGTGGAAATGTTTTTCATTTCCCTAGATTTTTTTCATATCTGCAGGTGCCACAGAAAGCAAATGAAAGTTGTCAATGATTTCCAGGCTGCTAGAGAATCCAGCCATTACATAAGACATCTGAAACTTTGTGAATGATGGTTCCTTATGGGTACCTCCTCAAGTGTTTTTCCCAGGAGCCTCCAGGATATATGTTGGGTGCTGAAAGACAAACGCTGATTCTTCTGAGTGGAGACTATTCTGCTCTTGTGCAGAATGTCTGTGTCTAATACAAAAATAGAAGAAGATAATGAATGTACAGTTTTTGTTTTGTTTTTTCTTAACACAGCATCAACTAGAAAGCCTAGAGATGGACATCCTCTCAATGTATAATCATTTTTTTCACTCACACATTTGTCTCATGAACACAATTCCTAAAGTTCTACACCTTGCTATATGTGAACATATGTGCTTTAAGAACTCATAACTTATGTAATCAGGCTTACAATTTATTTGGTGGTAATTTTGAAGACAGAATTGGAATATTAGCCAACATAGAAACTCAAAGAATGGCTCATATATTCCCCTCCATTTCCCTCCCTGTATTTTCACTGAAAATGTTCTTTGTTTTCAAAAGATTTTTTGCCAGTAATGGGTGAGGAAGAACATTTAGTATCTCGAGATGAGATGGAGAGTTCTCGTCACCCTGAGAAAATCCTGTTGTTAAGGTTCCTGAGTGCTGACTTTGTAGTGCTGGAAATAAACGGGAGTGAATCAATTTAATTTACCTTTGTCTTTAAAGTCTGATGTGTCACAGAAGTAGGTTTCTGAGAGAAAAATGAAAAAAATAAGCAGGTCCTTGGTGGCAGAGATGTCTTATTCTTATTTGCACGATAGAGTGTCAAAATTAATATTTATTGACTGCCTGCAGGGGCTAAGTTGGTTTGAAGTATTCTACATATGTCATTTAATTAAAATTTCCCCACCTTCTGTGATGTAGGCTGCAAATGAACAGGCACTTGAGAGAGCAACAGGCACACACCTTTGTGTGTCCAGGTCTGTCAGACTCTACCAGTCTTTATTGTATCATGTTGCCCATTGGGTCAGAGACTGAGATACGTTAGCAGATCTCAAAGAACGTGGCAGAAAGGTGTCACTTGACCTTCAAAGAGCAAAATCTTCTGAACTGCATGTTTTATTAATGATAGGGGATGACATTTTCCTTTTTTTAGTCAGAAGTTACCGTGGTAGTTACATGGCTAGAGAATTATATTGCTAAAATGTGCCTCAACCATCTCATTAAGTCCATTCATTCCTTGACTGTATGAGTATAAATATATGATGTATGTATTTCTGATACTTGTCTGTTCATTTGTTTGGATTTGAGCTTATCCCTTAACTTAGAGAGGTACCTGGGTATAGTGCACTTGTATTAGTCAAGGTTCTCCAGAGAAACTGAACCAACAGGTTGTGTATTCATATACACAGAGAGAGAGAGAGACAGAGGAGAGAGAGAGAGAGAGATATTTTAAGGAATTGGCTCATGGAGAGGGAAGTCCAAAATCTGCGGGGTAAGCCAGCAAGCTGGAGACCCAGGAACGAGCCAGTGTTGCAGTCTAAATCCAATGCAGTCTACTAGCAAAATTCTTTCTTGCTCTGTGGAGATCATCCTTTGTTCTGTTCAGGCCTTCAACTGATTAGATAAGGCCCACCATACTATGGAAGACAATGTTTTACTCGGGTCCATTCTTTGAATTTTAATCTCATCCAAAACACCTTCACAGATACATCCAGAATAATATTTGACCAAGTATCTGGGTACCATGGCTTGCCAAGGTGACATTCAAATTAATCATCATAAGCCCTGAAACTCCTTCAACAACCAAAGAGGAACTTACAGAGTTCTTATGGAGTTCATTGAGGTACAATAAAGTTCTCCGTTTCCCAGATTCAGGAGTAGCAAATGTTGGCTACTTAAATAATCCTTCAAGAAGCCCTTTTTCTCAGTAAACTGGGGTTTACTGTGTGGAGGTTTACTGCATTCCACTAACTAGACTGACTTGCCCACAGCTCTCTGCAAGTTTCCTTAGGATGCCTAGTGTGAATGGAAGAAGTTGTCATTGCTTTAGCTCCTTATCCAGCATCCCACAGCTGCCAAGAGTGTGAAGGTGGGCATATCTGCATCCCTCACATCTTCTGTAGATTTGACATCAGACTAAGCTTTGAACGGTTTTTATTTAATACTGAGGTTCGTAACTTATAGGAGGGTCATAATCTTGATCTGAGAGCACTTGGTTGTATGGTGGATTAAGGAACCTGCCTGATTATTTTCAAACATTTTTTTCCATCATTAGGATTCTTAATAAATCAGGAAGATGTGAGCAAAGCTCTCTTTCCTTTTTTTATCACGTGGATTCATTCTTTTACCATTTATTTCTTCAAAATCCTACTCCTCCTTGAGTATAACCTTGTAGAACTTGGGACAGTCTGATGCAGATGTTGATGTACACTTGCTTATCTATTTGTCCTTCTTTTCTACCTGAAAACTCTGTCCGTTGTGTTATCAGAATAGTCCTTCATGACCATACCCCATTCAAATTAGATCAACTTCCAGAGTCCACTAAAGTTTGTAAATTCTTTCTATCTACCAATATTGTCTATCTTATTGCATAAAAAATTAATAAATATCATTTTGTAATGCTAACAAAGAAGAGAACCTATCGATGAGGCTAAAAGCTCTAATTCTAGCAAATATTTGAATAGTTTTAAATTTATACAGATGATTTCACTTGGCACTTCAACCTTCATTTCTTGAGTTTACCTACATCTTCCTGTCTTTATTTTTAAACTCTGGGCAATCATGTTTGCTTCTTTCTTGCCTTTACCTAGAAAGTATGTGGGCTTATACAATTTCGAATTTGCTTTTATTAACTTGGAGATATTTCTGAAGTTTAGAAGTACACACAGCTTGTTACCTATGCTATCATAAATAAACAACTCATATTCTTACTCATACATTCTCTTTCTTCATTCTGCAATGCAGAACTTGGATCAGGATCAATGTGAGTTACGTATATGCTTCCTAAAGAAGCCTCATTCTCACAGGACATCAAAATAGTCTGGGAAGATAGTATCAGCAATAGGGGTTCAGTGGGAGAGATGGAGTCTACTGCTGGCATTTGAATTATGTGAAAGACAGATTCATGCAGTATGTAAGTCGTAGGGGACTGTGTTGTTCATAGAAGCCTTAAATTCAAACATACTCTCTGTATTTATTTCAACCTTATGCCAGAAAGACATGCTGTACATAAAGATGACTGTTTCTTTCACAGCCATTGTACTGTAAAAGAAATAACAGTCTATGTTGTTTGGTGGCCTTGCTAGGGAAAAAATAGTCCTCTCTCCTAGAGCCGACTGTGCAGCATACCTTGATACTGAGAACTGCATGCATGACATTTGCAGCGGTTAGGTCGGTGCTGGAAATTAAGTAGCAACTTCAGCTGTATTACTTAAGGTGGGAACAAGTCATTTGTGATGCAGTGTGATAGCAAGAGCATTTTCTTCCGAATTGCAGTGTGAAAGAGAAAGCTGAAAAACGTTTGACAGTATTCCAGTTGGCAAACGGTAGCATTTTAATAAGTCAATACTGCTGAGGGTGCAATGCAAAAGCTCATCTGAAAGTGAAATAAATTGATGGAAGCTCAGACCAATGAACATTATCACCATTCTAAACTGCATGTACATATGTGTTTGGAGCACATATATGAGTAACCTTTCAAAATAATACACACATCTGACCATATGCTCTAGGGAATGCCGTTAAAATCTCTGCCACAGTTTTCAGAAAGAAATAAACAAAATTTACATTTGGCACCAGCATGAGCTTATAATTATCTTGGGATAAGACAGATATGAAGCAATATTTTAAAATGACTTTTATGCTGCAATGCCTGGCTTTTTGTAAGGCAGTCACTAAGATGATTGTTTTGATTTCAGCATAAAGATTTTTAGGAAGGATGTTTTTTGAATATTTATAATACATAATCCTATACTTTGGGCAATTATTTCCTTACATATAGTACCTGATCACTTTCTAAATAGATTTTTTAAAGTTTCATTATTCTATCTTTTGCTTTTTGCCATTATCATTACTATTACTACCACAATTATTATCAAATAGTTGCAGTGTTGTTCTCAGGAATGTTCAAATCCCTTTCACAGGCATGAAGCCTCTTAAAACTCACTGTATATTGATTTACTTTTTCCCCTCTATTGGAAAACGGTTGGTAATAAATCGACTGTTAACTATTGTTCCCAAGTAAGTCCCACCAATCCATGTGTTCTTTTCTCAGAAAAATAAATTTCACATTATTGCAACAAAGGAAACATGTAATGCTTGCACTGTTCCTGTGAAAAATCCCCGTTCAAACACTATGCTGCTTACACCTTAATGTGGCTACTGGAGAAAAGAGAAGGATCTGTCCACCATGACACAGAAAATTCATAGTTTCTATCTGCCACTCATAGAAAAGGGTGTGAAGGGTGGCACTGTCCCATCCCTCTGGCCTTGAAGCAGAACCAAATCTTTGTTTCCTCCACCCCACGGGGTAAGAGGTTCAAATCCGTGCACCTGCGTGAACAAAAGGACGACATGTGCACATCAAGGCTGAAACACAAGGTGTTTGTCTTAGTCCATTTGGACAGCCATAAGGAAGCACCACAGACTGGGTGGCTTATACACAACAGAAACTTACTTCTCCCAGTTCTAGGAATGGAAGTCTGACATCAGGATGCCCGTACGGTTGGATAGAGGTGAGAGACCGCTGCCAGGTTGCTGACTGCCAACTTCTCATTCTCATGTGGCAGAAAAAGGATGAGGGCATTCGGGCTTGCTTTTATAATGGACTAATCCTACTTGTGAGGGCTCCACCTCCATGACCTTATGACGTCTCAAAGGCCCACCTCCAACTACCATCACAGTGGAGGGTTAGCATTTTGACGCGTGAATCTGGGGGGACATAGCAGTGGGAATCTTTGAAGGCTGTGAAATGTAATGTTGTGTACACAATGAAGAGATAGGAGAATAAATCCTTGTCAAATGGTCTCTAGGTCTGTTGCTACCCTGAAATGCCCTTTTCCTTGTTTATTTTAAAAGAACCAAAATAAGGCCTTGCTTAGAGAAGGGAGAGCCCTCCCCCCCTCCCCGATTTTGACAAGCAAATAATATACAAGGTTCTCTCCATTTTGCTTTGCTGTGATGTGTAGATGTGCAGTTTTCCTTGCAATTGTTGCTGCTGCCAACCTAAGCCCAACCTTGCTTTTCCACAATAGCACTTCTACAGCGTCCTGATTACAGGGCCCTCTTGCCAGGCTTTCCCCTGTACTTGATGTCCCCACAACCACCTTCAGCTGATGATCATCAACACTACTTACAATTTTAACAAAACAGCCATTCCTTGACACCTAGACTAGTGTAAGTCAACATTTCCTTCATCTCCATGGCTCGCTCTTGCAGTACCCATCACCTCGGCAGAGACTAACGCTTTTGAGATCTGAGTCTGTGTCTGAGCTGTGTGCTCTCTGAGAGAAGGGGTTGTATGTGTCTTACACATTGTTCCTTCCTCAGCATTGAGCACCAGCCAGACTCCGGCCTTCAGATATCGGTGGAAGTAGGTAAACTTGAGAGTGATAATGAGTTCTAAACACATATGCCAAACCTCAGATATCTCCAGCCATTGTTTTTTAAAAATTGGTAGAATCCAGGAATTCAGAAAGTTAGGGGGGAGGAACACTCCCTAAAGTTTCCAGGTTTCAACTGATCCAAGTTTATAATTTGATCTTGACATTTTCATGGAACTCAGGATTGCATAGATAAACCCAAATGGAAAGCTCACTTACAACATTTTCCCTCTGTTCATAGTATCCAGCAAAGGCTCAGCTTCTGATTGTTCCTCACCAAAGACCTGAATCGCAGTCTCGGGGAGGGAGCTCAGTTGTAATTGCATAAAAACATTTTATAAAAAAACAATATTTGTGGAGTCAGTTTCAAGAACAGTTTGTAGCCTCGTGTCTAAAACTTGCCTGTAAATTACAGAGTGGGCACAACTGTGTTATATCAAGACCAAGAGAAGAACTTAAAAATGTCATCAATACCATGAGAAACGTGTACATTCGCCAGGTTTTTATTTCCTTATAAAATACACATATTTTCTGCCAGCTATATTGCCTCCAAGCATATAATAACACACAGATTAATGTTCAAATATCTCATCGTCATGCCTGGCTTCTCAATAATCAACCTTAGAAATATCCATAAGGCTATTTAAATCTTCTGTTTTCCTTTGTCTCTTAAGTATATGTTAATTTGACATCTCAAGCATAAGAGTAGATTTCTCATTTACATGATTCTAGGTACTTCTCTTCCTCCCTCTCCCCCTCTCCTTACATCTATCTATCTATCTATCATCTATCTATCTATCTATCATCTATCTATCTTCTATCTATCTGTCATCTATCATCTATCTAATCTATCTAATCATCACCTATCTGTCATCTATTTTTCTACCATTTATCTGTTGAATTAGAAAGTAAAGGACACAGAAGTGATATTTCTCAATAATTCTCCAAAGACTCAAGCTATAGTTATTTCAGTTTCTTAAATGCCTGTGGGAAGTCATTCTTACTAATCCATCTGGCCAACAGATTTTATTGGTATCAACACTTCTGTGCCACAAGTCAAAATTGAGTTTTTTTTTTTTTCTTGTTTTCTATGAGAGTCTTATTGTGGCAATGATGAGGGGCTATGAGAGGGAAATCCAGTCCAACTTCTATAGCTTGCTGGCCAGGAGAGGAAGTCACAGTTTGAATGTGAAAATGAAGCCTTACATACTGAACTTTAATTACAGTTGTCCTCCCATACCCCTTACCCATGGTTTCGCCTTCTGCAGTCTGTTTTACCCATGATCAACCATGGGCAGAAAGCAGATGATCTTCCTGATTTGTCAACCGGTCAGTAATAGCCAATGCTGTGTCACAGTGCCTGTGTCCTTCACCTCACTTCATCTCATCACGTAGGCTTTCTGTCACCTCACATCATCACAAGAAGAAGAGGGGTGAGTGCAGTACAATAAGTTATTTAGAGAGACTGCATTCACATAAGTTTTATTATAGTATATTGTTATAATATATTTTATTATTAGTTATCATTATAATCTCTTACTGATCATAGGTGTGTATGTATAGGAAAAAACTTCATACATAAAGTGTTCAGCATTATCTGTGGTTTCAGGCATCTGCTGGGGGTCTTGGAACCACCCCATGGATAAAAGGGTGATTGACTGCCTTCATTGTTTCTAGCACTTTCCTAGGACTGGTAGTGGTGGGCAATCAAATCAGTATCTATCTCGTTCCCGTGGAATATATTTCACTCTTCTTTACCTGGACCCAGAGACTGAGTTAACTGAGAGCAACCTGGCATGCTAAGAAAAGAGTTCCAGGCTTCAAGTCTGTCACCTCATCTGGGGGGGCTGAGTTTCACGAACAGCCTTCCCGTACACTGCATGGGACCACTGACTCAGTGCCTTGCCATGCCATGAAGATTTCTCTGCCTTTAGCTCCTCAACAAGCTCAGTCTCTGACCCAAGACAGAGTGGCTCCTCTTTCACTCATGCAGTCTACTTTTTGTGTCACCATGCCTGTGTTTTACTGTTTAAGGTGCCCCAGTGTAGTGTCAGCATTTACAAACATGGTTAACCTTTGCTCCAAATGCAAATAGAAATGCGGTGCCACAGTAAAACCAGGCCACTGCCCGGAGAGCACCGGATGAGTGGAATGGACGCTGTGAACCCTCTTCATCTTAGAGCAAAATGGCAAAAACATTCGAACTCATCAGATGTAAAGAGTATTTTAATTTAATCAGTTGTAACACTGTTTAATCATTTGGTCTTGCACATGATTAGTATCACCTAATTCCCCAGAAAATACTGTAGAATATTTGAGAGCTGGTCCTCAGAGGTACAGTCACACACATGTACTCAGACATATGACATTCACACACATTTATTTGATAAAACACATGCTGTATCTACATAGGGGGTGGTTATGTAGAAGCTCATGTGGGGAAGGAAGAAAGGAGGAAACATTGACTTACTCATGTAAGGCACCGGTTATGTTTGTGTTTCTGCTTTGTTTTGTTTTGTCTTATTTTCCTATGTGGATCAGGTTCACCTCTTGAGATAGGGTTGCCCAGTTGGGTTAGTGTGCTGGGTGGGGTGGAAAGTATGTGCACTAGAAAATCCAGTCATCTTGAGTTAAAATTCCTGCTTGAAACTTAAGGGCCACAGGGCTTTGGGAAAATGACATCACCTCTCTGGAACTTGGTTTCCTCTTTTGCAAAATGCAGAGAATTATGTATATCTCATAAGGTTGCTATAAAGCTTTAAAATAACATATGTGAAGTGTTTGGCAGAAAATCTCATTTCCTCAACATGTTCTCTTCACTGGTGTTATTAGACCAGATAAACATCTTGAATCTTGACTTGATTTTGATTATAAGGCTGGACTAGTTTTAAGTGAAAACCCCAAAATTCTTATTATTGTAATTCTGAAAAATGAATGGAATACGAAATTCTCCAAGAATTTCATGGAATATTAAGAATGAAGAGCACCTTTAAGTGGCATCCACCTAGATCGAATGAGCACTCAAAATAAATCAAAAGTAAACAAAACAAAACAAAAGCAACAATGCAAACAAACAACCCAAAATAACTCCGAGTAACTGTGCTGTTCTTTGGAAGTATTTCAGATTATGGTGCCCATATAGCATGGGGTGGATGGTGGTTTCTCTATGGAGAACAAAGTGTGTGACGGATGATCTTTAGAACATAAAACCTGGTGTGTTTTCTCAGAATTCCCCAAGGAAGTTCTGTGGCAAATAGGCTCTGTAATGGGACTCTCTGTTTGTTGGTTGGAGGAATGAGCATGGAATTTAACGTCCCAATTTGCCCCATGAAGTAAAAGTCCTAGTTATTGTGTTTTCAAAGCTCTCTCTCTCAGGTGTGCTGGTTACTTAACCCTCTTTTGTTTGATAGAATTTAAACTTTGTTAAGCTGACAATTGATACTGCTCAAAGTATTTCAGCCATTTTGTTCTCTTTGGAGAGGTTTTCCATTGATCATGATATGATTGTGCCCATGGGCCCATTGAAAACAGTGGAAATACTGCCTAAAAAAACAACCTCAGCATATGGCCTAGCCTTCTTTTGTAGTGTAGGCAATTTGACAGATACACACAGTTCTGCCCTCCTCCAACCCACCACCATGGAATGCTCTCCTTTGTGACCAAATTATTCTTTTATAAGTCACTAGGCTTATGGAAGAACTATTTTCAAAATATGGTATGACATATTTGTCATAGAATGAGTCTAAGTCTTAGAAAAGCTTATTGTCTAGTTTTCAAGTTAAAATCAAACTTTAAAACTCTCTTCTTCAAAGGGGCTTTTGGAGGTGATAGAGGTGTTTATCCCCTTTATTTTAGTGATGGCTTCATGGGCATATGCATATGTCCAAACCCATCAAATTGTGTACATTAATTATGTACAGTTTTTTTTGTTTATCAGCTATATTTATATAAAGCTGTTAAAAATAAATTAGAAACTCTCTTCTTGTACTTTTAATAAATTAAATTTAAAAAATAAGCGATTAACCATTATTTAATTTCCACACCAAATCAAGGAAGGAATTCACTCTTGATATTCTAGCCTATGAATATATCTAGTACTGATTTGTTATACTCCAGACAATGTAGTTTGATAACAATATTCCTAACATAAGATGTAATTATTGAAGTTGATTCCAAGGAAGTCTGGAATTTTCTTCATGGTCTGGGATGATCCATTTGTAGGCCTCTTAATGTCAAGACGGGTAGACTAGTTAGCACTGCAAGCTGCTTTTCAGCCCTTTAATTCTTGTAGTATTTTCATAACAAACGTGTGTGTGTGTGTGTGTGTGTGTGTGTGTGTGTATGTGAGAGAGAGAGAGAGAGAGAATGAAGAATATCAGTGCTAACATTTTAAAATTTAAAAATAGATGCCTGCTTTAAAGTTCTATTTGCTAAGGTTAATATTTTCCAGAATGATCATTCATATTTGGCCCAGTTGTAGGTAATTATTATAATGGGGATTAACTTATGTCTAGACATGAACATTTTGCCTTTGCTTCTAGTGGGATTATTACTTCAGAAATTTTAATACGACATGACTATGAACCTGCAGCATACTGATATATCCCAATTTGACCATAACATTGTCTGGGTGTTACCGATCTCTTGTCTACTAGCTTTGAGATGGCTGCTGAGTCTTAACTCTGTCTTTCACAGGTGTAAATGTGAAACCTTGGGGGATTTGTCTTACAAATAAAGGTAGACTCTTCAAAATAAAACCCTTACTCTCCAATTATAAACAAAACCAAAGAGGGAAAGAGGGGAAGTATTTAATAAAGTCACTGTGACTCCATAGATATTTCTTTGATGAACTAAAATTTTGAAGGCTGTTTTAAAATGCATAAAGGGCCAAAATTAAGAACACATAAAAACAAATACCGGGAGCTTTCAAAAAGGTCTTTGTAAAGCTAAAGCCTTACATAACTAGAGACATGTGGAAAATGCTAGGGGCCATTAAAAGCCAGGAAGAAGAAAAGCATGACAGGATAGACTCTCTGCTTGGGTCAAATGGATAATGTGAACAAATACCAGGAAAAAGGTGGAACTACCAAACTATGAAGGATTTCAATGAGAATAATCTCTAACCTGGAAATATAAAGGCAATTCAGGGAGAATTTCAGTCCAAGAAATTAAAGATGTGGTCAGAATAAACATGGGACATAATATGTGCCTCCAAATATATTCAGAATCCTTTTTCATTTCCATTTCCAACACCTAAGTCAAGATCCCCATGTTCTGTCACTCAGATGAAGCATTGGGCTCTTACATGGTCCCTTTTCTTCCAAATTTACTCCCTTGCAATCCTACCTTTGAAGAGCAGTCAGGGAAATTTTTTAAAACCATAAACCTGATCATGTTATGTCCTGTTTACAGTCCCAGCCCTGATAGATGGTACCTCTCTACCTCTTTGTCCTTCACCCATTCTGTGCTCCTCTTGGCAACAAAAGCCCATGGAACTTCTTTCTGCTCAAAGCTTGAACAATCCAAACTCATTCCCACTTTAGGACCTTTAAGAGATCATGGTAGCTGTTCCTTCTACATGCAATGCTTTCTCTCCTAATATCCACCAGCTGAGTATCTTCACGTCATCCACACCTCTGCCTGACTATCACTTTCTCAGGGAGGCCTTCCCTGGACTTCTTATGTAGAATGTCACCCATTTGTCTGTGTAGGGACTAAGCACCTCATTGCTTTTCTCTCATTTATGTCTGTTGTCTCTCTCGCCCCATTAGGAGGTCTGCAAGGGTAAGTACCTTATTTTATTCATCGTTGTGTCTCCTCCGTGCCTAGTATGTAATAGGCTTTCAATAAAATGTTTACATGACAGACTGACTGACCGACTGAATGTATGAATGATTAAGAGCTGGGGGGAAATCAGGGACGCCTGGGTGACTCAGTCAGTTAAGCGACTGCCTTTGGCTCAGGTCATGATCTCAGGGTCTGGGGATCGAAACTAGTGACAGGCTCCCTGCTCAGTGGGGAGTCTGTTTCTCCCTCTCCGCCCCCCACTTGTGCTCTCTGCTCTCTCTTGTGCTCTCTCTCTCTTAAATAAATAAAATCTTAAAAAAAAGAGCCGGGGAAAATCAAAGACAAAAGGGCCCTATGCAAGTTAGGATTCGTGTCTAGGAGATGCTATTGGAAGAGTGGGGTCAGGTTGTAACTTTGCCCAGGCCTTGCAAAGGTGGAAAAGAGACCTGGGCACATACTCTGGGCCAGGGGATTGGTAGAAGGGGATGGCCCCTGGGCTTTGGAAGCTGGTGAAGAATGAACCAGCCTAGAAAGGAACTTGCATGGCAGGAAGTGGTGGGAATGAGACTAAACAGAGTGGGGTCCAATTAATGGCAGGAGGGTTTGCAAACTACACAGAAAGATCAGTGATTCCGGAAAATAGAGTGTTTTCTGTGTCTGTGCATGTTGTGTGCAAAATGAAACTATGTTTAATACAGAGAACATTTTGTCACAACTAATTTTCTAAATGATTTCCTCACTTACTACAAACATTTTTGTTGTTGTTAAATTACTCTAGAAAACCTTATTATTACATCTGTTGTTGTTAAATTACTCTAGCAAACCTTATTATTACATCTGTTAATTCTGCTGATGTTCACACAGACGTAAAGTAAAACATTTTTCTCTAAAACTAATATACACTCTTCATTTTAATTTATTAGACTTGGGTTGTAGTATTACAAAACTCCACTTGCAGAGAAGGTCATAATTAATATGTGGCCTATTTCATTTTATTTTCACAAAAGAACCATGAAAAGCATTTCATAATTGGGAAATGTGACTGTTCTTCACAGAGCTTGTATTTCCTATCTTAAAGCTTGACCAACCTAAATGCTTATAACCAGAGTTTCTCTATAGAATAAGAAAAAAAGAAGCATGCAAAAAAAAAAAAAAAAGAAAAAGAAAAAAAGAAGCATGCAAATAAAAACTCTCAATCATTTTTAACATTGCAAAGATGCAATATGTTAACAACAATTGTTTAGTTCATTCTCTCATGCCAAGGTCATTTTAAGCTGCCTCGGTCAGGATTGAACTTGACTGACAGTTTTGAACCAAATGTGCCCTGGAGACCCTCATTCTTAATTTGCATGCTTCCTATGCAACCTTGGACTAGCTACTTTAGCTCAATTTCCTCAACTGTGAAATGGATTCAATAAACAGTGTCTTTGCAAAAATGCAAGCTGTAGCTGAAATAAGCCTTATGCTAATGATGACCTGTTCTGACAGGAGCTTCCCTGTCCTTTCATTTCTATCAACATTGAGAAATGCTATTTTATAAAAATCCCTCAGGTTTATTTAGGTTGAGACTTTTTGTTCAGAATGGCATCTATCTCACAACAAACACATGAAGACTCAGTAACAGTGAAAAATTTCAGCATAGAAAACTAAGAATAACAACAGACCTCTTGATGCAGAAGGGCATCTAAATGGAGCTGAGTCAGAACAACAGGCTCAACTTTACTTAAGGAGAGCAGCTGCCCAAGGAGAGGTAATGAGGCATGGGGTAGTATGCCTGCGTAGAGTCAGGGTGCACACCCACTGGAAATCCAGCTACCAGTCTTTACCCCTATGGAACTACTCTGAGAGGTGAATTACTATTTGCTCTGCTTTTTCTTGAAGCCCTAGGATGTTTTCTGCCAGGATCCCAGAACAAGGCAGATACTGCAAATCCCAGGAACCATGGAGCAAAAAGTGGGAGGAAATTGGCAGTCATAGACTGCATTCTGTGGGTTGGAGTCTTTAGGAGGGGAAGTCCTGGAGATGGGGCTGGCAGGCCAGGGAGCAGTGGGTGCTCACCCCATCTGAATGATACAGAGAAGGTGGGGCTAGGGTGTGGTGGGATCAGGACAGTTCAGTGCCCTCCTGCAGGGTCCAGAGCACGTTTGGGAGATTGGTGTGCTCACAAGAGGAAAAGACGTCATTGTCTCCAGGAATCCACAAGACGAGGCATCAAGATGAGAGGTAGAGCTGGAAATGTCTTAGAAACAAAAATGCCACCATAGGTGAACATTCATGTATAAATTGAAGGAGTGAGAAATAGCACTGCCTAAGAGTGAATCCGTGGTGTGGGGCATGCCAGAAGCGATCCCCTAGAATGAAAAGAGAGAAAATGGAGAAAAGAAGGCAGGGGTAGAGAATCAAGAACAGAAAATAAACCAAGGTGTTTTGGAAAAAGAAACAAGAGACTAGGTAATAATTAGCCATGAAAAATGATGGAACAAACTTTCTAGAGTTATGGAAAGACTATCCTATATAAATGAAAGAGCTCATCAAGTTCTACACAAAATCAGTGGAAAGGGACCCACATCCAGATACAGCTTGGCAGCTTTTTGGGATGCTAAGATAATCCTGCACATGTCTGCACAAAAAAAAAATAGAGGCTGCCGAACCACACAAATAATTGACAAAAACATATTGACACCAATTTCAGTAAACTTACATTGTCTAAAAGAAATTTCAGTATTTATGGGCTTGATGCCATATTCTGCTTTACTGTGTAAGGGAGGCCAATTTAATACTTTCAAAACTCTGCCTTCTGATTTGTAGAAAACGGGTAGAGATACTTACTTCTTACATTGGTTGTGGGCATGAAACAGCATCAGTGGCCTTGGTGGTTGATGAAATTTCACACTCTAGGAAAGGTAGGGAGAGTAACTTCATGTGTTAAATTGGAAATATTAGTGTGAACTCATGACCTTAAAAAGATGCTTATTCTCTAGTCTGTCATCACTAATTGTCCCTACAGCGGCCACACTTCCACCCACCTGCAGCCCTCATGTGTCCAGAGTGCCCATATTTTGTCTCTACTAATGCACACCACTAAAAAGTACCAGAATACCTGGGCAGGAAATTGATCCTATGTTTTTGAGCAAAAAAAACCAAAACCAAAAAAGCCCCCAAAAAACAAAAACCCAAAAAAACCCCCAAAAAACAAACAAACAAAACCCCCCCAAAATCCCCAAAACACCAAACCAGAATTGGTCTGGAATATCCTTTTGTTGTCTGGAATCCCAGGGATAACTTCAAAAATGTCAAGGGCAGTGCTGAAGGACAGAAGAGCAAATTTAAAGGGGGCTTGTATGAGCTAAGTTGGAAGAACCATCTTTATGATAATGATAATAATCATAATAGTTAATTGAAACAAGTGGAGACTGTGAACAGCTATGAATTAGTAATTATATTCAAAAGAGAAAAGTGAATGTAAAATGTACGAAATGTAGATGTAATACAAAGAAGGGCATATATAATAGTGTATGTTTAATTATTTATTGATTTTAATAAATAAAGGAGTGTTAATAAATGCGATGCCTGTGAAGCCCCGTGCCATGTGAAATTTTAATAAATTCAAACTATAAAAGATGTAAACAATCCGCAAAATGCAACAGAAAAAATTACCCAGAGAGTAGCATATTTGAGATTAGCAGGAATCATCTTTCGATATATCCACCATGATTTTGATAATTTTGATGTTATTCAGCATAGTTTTTATTACCTGGAATATAAAAGAAAGAAATTGGGAAAAATGAATCATTAACAATTTAAATTATGAGTAAATTCCAACTCTCCTACATTTTGCAAATTGTTTATATCTTCTATAGATGCAAATGTATTAAAATTAAAACTGCACATTTATTTTATGGATATCTTGAATATATGACTATTTTGTTTCTTATTTTAATTATGTATCTATTTATAACCACAAGAATGTATTTCTATCTGTGTGGGAAGGAAAGAAAAAATACAGAGAATTGTGAGTAATTCAAGTAATCCAGGAAAAAGTAGGGAATATGCCAAGGTGAGGCAGGTCTCCCTTTGCCCCACTGACATCAGAAAAGCCAGCTGAAGCAGCCAGTCACCGTGTGCTCCCAAATAGTGAGTTAGCCGAATGCCTGGAGAAATCACTATGCAGAAAATTCTCTCATCTCCTAAGAGATGAGCCCTCCAGAGGGCCTTGCTAATTGTAACAAAATGCTGGTAAGTACATGTTTTTTGGCCTGTTTGTTGTCATATAATTATAGCTTCACAGGAAGTTGCAAAGAACAGTCAGAGAGATCCCATGCACCCAGTTTCCTCCCCATGGATTCATCCTCCATAGTTATAGTTCAATATCAAATCAAGATTTTGACATTGGTACAATCTGTGTGTATAGTTACCTGTTATTTTATCAGGGGTATAGATTCATGTAACCGCTACCACCGTCATGACACAGAACTATTATATCCCCCCAAAGATCTCCCAGTGTCATTTCCTTATAGTCTCAGACTCCACCCCCACCCATGCACCACCACCATTCCTGGAAAAATACTGTTCTGTTTTTAATGTCTATTACCTTGTCATCTTGGGAATGTTATATAATTGGAATCATATGGCTACATTAGGTTTCTGTTTTTCATTTAGCACAGTGCCCTTGAGAGCCACCCAAGTTGTTGCCTGTATCAGTAGTTCATTCCTTTTTAAATGGTTGAGTCTTAGTCAATGTAAGCTACTCTACCATTGATGAAACTGGAACCTAAATACAGAATTGGTCACAATCTGTTTATATTTGTCCAAAATGTATCAAAATTTATGAGGAAATCCAGAAAAAATATCTGTGCTATTGAAATAAGTCAAAGACTTAGGACAATGGCTTTAAACCTTAATTATACAACCTTTTTATAAAGATGTTGCCATTTGTTTCCCAACAGAATTCATTCACTGTCAAAAATAACAGATGGTATGGAGTGCCTGGGTGACTCAGTTGGTTGAGTGTCTGATTCTTGATGTCAGCTCAGGTCTTGGTCCTCAGGGTCCTGGGTTCAGGCTCTACGTTGGGCTCCATGCTAGGCATGGAACCTAATTAAAAAAATACAGGTGGCATAAAAAGATAAAAGCCATTTTTTTTCATTCATTTGGGCAGCGTTAATTGGATTGCAAAATATTACTAAATTTTTTAAAAAGGCAATAATTTCATAGTATGCATAAGAACTTTTTTTCTAGTTATCGGGGCTCAGATATTTACCAGAAGTATGCCATAGCAAATTATCATAGTTTTGCATGTTATCATCAGTTTTTTCCACCCAGCAAAATTTTGATAGAAAGCAAAGAGAATGAAGGAAACATATGAAAATTTTAAAATATCAAAATTAAATTAGTTATTCAACAATTGTTATAAATGTTTGTATATACTAAGGATACAGAAAGGAAGATAGAGCTGAGGTCTTCAAAGAGTTAAGAGTCCAGTAGGGAAGATAAAGTCAACAACCAAAAAGTACCAAATCCTGAAGTTTTCTCAAGAAATTGAGACTAGGGTCTGTAATGTACCCACACTTAGTTTAGAGCTAGTAGCTTCTAAGTCTTTAGAGACTCTGGGTAGCCAATTGTGTGAGAAGCTGTTTACTCTGACAGATGAGGTCAGTGTCAGTGACTGGGGCCTGGGGACTGGGAAAACATAGTCACATCTGAGATAATGAGGTTCTTTAAACCTTTTAAGATTGGTTAGACCAGGGCTTTTGAACTTGGCTTGTGACTGGCACCAAGAATAAAAAATAAGGCATTCTTCAATTCAGGCACTCCTGTCTAGCTTCAGAAGGAAACCTAAACATTCTAGGACAATAAAGGTCCCCCTTAAAAAAAAAAAAATCTATCATTTACTAATTAAGCCAGGAAAGGTTTCTTTTCCAGCTCTTTCAAGAGGAAGGGCATTGTTGGTATACAAAAAAAGCCAGGGGGCAGTGCTCCAGGAAAAGTACTCACCAGTGGTAGCCTATGAAGTATTATGGGAGTATCAGGGCTTCCTATCTCTTTGGGGGGGGGGGCACTGGGACTGATTAACATCAAGAATTTTTGCCTAGGGCATGTGGAGGTGAAAAGCATCTTATTTTCATTGTCATGTACAATATAGCAAATTATCTATGCCTATGGTTTTTGTATATTTGTTTTTAGTAGTGTTGCTTACTTTCTCTTAAAAATTTACCCTGATAATTTTCAATGTTTCTAACATATTAGAGCCCAAGTTTCCAGTCCATACTTCCACATTCCAGTCCTGAGCTTTTAAGGCATAATGTTCTTTTGAAAGGCAATAAATATGTAAAATGAGATATTGAATGGAAAGGAAATGCCCCCAGATGGGATTTCAGTGATCACAAAGCTAATTTGTGTTCCGGTATATTTTTTTCCAAACTATGAAAGTGTTCTTAAACAGAGAAAAGAGACTTTGTAGAACATGAAATTTGCTTCTAGAATAGAATTGTTTTAAAAAATAACTTTGTTGCCATTTATTGAAAAAATACTCAAGTTTGCATGAAGAGATTTAGCATCTTCAAGTTAGAAAAATCCAACCGGCCAGTAATTACATATGCAAAAATGTCTGGATTAAGATCTACATCTAAAAGTAGATACCTGATGGTAGTTATATTTGTGGTGAGCACAGCATAACATATAGAAGAGTTGAATCACTATATCAACTATACTCAAGTAAAAAAATCTTAAAAATTTTGTTACAAAATTTTTCTGCAGACAAACAAAAAACTCCAAAATTGGATACCTGAAGAGGGAATATTTTTTTCCATAAACTTTTTGTATGAATATTCACAGATCCACCAGTCATGTTGTTTTCCTAGACAATCCAGGTTATTCCCTCATGGTACTGTAACTGAACACTCTCTAATAGGTTATACAACTTTCAGCACACAAAAGCCTTCATCTTTGGAAAGGTGGGCTATGCATTGTATTGTGCAGTTTGCAAAGAGAATGTATTTTTTTCAAGTTCATTTTTCAACTTTGAGAATCTTTTCTGCTATTTTTTTGCATGAATAGTTCCATTTTCATTGACAAATGAAAAATGTCCTTTCTTGTGATAATCCTCAAATTCTTTCTTGAGTACCCCTCAAAATACTACCTAATTTTCCCAACTATTTCAAACAAGGGAGCTCCAAGTAAAGGGGTGGTCTGAACACAAGGTACAGTACAAGTCCTGGTTATTCTTTAGAGAACTCTCCAAGCCTCTCTACCCTGTTCTCTGAGATCTGCATGGACTGTCAGTCTATGAATTATAACGTGTTTTCCCAAGATTATCTAATTTGGTGCTTATAAAAGCCCTCTTTTTACAAAGAGAAACTTGAGACTCAGGGACAGGAAACCACCAGCCTCGAGCCTAGTTTTCAGATGACAAGCTCTGTGCTTTTCTTCTCACGCTCTGCCTCCAAGAACCAGACTCTGATCTAGTTAGGCCGACACTGTGGTCAGGAATCCTATGCCGGGGAGCTCTGCTGATGCTCCTGGCTGGTGAGGACTTGATGGGTGGAGAAAACTGATCTCCCTTGGCTAGTCTCCTTCTCTCATCTGCACAGCTCAGTGCTGGAGGGTCAAAGGCACTGAGAAAGAATACTTGTACGATTGAAGTAAATGGACTTTAGTTTCCTTTTCCCCGCTGTATTCTTCACCCACTTCCTTCCATCTCCCTTTAGTAATAATAGTAATAATTACTAAAATCACCACTATTTATTAAGAACCTAATAATGTGTTTATTTGACTGATTTTTGCTAATTAATGTGTCCCTTATCCTCACACTCTCCCAGTAAAGTGATTCTTAATTACTCCGTTTTATAAATGAGGGAAGTGAAGTTCAGAGAGAAGATATCACTTCTTCAAGATCCCAGTGCCCGAGGGTCTCAGTGCTGGGTTTGCAGTGGATCCCTCTGCCGCAAAACCTGTGCGCTTATGTGTGACGCTAGACACCTCCAGCCAAGGAGTTGCTCCTGGTCCATTTCTTGACAGCAGCATCTGCTTTTATGAAGTACCTACTCATACCTGAAAGGATACTAGCTTCCATGCAGATGGAGAGAATAAAACCCAGACTTGTGAAATTTCAGGAACAATAAGCTCCGACTCAAGAAGTACATTCACTCTTCTTGGTTTTGCTCATAGCATTTTCTGTCTTCTCTCCTTCATGGACATGGTGCTCAGTCTTCCAAGTCCAGGTTCCTTGCTACCTGCCCTGCTTGTACTGAACCATCTCATACTTCTCTTATACTCCTACTTTGTTTATTTCTCACTTTGAGTGATTGGATTAGTGGTTCACAGGAATGTGAGAGCTCCATTTTCCCCCTGTTCATATATGCTTGTTTAGAGCAGTGTTTGTATGTAATAAAAATTCATTAAATGTTTAAATGGTTTAATTTACTTAGTCCATATTTAAGATGTTCTTGGGGGTAGTATATATGATAAACAGAATTATCCAAAAATGTAGATATATAAAGAGCTTTATTTTCTTACTTAAATTCAGTGTAGACTTAATCCATTTTGTTAATAATTTCAAGTACCCAAATCAGACATTTCAGATAACAATTTTTTTTTTTTAATCTTCATGTTCTGGTTACGTAGTGGAAGTTTATTGATATCATTATAATTTTCAATATGTGACATTACAACGAGAATGGACTATATTTCTTCTGCCTTTCTCTTTCTGACCCTCTGTCTCTCAATCCATATGCCTCTTTGGTCTTCAGGTTGAAGACAATTTTATTTTAATCTGTGACTGTATACTACTTTAAGCATAATTCCCTTTCTGGAAAATAACTGAGCCATGATGTGGTCCATCTGTATGATGAAAAGCCACTCTATGTTATGGAATAACTCTGTGTGTGTGTGTGTGTGTGTGTGTGTGCACGCACGCATGTGTGTGTTTTCAAATGTGGAAGTTAAATGCAGAAAACTAAAAACAGTTATATGCAAGAATAATTTCTTGGCATATTGCATTTGTACTTTATTAAAGCTGAAGTGACCCAGGTTGACTATATTAAGCCAGAACAAAGAGTTCCAAATCAGTTTGGCTAATATGTTAGAAGTAATTTGGGAGCAATCTATAGCACTAGCCAGACTGTGGTACAGTCATTTGGTTCTTATTTTAATTGGCCAACCCATGCATGCATGGTGTGTGAGTAATGATTTAGTTTCTGGACCATGACACTATTTAGGTTTTGTTGACAAATATCTGCTTTTACCAGCAGGGTTAGACATAGGCCTTATCAATTTCAATTTTACATATGATGGCTAATTAGTAGTTTAATTTCCTTCTGTGACTGCTGGACCCTGTCTTTAGATTAGTCTTGTTTTTATATTAGGTAGATGTAGGCATTTTCTATTTAGCACATAATTCTGATTGATAAAATGATGTCTGCTAATACTGAGTGCTATAGAACTTCATAAGATTGGTACTATTATAATATTCAGATGGGGAAACTGAAGCTTAGAAGAGTGGGCATACTTACTGACACTTAGACAACCAGCAAGGGCAAAGGAACTTTCAACTCTAGATCTCATTTCAAAAAACCAGGGTTTTAGCCACCACACAATTTTGCCTTTGAACCCGTTTTGGGATGTGGCCTCTATTTTCATCCCTGTGTCCTATTATCTGCAATTCTAACTCTATAGGAGGTTAGTTATCTGTACAAAGCACCAATATTAAGATTTTTTACATGATAGTATTTTTATAGCCACTTTGTTCCAGAAATAATGGGAGGGGCCCAATTATTTAGCTCAACTCTATTGAACTCTGTGCATCCTGACCAAGAGGACAGAATTTATTCACAACAATTATCACCAGTGCAGCAACCCAAAATTATATTACCAATAAAAAATATTTTAGTAGAAAAAAATGTGGCAGGTCTGCGTAAACTCTGAAGGAGTGACTTCCAGTGGCGATGTGAATACTTATGATAATACCACAGGGGAGAAAAGAAGTTAGGTGGAGGGAGAGACAAAATACCAGAATGCTGATAACATTGTTTCTAATTATGGTGTCACATAGTATGCAATTTAAGTACCTTGATATAGGGAGATTAGCCTGATTTATTTAGGTGGGCCTAATCTAAATCGTATGAGCTCCTAAAAGCAAACATCTTTCTCCTGCTGGTAGCAGAGGGAAAGCCAGAGATGCCAAGAATGAGAAGGGTTCAGTGTGCCCTTTGTTGGCTTGGAGGTGAAGGGGCTACACATCAAGGAAGGAACCTCAGTTCTAAATCCACAAGGAACTAGATTCTGCCACCAACCTGAATGAGCCTGGAAGCAGAATTCTCCTCAGAGCCTCCAGAGAAGAGCCCAGCCTAGCCCATACCTTGAGTTCAGCTTGTAAGGCTCTGAGCAGAGAACCCAGTTGAGCCACACAGTGTCTGGATTTCTGACCCACAGAATCGGGAGGCAATAAAGGTCCTTGTTTGCAATAGGAAACTAATGTAGTATATAAATGATCAATTTTTTCATATGAACCCTGTAAGAATTTTCAAAAGAAAAATATTGCTCATTCTGAATAGTGAATGATACGTGAGAATATTTATCATGCCAGGTAATTAATTAATTGGTGAGGTGCAAAGGGGTATAAAGCAGAATTACTTGTTAATCATATTACAACACTGTTGCAAAGTCATAGTCTTTCCAAAGCCACTCTGTTTCAGGGCTACCTGGTTAGCCCTAGTTTAAATCCAGAAGCATATATGTTTTTTTTTTTCCCCCTCAGGCTCCCACTTTAATGGGAATATCCAATCTACTATAGACACCAGAGAGTTAGATTGTCTTCCTCAAGTCTAACTACCAAATAAGTAGTGTATATCAACCATTATAATAAAACATTTATTTTGCAAGGTAATAATATTGAGTTGCTAAAAAAAAAAAATGTAGTGAAAACTGGCTGGATTTAATCTATTGGTTTGTCCATGGTCAGTAGATTCATGCTTTGCCATATGTAACTGTATTTCATAGTGTTACAAGTAAACAGTTCTAAGGAAAATTAGTAAGGAGTGTATGTGGGGAAAACAGATACTGAGTTCAAAATTGAATATGTTTTTTTTTTTTTAAAAGATTTTATTTACTCATTTGAGAGAGAGAAAGAAAGAGATACAGAGAGGGTTCAAACAGGAGGAGAGGCAGAGGGTAAGGGGGAAGCAGACTTCCTGCTGAACAGGGAGCCAGATGCAGGGCTCGATCCCAGGGCCTGGAGATCATGACCTGAGCCAAAGGCAGATGCTCAACCATGTGAGCCACCCAGGCCCCCAGAATATGAATTTTTGATTTGAAAAATCAAATCAGAAATGTGGGAACTTTTATTTCCTCCCCCCCCTTTTTTGTTGCAGATTAATCTTAAAGATATTGGTGAAATCTATAAAGTACGCATCGGACATGACAACAGTGGAAAGGATCCCGCGTGGTATCTGGAAGAAATTAGGCTTGAAAATATAGACTCATGTGAGGTGTTTTGTCTAGCTGTTGACTCCTGGATAGCTGAGAATGAAAATGGTGGCAATCTATGGAAAGAAATGCCCATTGCAAGAACTAATAAAGCACCTTTACCAGGTATATAATTTCCTTTTCTTTGTATATGTATTAAAGATTAAAACGGTTGAGATGATGTAGAATGGAGATCGACAACCTTTTTCTGGAAAGGGCCAGACACTAAATATAATATGGTTTGTGGGCTATAAAATCTCTCCAAACAGCTCAGCTTTGCCAGGGGTGTGAGACAACTGTTGTAGATAATATGTGAAAGGACAGTGTGGCTGCATTCCAATAAAACTTTATTTGTGGACACTGAACTTGGAATTTTGTATAAATTTCATTTGTTAAGAAATAGAATTCTGCTTTCAATTTTTTTTAACCATTAAGAAATGTAAAAAGCATTCTTAGCTCCTGCGCTGATTAACAACAGGTGCTGGCAGATTGGACCCAAAGGCCTTCGCTTGCCTACTTCTGATTTAGAATATTGGGCTTTAAGGTTAGCACTTGTATGGCCGTGTATATGCAAGGATGTATGTGTGTCATCAATTCATCTGTCTGTAAACAGTTTTGCTAGCCATTTAAATGTGGCTTTCCTCTTGTTTTCCTATGTTAACAAATGTCGGGAGCACCTGAATTCCTTTACTCAGTTTTGTTTTCTTTTGCCTAAAAGGGAACTCATGCATTGCTTTAATTGTCTCTCCATCCATTCCCTGCATCTCTCTGACAACCATCTTATTTTTGCCTCCACTGCTGTAGTGAAAATGTTCTCTCTCAATAGATACTGATGGCCGTTTTTGTTCCAAATTAAATGACTCCGTGTGTGTATGTGTGTGTGTTCTTGGTGTCCTAGACTTTCCTACTATATTTGACACTGTTGATCCCTCATTTGAAGAAGAAGAGATTTCTAGAGGCTCTGGAACCAGACTCACTGAGTTAGTCTGGGCTTATTGATATGTTTAGCTCTGTCACCCTGGGCAAGCTACTTAGCCTCTCTTAGCCAAAAATACTTCATCTATGAAAGGAGATAAAAAATAGTGCCTATGTCATAGGATTATTTTAGGTACATGAGATAATGCACTTAGTCTTTAGAATAATGTACTCACAGTACTTTGTTCCTGGCACATAGTAATCATTCAATAAATACTATTACCATCATTGTTATTAAACATTTCTCCATCCCTGACCTCTGTCACATGATACCAACTTAGTTCTTCACTATTTTCTCTATTTTTTTCTATTTCTATCACTGGCTCCACTTGGTTCTCTTTCCTTAAACATATGGATTTTAATGCTTGATTCTTCCCTGCCCTTTTGAGCCTTTCTCTAACTTCTGTTGTTAACTCTACAGAGAGGTGTAATATTCCATCTTCAGCCCTGTCCTCTTCCTTGCCTTGAGTCCCAGTGTTCCATTAGATGATTCACCACCTCATCATCTCTAATAACTACCCATGGTCTGTTCAGCCATTTCACACAAGTAAAGGTAAACACATGTATACAAACAAATATTAGGTGCCAAGTGTGTGCCCGGAGTACAGAGAACCAGAGAATAGAAGATGATTCAGAAGGGGCTTCCATTCCCCAGAAGTTATTAAAAATTGTGGTTTCAGTTCTTATTTTGGTTGTAATGATTCCCCTCTTTCTGTCTTCTCATCAGTTTCTTCTCTTCAACTTCCCTCACAATCTTCACTCCACAGCTCACTGATGCTTTGAACCCACCACACCCCCAACAGAAATCACCACCCTGGACCCTCCACTTTGGCCTGTTTCCTTTAAACCTACGTGGAGAGCCTGATCTTTCTATACAAAATTCACATTGATTAGTCTCTCTCCCAGCAGGGGCCCAGGTTTACATATTCTCAATCCTTATTAGATTGATGCATGGCACAAAACACATGGGCTGTGTGCCATAGAAATACTTGTAGATTAATTCAGATATAGGAAAAAAAAAATTTAAGATAATGCCAGCTTAATTATAGGAGAAATATTTAAAACTAATTCTTTATATTTGTATATATTTTCACAGTTTATGAAAGCATTTCCTCATAGGTAATCTCATTTAATACATAAATCTCTAGATCTTAACAGTTTTAGTTGCCCTACAGTCATGTGAGGATGACAATAGTATCCAGGAATGTCACAAAGCCTGAAATGGAAAAGATGAAAGGGTCCTAAGAAATTGAGAATTACAGGTCAATACCCATGATGAACATAGATACAGAAATCCTCAACAATATATTAGCAGACTGAATTCAACAATACTTTAAAAGGATCATATACTATGATCAGGCAGGGGATTTATTTCAGGGGTGCAAGGATGGTTCAACACCTACAAATCAGTTAATATGATATGCCATTTTAACAAAATGAAGGATAAAAATCATATGGTCATCTCAATAGATGTTGGAAAAACATTTGACAAAATTCAACATCTTTTTATGATAAAAACTCTCAAAAAAGTCGGTATAGAGGGATTGTACTTCAACATAATAAAGGCCATATATGACAAACCCATAGCTAACATCATGCACAATGTTGAAAAGTTAAAAGATCAGAAACAAGACAAGGATGCCCACTCCCACCATTTTTATTCAACATAGTATTGGAAGCCCTAGCCAGAGCAATTAAGCAAGAAAAAGAAATAAAAGGCATCCAAACTGGAAAGGAAGAAGCAAAATTGTCACTGCTTGCAGCTGACATGTTATATATAGGAAGCCCTAAAGACTCCATCAAAAAACTATTAGAACTAATAAATGACTTAGGTAAAGTTGCAGGATACAAAGTCAATACACAAAAATCCATTGTATTTTTTACAATGATCACAAACTATCAGAAAGAAATTAAGAAAGCAATCCCATTTATAATTGCATTGAAAAGAATAAAATACATAGGAATAAATTTAACCAAGGAGGCAAAAGACCTGTGTATTGAAAACTATTAGACATTAATAAAAGAAATTGAAGAAGACACATATAAATGGAAAGATATTCCAGTAGCAAAGCGATCTTGAGAAAGAAGAACAAAGCTGGAGGTATTGCACTCCTTGATTTCAAACTATATTTCAAAGCAATCAAAACAGTCTGGTATTGGCATCAAAACGGACCCATGTGTCAATAGAGCAAAATAGAGAGCCCAGAAATAAACCCACATATATGTGGTCAAATAATTTGTGACAGAGGAGCCAAGAATATACAGTAGGGAAAGGACAATCTCTTCAATAAATGGTTCTGGGAAAACTGAACAGCTACATTTAAAAGAATAAAACTGCATGGAGCACTGGGTGTTATAAGAAAACAATGAATCATGGAACACTACATCAAAAACTAATGATGCATTGTATGGTGACTAACATAACATAATAAAATTAAATTAAATTAAAAAAAAAGAATAAAACTGAACCACTATCTAACACCATACACAAAAATTAACTCAAAACACATTAAAGACTCGAACATAAGACTTAAAACCATAGGGATGGGTGGGTGACTCAGTCGGTTAAGTGTCTGCCTTCGGCTCAGAGCATGATCCCAGGGTCCTGGGATCAAGTCCCGCATCCGGCCCCCTGCTCAGCGGGGAGCCTGCTTCTCCCTCTGCCTCTGCCTGCCACTCCCCCTGCTTGTGCTCTCTCTCTCTCTGACAGATAAATAAATAAAATCTTAAAAAAAAAAAAAGACTTAAAACCATAAAATTCCTTGAAGAAAATGTAGGAGGTAAGCTCCTTAACATAGATCTTCATGATTTTCTAAAAAAATCTGACATTGAAAGCAAAAACAACAAAAACAAAAATAAACAAGTGGGATTACATCAAATTAAAAAGCTTCTGCACAAAAAAGGAAACGAGCAACAAAATGAAAAAGCAACTTACTGAATGGGAGAAAATAATTGCAAATCATATATTTGATGAAGGGCTAGTAATCCAAAATATATAAAGAACTCATGCAATTTAATAGGAAAAAACAACCCAATTAAAAAATGGGCAGGTCTAAATACTTTTCCAAAGAAGTGATGTATAGAACTGATAGCTACACTTGTGATGAACATAACATAATGTATAAACTTGTCAAATCATTACCCATTGTACACCTGAAACTAATGTACATTGTGTGTCAACTATACTAAAAAAAAATACATTCAGATGGCCAACGAGTACATGAAAAGATGCTCAAATAATAATCATCAGGGAAATGCAAATCAAAACCAATGAGATATCACCTCACATCTGTTAGAATGGATAATATCAAAAAGGCAAGACATAGCAAGTATTGGTGAGGATGTGCAGAAAAAGGAGCCCATTCCCAGTGTTGGTGAGAGTGTAAATTGGTGCAGGCACTGTGGAAAACAGTATGGAGGATCCTCAAAAAATTAAAAATAGAACTACCATATGATCCAGCTATTTCACTTCTGGGTATTCATCCAGAGAAAATGAAAACACTAATTTAAAAAGATACAAGGACCCCCAAGTTTATTGCAGCATTATGTACAATAGCCAAGATAGGGAAACAACCTAAGTGATCACCCATGGATGAATGGATAAAGAAATTTTGAGATACACACACACACACACACACATACACACACATATATATATATACACACACCAATAATTATACCAAATAATTATATATCCAAAATTATATATATTATACTATATATCTGGTATATAATTATATGTACTAGTGTATTTATACCATAGTATATATAATATAATTACATTTATTTACTTATATAATTATTTGGTATAATATGTATAATTTGGGTATTTTATATATATGTATATGTGGGTATATATATATACATATAAAAACTATTATTCAGCCATAGAAAAGAATGAAATCTTGCCATTTGTGACAATATGGATGGAACTTGAGGGCATTTTGGCAAGTGACATAAGTCAGAGAAAGGCAAATACTGTATGGTCTCTTTTATACGTGGAATCTAAAAACAAAACAAAAAAACAAAAAACAAAAACCCAAGCTCATAGATACAGAGAACATATTGGTGGTTGCAAGAGGTGGGGATAGGGGATAGGAGAAATGGGGAACTGTTTTTTTTTCTTAGTTTAAATAAATTGAATAAGAAATTCTTAAAAAAGACATTCTGTTGCATGAATCATTTTAAACTGATGTAGGAATGTTAGAAATACAGAGTATATATGAAGAAAAGTTAGAGCTGATATCTAGCAGTTGGGGAAAAGATTTAGAATCCTACTATTCACCCTGTTGCTAACATCTGTCAAGAATCCATTCTGCTTTTTAAAAATGGTGTATAGGGGTGCCTGGGTGGCTCAGTCCGTTAAGCATCTGACTCTTAATTTTTGGCTCAGGTCATGATCTCACGGTTGTGAGACTTGAGCCCCATGTCGGGCTCCATGCTGGTTGTCAAGCCAGCTTAAGATTCTCTCTCTTCCTCTCCCTCTGCCCCTCGCCCCGCCTCTCCCCTCACCCAAAATGACATATAGAAGGATTTTGAAACCCATGGTACCAATAAGAAACAGAAGAAATCATATTGGCCTGCTATATTAATTATTTCTTAATTTATAGTGTTTTAAAAAGCTGTTTTTAAAAAATGAACTTTAACTCTATTTGACAATTATTTTATATTTCTTCCAATTATGACATAATGCATAGTTTGTTACATGTTAAAAAAAAAAGTGGAAAGCAGTTGTATGGGTTTTTTAAAAAAATCCAAGATACAAAAGAAACTCCATTGTGCTTTAAATGAACTATTGATTTTGGGTTCATTTAACTTTAGCAGCAATAAAGACTCAGCATGTCTCCCCTGCATCATTCTGTTCATCCTTTTCCCAAACTAGCTAATGAAACTTTATCCATTAGCATTTCCCTTTTAAAGGGCTAATTTCTTAGCTGAAGGACATGAGCCATTTCTACAACATTTTCTTCTCCAAAATAATATAATGTAATACATGATACCTAGAGCTAATCTGATCTAGTCATTTTTTTTCCAGTTCTGACAAATCCATCTAGCTGTCCCTTCCCCAGTTTGATTATTTGCTCATTTAGGGGAAAATCATTCAAATAAGAAAATGAAAAGACAATGACACCTCAATGTTCAGGTTTAACTAGGGATCAAAACCAACTAGTGAGCAAGAAGCAGTCCAAGCATGCTGAGTATTGCTTTTGGAAAGTCATTCTTGGTGCCAAGAGGTTCATTTACTATTCTTGTGACATCAAGGAGAGCCACAGCAGAATCAAACCACTGAATTGATATTTCTCTGGTTTGGGTTTGAAAGGAGGACTGAGGAGGGGTTGACCTTCAATATTTTGGGATTGTCTGTTCATCTGTCAAAATATTCTGAAGCTGGCCCAGGGAAGAGCACAAAGAAAGATTGTAGAGGAACTTCTTTTTAAAATGAAGCTATTAATACTTAGGTTTGCCAGGCTGGATAGAGTCCTAGGGACACTGGAGGGTTATATATTTTTTTAATTTAGTAGCACAGAAAGAGTGCTTTTCCTTGCAGTTGGCATTTATACTCTGAGCCAATTAATTTTGTGACTTTGCCTCTTCTTTTCAAAAGATTACTGGAATGTTTTCAAAAGAAAAGGTTTTTTTTTTTTTTTTGAGACTATTAGTCTATAAATCATCACTCTTTGGGGGCTGAGCTGGATTGCTGGTGGGATCAGAGCAATCTCCTCTGGGAGACCAGCACTGCCAAGCTGAGCCTGTTCACATGCACGGTTTCCACACCTTCCTCCAATTTGCTCACCATCTGCCATGTTTGTGGGGAAAGGCACCAAGAGCTGCTGATCATCATTGCTTAGTTGTCCTTAACGATCTTTAGTTAATGGCCTGGTGGGCATGCCCAGGACTGATAAGAATGCTGACTCAGCTCACAGTGGCCTCTTCACAGGTTCTGGCTCCAGGCTTTCTTCAGGGGAGACCCATGATAATGGGAGGGGAGGTTTGGGGCCACAGCTGTGGCCGAAGAAATGTTTGATGCTATATTTTGGTAAGCCTGCAGGAGGTATGGTTCACTTCTAAACAAGAAATAACTCTCAGAGAATGTAAGAAAGTACCATCATAATAGAAATGAATCTGCTTTAAAATATTTGTATTTATCAGATTTTAAGTAGTAAGAAAATAAGTGTCTTTCTGAACACTTGCAGACAACCTACAACAAGTTTTGGATGATAACAGCTAAGCTAAATTTGAAAAAACAAGCCAGCTTTCTGTAATGCTGTAGCATTTACCACAATACCCGTGGTCGAGGGGAAAATGTGGGCTTCAGAGACAGACAGACCCTTTCACTGATGAGACATCTGACGTGCAGAGAAGCAGAGTCCGGCTTCCAAACCTCGGTCTCAATCGCAGCCTTTGTGAGCTGGGGCAAGTTACACAAGTTTTCTCAGTTTCAGTCAGTTTTTCTGTGAAATGGAACATATAATACCTATTATTAGAGTGATCACCATGCAATTCACCATCCAAACCAGGACATTTCTGAGAGAGAAGAAAGGCTCTGTTAGTGCACAAGAACAATGAGTGTCAATTGGGACCATTCCAGACAAAGCAGAAATGGGGTCACCCATTGGGTTTTCATCAGGAGGGTATGAATATGGTATTTGTCACAGAGGAGGCACTCAACACACACTAAATTAATTTCTTTGTTTTCTCCCTTAAACTTGTTTTTCCTTCCTGCTTCCTTCATACCATGTAGCTGGTATCATGATGGGAGGGCAAACGCAAAGAACGCTTTGGGATTAGGACAGGCTATTATTCTCAACCCACAGCCAGAATGGCCTTCTTAAAATATCAATCAGATTATGTCACTCCTTTGCTTATGACCCTCCAAGGTTTCCCAACACACTAAAAGCCAAAGCTATCACAATTCCTACAAAGCCTGCTCACCTCAACCATTGTCAGTGTTCCTTGGTGGTGCCCGGCAAGCTATCCCCTCAGCCCTTAGGACTCCGCCCTTCTATCTTGCCTGCTAGTCTGTGCTGCCCCCAGGCCTCTGCATGGCCAGCTCCTTCACCTTCAGTCAGGTTTCTGGTCCAAGGGACCTTCTTAGTGAGGCCTTCCTGGAGAACCTTCTTCTTCTTTTTTTTTTTTTAATAGATTTTATTTATTTGCACATACAGACCTTGGAGACAAAGCCAAAGGGCCAGAAACAAGTGGACCCTGAAAGAAACTGGGGAATGAGAGCAAATTGGGAGCAAAAGGGTCTGGGAAGGTAGCCTTGGTTTAAGGTACAGTTCTGGGTGCAGAGGAGCCAAAGCACATTCTAGATGATGATTCATACTTGAGCGGTTTTTAGGGCAACCAGCAGAGATCAGTACACAGTACCAAAACTTGCCGTAGGTTGTCTTCTAGCAGGGGGAGGGGCAGAGGGAGAAGGACAAGCAGGACCCCACTGAGCGGGGAACCCAACATAGGGCTCGATCCCAAGACCCTGAGATCATGACCTGAGCTGAAGGCAGACGCTTGACCGACTGAGCCACCCAGGGGCCCCATCCTGGAGACCTTCTATAAAATATGAAGACGTTCCACTCCCCTCCCACCCTGGCACCTCTCTCTACAGCTCAAAGGTATTTCTCTTTCAGCAATAAGATAAATATTTTCAACCAAGAGACACATGAAGATTCAGTCCTAAACCGCCAACGTTTGTGGTCTTGGGCAACAAACCTTCAGTGCAGACTGAAGTGTCTGCACGTGTTTAACACTGACTCTCATTTACCATCTGTTTCTGAGATCGGATTTCTTTGGGCAGTTTGTATCAACATGATCACACCATGATGAGTACTGAGAAAGCTTAATTCTTGGTGACCTGAGAGAAAGCACTAAACAGTCCATTAATTAAATCAACTTAGAGCTTCAGCCAAGGCGTTTGTCTTGGGGAAGTTCAGCTGTGCTGCCTGGAGAACTCTATAGGGAGAGTCGATGCTTCTCCTACAGAGGTGGTAGAGACAGCCCTCCATGCTCACCAGCACTGCAGGTGTTTTGTGCAGAGAGGAGCTGCCTCCCATGGGGAGGAATGTAGAAGGCCCTGGCAGGGCAAAGCCATTCAATATTACCTAGGAACATTTGAGCATAATGACTAACAACATGGCACCAGGAAGTTCCCCCCAAACACAGATAATTATATTTCATTTTTTTCCGATTAAGAAAGTCTTCAGAAAAAAAAAAACACAAAAAACACAAAATTTACATTCCCTAAAAATACTGTGTGCACCTTGACAGAGATGGGGGCACAAATGCAAAGTTCATGGCCTTCTAAACTTTTTTCCTTAGACTCTGTGATTATTTGTTTATGACATCCAAGGTTGGTAGACGTGAGATGTTTTGAGAGTTTGTCTCCCAGGATGAAGAAAAGGGCACTGAGAGATCATGGCCCCAGGGCCATGTGCTAGTTGGAGAGAGTTGGTAGACCGGCTGCTCCAGAGACGATTTGGTGCCACCATCTCTAAGCTGGAGAACTAAATATTTAGAAGGGCTTGGGTGTACAGTCTTCCAGTGAGGACCCTACTTAAGATTTAAGGTCCCATGAGTTTCACTGAAATATTCATGTATTTACGCTCAACTCAAGACATAGAGTGTGTGTGTGTGTGTGTGTGTGTGTGTGTGTCCATCTACACACATTTGTACAGAAGCATGTCTCTCTAGGGTAAGTCCCAAAAGTCACCACCCAATGAAAATTTGAACAATGTACCCTAGGAGGAGAATGGAAGTCTGCAACTTTGGGGATACAGCTGGAAGAATGATATTTTTATATGACTCTATTGTTTATTTGGTAGATGGGGCATTTTTTTGGTAGCATATTTGAGAACTCCTGGATGGTTTGGCTCAAAAGAGAGTAACACCACCGGTCCATACTGCACAAGGGAGATGAGATAGCATTTCAAATGAGCTCACTTAGGAGGAGCTTCTAGCACCAGTCTGGCAGGGAGGGCTTGACAATGCCAGTTCCCTGCCCCCCTTCCCTTCTGCAGTCACTTTTTGGGACTGCTGGTACTCTCCGGACCCTTCACAGTCAGAGTCTGAGAGGCCAAATTTGCTCATCCCCTCCTACACATACAGACCTTGGAGACAAAGCCAAAGGGCCAGAAACAAGTGGACCCTGAAAGAAACTGGGGAATGAGAGCAAATTGGGAGCAAAAGGGCCTGGGAAGGTAGCCTTGGTTTAAGGTACAGTTCTGGGCGCAGAGGAGCCAAAGCACATTCTAGATGATGATTCATACTTGAGCGGTTTTTGGGGCAACCAGCAGAGATCAGTACACAGCATTTTTTTGATAGATGGGTGGATTAATAAGCATTCATTTATTCAGTCCTCTTCAGTAAACATTACGTGTGTGTGTGTACATGTACTAGGAGCTGGGGGTTCAGAACTGAAAAAGATGTAAGCCCTGCACTTACAGCATGTGAGATTTAGGAGGGGAGACCAAAACGCCCAGTACCCAGGTATGTGCATTCCTTGGGGGGGGGGGTGGTGTTCAGCGCAAGGGCAGACCATGGCTTGGACTACAGACAAATCTGTGAACACAGCCAACTGCTTCATAGAGCATCGATGATCTCAGGTGACTTTCATAACAGAATCACCAAATATTCTTTCATGATTTATTCAAAATCATCCTAAATTGAGAGGATTGTTTCCCTTTAGGCTATTTCTCTGGCAGTAGCTGTTTTAATGTAGGAGGAAAATGTCCTGGCTCAACTATTTTATTATGACATCCTAATACTAATGAATGGCAGACTGTGGAATAAGGCAGCAGCCTGCTTCTTTCCATATTTACTTCTGGGGCTGACTTTATTTGGTCATCTGTACTTCTTCAGTTCAATCTTGACATCTTAGATCGGGTTAGTGGTGGTCCTTTCCTCCTGACCCATACACTGGCCCTCCATGACCCTATGGATTCCATTTAGTTCTGCAAATAAACTTTTGGTGTCTAAATATTTAAAACATTCCATTCCAGTAACTTTGTGAAAAGCCTGCCTCATCAGCATACACCTTGAGTATATGGTACCTTGGGTAATCAAGAAATGGGCTACCACGGGAATGAAAAACTTCTTGGCATGATAAAATATTAAGAGGTGATCCTTCAAATGCAATTCAGATTAAAATTAGAGGACCGTACTAAATATAATATATTTTATAAACAGTTAATTGGATTCAGTTCCTTTACCTGTTCATTCAAAAATCAGGTAGGTATAGGTGTGAGACAATCCTTCTGGATATCCTCCAGGTTACTCCCTCTGCATTGTTTTTATCATCCTGTCATGGATTTGAATCTTCACAATCATGACTTTGAGGGGTGCAAAAATGCTTCATAGCTGATTAAAATCACACCCCTCCTAGGTAAACTTTTTGGGGTGATAGAAATATTCTCTATCTTGATGGTGGTGGTAGTTACAGGACTTGTAAACATTTCCCAGCACTCATCAAACCGTATACCTTAAAAGAGTGAATTTTGCCACATGAAAATCATATTTCTACAAACCTGACATAAAAATAATCCAAGCCCCTATTTCCATGGATGATGGAAATCTTAATCATTGTGACTCCAAATAAGCTTTGTCACTTCCAATATAAAGCTTAGTTTCTTTTGGTCAAAAATTGGTCAATTCAAAATTCTCATTCTTCCCGTCCCTACTCCATGTCATCCTCAGTTCCTGGATGTCACCCTCAGATGTGAAGAGGACCCTTGGTGTGGCTATCCCTGAGGCATCTCATTCCACTTCCTCTTTAGGTATCACCTCCTCCCTCTTCTGCTGAAGGAAACACATGTCTTACCATGGCTTTGTTTTCCCTCTCCTAAACTTCCAGTGAAAAATCACATTTGAGGAATTTTTTTCAGCCCCCTTCCCAGCCATGTGATATTTTTAAGATAGTCTTGTGGTTAAGAAATTATATATCTCCCTATGAAGAACAAATATATATATATTTAACTCTATGCTTTCTGTAGTAAGCAGAGACTAAAGAATTCAAGATTTCTTGAAAGGAAATCTTAAGGATACTATTTATGGGGATGTTAATGCTTGGAGTTGATGCAGATAAATCAACATTAACAAACGCTTGGCACAGATTCTGGCCTAAAATGATGTCTGAGGGAAAAAAAAAACAACAAAACCCAACCTGCAGGTTAAAATTTGAGAGATTTTTGTGTCACTAATGTGGTGATGTTAAATCTTATTATGTAGGCCACAAGTTTGTCAGCCCAAAGAATGCTAAGCTTTGGCAGTAATCCATGTGCTATGCATTCCTTGAAGGATGGGAAAAGTTTTGAAATGACTATAAGTATAGGTAAATATAAGGGTGAGAGAGTTGAAGGTGATGACATTGAGAACACAAGTGAAACAAATGCCCTCCCCCCGCAATGGTGAAAATATATAGTTTAGCTATAAACTGAATTGGATGATTGTTATGGCAAACAGGAGGACAAGCAATGTTATTATTGGGTGCTTATGGCCCATTTTGTCTGAGTGAGTAAGGCTCACAGCAGCTGAGGCTCCTGACTCATTGTACGAAAGAAAAATTTAGCATCAACTATGGTAAAAAGAACATTAGAAAATTGGGGGCAAAAAATGCCCAATATTTACAGATAACCTAAAGCAACAAGTTAACTCTTTCAATACTTTTAGCTAAATCATGGTGAGAGATGTATATTAATAAATTCTTAAAATCTGGTGCTTTAAAAAAGTTATTTGCAGCTGAATCATTGATTAGTAATACTTGTCTTTGAATATGTTCAAGTAAAATGATCTCTTCCATTCTGTATAACATCCATGTCTAGAAACCCAGCCTTGAATTTTTCAAGTATTTTGAAGTAATTATAAATTTTCTTCTAACTCACATTTTTTACTTACTGTTGCCCTCCCTCAGGATTTCCCCTCCCTGTGTGGTGGGTCCCTCTCTTGGAATAGAGATAATTTGTTAGCCTTCTACATTTTTTTACAACAATGCAGGTCTTTTAGCTAGAACAGTATGGCCCTGCCTTTGAATCAACAACATTGAGGCTTGACTTTCACGCCCAAGGAGAGAGACTGAACAAAGAATTCTCTGAGATCTTCACTTGCTAAGACTTGTTTAAAACACATAATATTTTAGGGTGCATCTAATCAACATGTTAACTAGGTATTCCTTAAATTCTCCCTTTCTTTACTTTAAAGGAAGAATTTTGTATTGCCTTAAGGATCATGAAAAGGTTTGGACTTAGAATCTATTGTGCTTTTGTTGCAAAACTACAGCAAATGCTTAGTGGATTATGTAATACTGTACAATTAAACTTGAGTCAATGTTAAAGATTGCAGCAAAATGTCGTTTCTCTGAGTAGGATTATATATTTTCTTTCAATTTCCAATTCAAACTATGTAACTCTCTTTGAGATAGAGAGAATCTCGAAGAATAAAAGTTAGTGCTCAACTATGGTATCCACCTTGTTCTAAATATGGGGTACATTTAATTCTCTTTGAATTTTAGATGGCAAGTGTTTTTTTTTTTTTTGGTGCTTGTGCACTAAACTTAACTTATAGTAGCTTCTGGGAATAATACAATGTTACGAATATTTAAGTTGTGTGTAGGTAGCAAGCAAGCTGCATGATTTGATCATGAGACAATGGGTACATAGGTTGTACAATGTGTAGTCTATACTGCTTGAGGGAGCACTGAGTGTTGTTCTTTGTGCCCTAAGTATATGATCTTTGTCCTAAATAATTTTTGATATGTCCTTTTTTAGACCTTTAGCAATTTTTTTTAATTCTAGAAGTGTTTTAATATTTTAAATGTCATTTTTTAAAAATTTGTAAACAAGTTCACTCTTCCTCCGAAACAACAAAAAAATTCTCAGTAAACAGAAGCACGGCTTCCCTATTAAGGCTTCCGATCATGCCTGTCTACATACTTGTTTTCATGAAGAATTCTAGCATAAATTTTGGCTTAATTCAGTTCAGGCAGTTACCCAGGTTGTAAGACCAGATCTTCTTTATAGGAAGTTTAAAAGATTTCTTTGGTTGTCCTAAATTCATGAGAAGTGTTCTAATTTTTTGCTTAAGCTCAGCTGGGTTTCACTCTGGGGTATTTTAGAATATGTAAGACTGCTCAAAGAAACTGATTTATCTTCTCTGCTTACACCATTTCCCAGTATACCACATTTGTCTTTTTAAAGGTCAGGCATGATGGAAACAGGCAATGTTTCTCACTTACCTTGTTTTCTTACTTGTTGGATTTTCATGTCTGAGTTCTTTGGAAAATGTTAATGTGAATTTCTATAAATGCAACTGTTCAATTGCACAGAGTTATAAAGCGTTCTAGAATCTGGAATTAAAAGTACTCATTGTGTCCAAGATATTATTCATATTAGTTGTATCAGCAAGAACAATCTTTTTTCTAATTAGCGACTTCTACCAGTGTCTCAGAAATTGCGTTAATTCTAAGGTCAAATATGGTGAATTATAATTTGTTGGTACCTCCCTGCTATCTTTTTAAAAAATTTAAATTTGTATCTCTCAAATTTGTATCTCTCTAAGATCTTTGTATTTTTTTCTCTCTCAAGAGTGCCATTAAAAATATCCATTATCGGAGTAGTGATCTTCGTGAATAGCAGCATGAGTGACCAGCTGTGATTAGAACAGCCAAACTTCAGGGGGAAAGTTGCCACTTTCATCTAATTAAGAGAAAGGAGAGTTTTTTTTTTTAAATACAACTTTTCATAATAACGGTGAAAGTATAGTGGTTAATGAAAATGCATAATTACTAGCAATAATTATTTTGAAACTGTAGTTTGGGAAATAGCTGAGTCTTACGAATGAGGTAAACATGGGGCAGTCGAGAGTCTGTTTGAATGGGGTCTGTGTGAGGAAAAGAGCTGGGACCAACCACCATGGAGAAACTCATGTCAGCTAGATTAGGCAACATTCTGATTGTTTTTCAGGGTATCTAATACATTTAGAGAGAAAATAAAAATGAGAAAGATAATATCGGATTTCTGACATTTCAGTGGTGGTTTATGAGATCTACATGTACACGGGCAGGAAGCCAGGTGCTGAGACAGAGTCTAACGTGCTTATCAACCTCATTGGCACCAGAGGAGATTCAGGGAACCGAAGGCTTCATCAATCCCAAAATAACAAAGTCAAGTTTCGGCGTGGACAGGTAATAGAAAGATTTTTATTGATTCGTACCTACCATCCTTCCTCTAATTTCTTTAACTAAAAAGACACACAGAATATTCTAGAGCTGCTCATTTGACACCAATTAAGAAGTACGGAGAGGTATGGGCACTTCTTGGTGTGCGTTGTACTGTCTGGGGCTGAGTGGAGGTGGGCTTAACCAGGGACAGTGAAACCATAAGTAACTCCTAGTTTTTTTTTCTGCTATTAAAAACAAACAAAAACCAAAAACAAAACAACCAAGATTATATTTCCAGCTAGGGCAGTCTGGTTCATGACAAAGTGACTATCTTGCTGACAGCTAGAAACATTTGATAAATACCTATTAAAATTGATTTTAAAGGCATTGGACAGCTGCCAAGGCAGTTAGGGTATGAGGGTCCAAGATCTGGGCAAGAAAGGAAGTGCAGAGGAGAAGCTGATATTCAGCATCGCTTTCTACCATTTATAAACAGACGCTTAGAAGCAAGAAGTCAATCAGAGAGTGGCCATGGAGAGCCCCAGATGCGGTGCGGAGATTTAGAAGCTCTCAGAGGGCTAGGATTCAGTCTGGACCCAGCAGTAAAAAGAGGGCTTCACAAACTTCCACTTGCAAAGTGGGACCTTCATATGAGTTCTTCCAAAGCAGAGCCTGGGGCAGGTCGTCTGGGTGGTTAATGGGGAGGGGGGTGATCCTAGGAAGCACCGTGACGGCATGAATGTAGAGGAAATAAGGAAAGAGGAGGAGCCAAGGTAAGTATGCATTCTAGAGGTCACCTCTGTAGACAGCAAGGACCTTCAGGACCTCAGCTGACAGACGGGGCACCAATAACAGTGGTGGCTAAAGCAGTTGAGCAGGAAGGAACACAGTCCTGGGCAGTGCACACGCAGCTCTGTCCCGAGGCTCCCTCCATCCCCAGGCCCAGTGGGCACCAGGCACCTAGATGGCCAAGGCAAGACCTCTACATGGAAAATGACAAAATATTATTGGGAAATTTTTAAAAAGTCATAAATTAATAGAGATACACTATGTTCCTGGATTGGAAGAGTCAATATTATAAAGTGCTCACTTTTCTCCTTATCTGCAGTTTCAATGCAATAGCAATCAAAATACCATAAATTTTTTTTATGGAAATTGGCAATCTAATTCTAAAATTTATGTGGAAGGGCAACAAGTCAAATACACCCCAAATAACCAGGAAGGTTATTAAGAGAAAAACAAAGCTGGAGGGCTCACACTACCAGATATTGAGATTTATTGTAAAGTTAAAGTAATTAAGACAGCATTAATTGGTACAAGGCAAGACAAATAGAACAAAGAAGCAGAATAGAGCCAGAAAAAGATCCCCATGTCTTGATGTGCAGCATCAGGGAAAGGCAGCAAATTGGATATCAATTATGATATCCAAGAAATTATGAGCCCTATTTTACACTGAACCCCCAAATCAATTTCATACAAGTTTAGGTCTAAATCGGAAAGGTAAAACAATCAAGTATTTAGAAGAGACTACAAAAGAAAAACCTTTGTGATCTTGGGGGTAGGTTAGGATTTTAAGAATCTTTTAATGGTGGTAAAATACGCATAATATGAACGTTACCACTTTAACAATTTTTAAGTGTACAATTCAGTGGCATTGAGCACATTCATTTGCATTGTTGTGCAAAATCACCACCATCCAGCTCCAGAACGTTTTATCTTGCAGAACCGAAACTGTACCCATTAAAAAATAAATCTTATCTCTTTCCCCCAACCCAGCCCCTGGCAACCACCATTCTACTTTCTGTCTCTGTGACTTTGATTCGTTTATGAAACTCATCTAAGTGGAATCAAAGATATTTGTCTTTTCGAGACTGACTTATTTTACTCAGCACAATGTCTTCAAGGTTCATATGTGTTGTAGCATGTGTCAGAATTTCCTTTTTTTTTAAAGGGTGAATAATATTCCATTATGTGTATAGACAAGATTTCGTTTATCCATTCATTAGTATGAACACAATTGGATTGCTTCCACATTTTGGCTATAGCAGCATTGTGAATAATGCTGCTATGAGCATGCATATAGACTAAGATTTTAAAGACAAAACAAAGAAAGCACTAAGCATAAAGGAAAAAAGATAAATATACACCATTTTAATAAAGACTTCTCTTCCTTAGGGCACCATGAAGAGAGTAAAAAAGGCAAATCACAAAGTAGGGAAGATATTGTAAAATATATCCTGGCAAAGGAATGTTTCTAAACTATATACACCAACAGATCAACAAGAAAACAGTAACCCAATTGAAAACATGGCATGACACTTGAATATGGTCCTTCCTAAAAAGAAGATATCTAAATAGCCAATCAACATGAGAAGTGTACCCAACTTTGTTAGTAATCAGGAAAATACAATGAAAACCATAATCAAGGGTCACTGTGCATAATCGGATGGCTTAAACTTGAAAAGAATGACAATACCAAGTATTGAGTACCTGTGGAGCACCTTGACCTCTCACACACTGAGCATGCACAGTGTGCAGTGCTATAAGCATTTTGGAAAAGTAGACTATCTACTAATGCTCTATAACCCAGCAGTTCCCCATCAGAAACGTACACAAATATACACAAAAAGCCATGTCAAGAATGTTCTGAGCAGTGTTATTTGTAATACCCCAAATCCAGAAACAATTATTGTTCATAAGTAGCAGAATGGATAAATAATGTGGAATAATATTCAGTAATGAAAATGAACAAAGCGTTGTTAAATAAAGCAACATGGGTAAATTCCACAAAAGTTGAGTAAAAAGCAGAAAGAACATACTGTATGATTCTGTTTATGGTCCTAGACCTGGCAAAACTAATTAAAAGGATAATGGCTACAACTGGGGGAGATTATGACTGCAATGGGCCATGGAGGGGTCTTAGGGTGCTGTTAATGTATCATTTACATGGATGTGTGCATTGAATGTATTGTGTATTTTCATTTGTAGACTACATATCTAGTTAATAGTTTATTTTACAACTTCATTTGTATATGCATGCACATGTAGCTATTGCAATGCATAGTTGACTTAGAAACAAAATCTACTGAGAGGCAGACACCAGTGGTGGAGAGCGTACATTCTGGAGGCAGACTGCTGGGGGCTGAGTCCTGGCTTGGTCCCTCACTAGATGTTGACCTTGGAAGTGAGTAATTGAACTCTGTATGTCTCCATCTCTTCAACTGTAAAATACGACAATAAGTAGTAATTACTTCATGGGTCGTTCTGAGGATTAAATATATGAAAAACACTTAGAAGAGTTTGTGTATAGTGAGGGCGATATCAACTATTATTATCACTACTAATGGTAGACTTAAATGTTATGATTACATTTTGAAAATCTTTTTCAGATTTATTTAGACCGTATGATTAAGGAGGGCAAAGAATCTGTTACTTGCTTATATTTGTCTCACAAGGCATAGTGTAGGACTGCATATAAAATAGTAGGGGAATTTTTTATAGTATAGTAATAATAGTAATATAGCAATACATAGCAATATAGTGATGAACTGATATAGTACTCATAATGCTATTTTTTCCTAGAAAAAGGAAATATCCTAATGGTCATTCAGTTTATTTTTGTTATCATACAGGTTGATATTTTTTCCATCGAGGCAGTGTCTCTTGGAAAACTGAAGAAAGTTCTGATTAGTCACGATGGGACAGGTCCAGGTAAGATGTGCCTTCTTGGTAAGAAGTCTGTTTTGAATTTATTAAGAGTAGCATAAAAGGCAGGTGAAATAAAAAGATAAATATACAGGTCTTGTAAAGTTGAGGTAGAAAATAATTTTCTTTTTCTTAATTTAAGATTTTATTTATTTATTTATTTTAGGCAGAGACAGCGGGAGGAGGGGGAGAGGGAGAGAATCTCAAGCAGACTTCCTGTTGAGTGCAGAGCCTGACACGGGGCTCCATCTCAACACCCTGAGATCATGACTGAGCTGAAATTAAGAGTCAGATGCTTAACTGACTGAGCTACTGAAAATAATTTTCTTTTAAGAAATTATGTAATTAGATGAAGTTATGTCAAATTAGGTTTATTGTATGACTTAAAAAGCTCACCGCTATGTTACTATGGAGGAAATTTCCCAAGAACACAAAAACTTTATTGTGTGCGTGCCTGCACCCAAAATTTCCAGACCTACTAGGCAGTGTTCAAAATTGCATCTATCATGTTTCCTGCAGATGTGTTTCTCCTGGGTCCCCCACCGCAGAATCTTCCGCAAACCAGCAACTTGAGAATCATGTTTGATTCCTCATTTTCCTCTCTGCCTCCTACCGCCTCCACACCTATTAACCAAGCCCTGTCAATTCTACTTCATTAATACCTTCTTCCCTCCCTCCTGTAGAGCCATTCAATTCAAACTTAGGTGTTTGTCTCTAGAACCTGTGTTTTTTACTGCTAGAATGCAGCTACATATCACAACTTATATCATAGTACTGAAACCATTTATTGCATTTATTTCTATACTCCTTTTTTTTTTTACCTTCTGCTTGATTTTGAGTTTTTGAAGTCTGGAATTATATTTTATTCATCTTTATTCTCTTTCCTAGTATAGTGCTTAATAATATGGAACTTTAATCAATGACCATTTATTGAATGGATGGATTTAAATCAGTGAAACAATTTTGAGTAAAATCCTTGAAAAGGAATGAGGAGAGCTTAAAATGCCTTTGCAAGAAAGAAGTGCGTTTATTCTGGATGTGAACCAAAAAGAAAGGAAAAAGAAAAGGGAAGGTAGCAGTATATGGAAAGAATGGACACATGGTAAAATGAGTTGAGGATCATAGAGGGAAAATTATTAGAAAGAGACAGAAATAAGAAATTGAATAGAAAGACACAGTATGCTGCCTTCTCTACACAGTGTCGCTGCAGAGGGGTATGACTTTTGCATTATTTTCATGATGGATGGAAGCTGGCATTGTCCTGCTTTTATGCCAAGTCTCTGCCGCAAACAGTGCGGGGACTTGCAGAACAGCTAGTGAGAGGCGAAGACTGGAGACCGGGGTGTGGGTCAGAACAGAGCAGTTAGCAGAAATCCCTGGCTTCCTCAGGCTGTCGTTTAGAAAATTATTTTGAGACTCCTCTTGGAGATGAGCGAAGGAAGCCCTGAATACTGAAAGGGCCAATGTCGAGGGACTGTAGAAACAAGAGTCACAGCACAGCAATCACAGGGGATCGTTTCTGGTGAAAGGAAGAAGAGTCAGGGAGGGGCGCCTGGGTGGCTCAGTCGTTAAGCGTCTGCCTTCGGCTCAGGTCATGGTCCCGGGGTCCTGGGATCGAGCCCCGCATCGGGCTCCCTGCTCCGCGGGAAGCCTGCTTCTCCCTCTCCCACTCCCCTTGCTTGTGTTCCCTCTCTCACTTTGTCTCTCTCTGTCAAATAAATAAAATCTTTAAAAAAAAAAAAAAAAAAAGAAGAGTCAGGGAATTATATGAAGGGGCAAGCCACACATGTGAAGGTTGCTACGTCATTACCAAGGCTGGTTGATGCAAAGAATAAAAATGACAGAAGGGAAAGGGAAAGAAGCATTGTGATTTTAAATATGTTGAAGGAGCTAAGTGACTCACATAGAAAATGCTTTGGGCTGAGGACACAACAAACTTCTAAATAGCAATTTTTTCCAATGAAGCATTGCTGAAAAAAACCTGTGCAGGTATGAGAATGACTTCAGCTAAATCCTCAAGGCTTTTTTTCCCTTCTCATTTGTAGAAAGAGAAGCTAGTTACCACATTATTCTTTTAACTTGAATGTAGTTGTATCTGTAGATATCTACTCTTAGATAGAATAATAGAAAGCTTCAGGAAAGCCCTACCTTTTTAGCAAAGTTTGTAAAACTTCAGAGTATTCAGGAATTATCTGAGTGTCTTAAAACATACAAAATAGATTCCTGGGCCCACCCCAGAGATTCTGATCCAGGAGGTATTGAGTTATCAGAAATATGCTTTAAAATATACATATTTTTAATATAAATATATGACATATAAATAAATAATATAAAATATAACTTTTTAATTATATATTATATATTTTTAAAATATATTATATGTACATATATATAAAGTATGTATATATAGGCAGTTTAAAGGATTCTGATTCATGTGGTCCTCAAGGCAGTCATTAACAAACACTGCTTTCTGATGTCAGAGTTCTTTGCTGAGGGGCTGCTATGTGCCAGGCATTTCGCCAGAGGCTGGGCATTCAAATGTGAAGAAGATGCAGGTGGTCCCAGCCCTTGCAGGTGGGGCCTAGTGGGGGCAGACTCGTATTAAATAAGTAAGTGTAATAAAATGTGATTCATAGCTCTGAAAGTGACCCTTGGAGTGCTATTGGACATATGGCAAGGATACTTAGCATAGTTCAGAAGAACATGAAGTTCTCTGAGGAAAGATGAAAACGTGGTAGGCTCGGAGTGAGGGCTAGGTTTTGGTGTGATACTTGGAAATCTTGATGGTTTTCTCTGACTGATGGGATGAAACTACTTGAAATTCAATTTTGGGAAATTGAAAGGACAGGCATACCTCTAAGATACTGCAGGTTCCATTCCAGACCACTGCAATAAAGCAAATATTGCAATACAGTGAGTCAAATGAATTCTTTGGTTTCTCAGTGAATATGAAAGTTCTGTTTACACTATACTGTAGTCTATTAAGTGTGCAATAGCATTATGTCTAAGAAAACAATGTACATACCTTAATTAAAAAATACCTTATTGCTAAAAAATACTAACCATCATTTGAACTTGCACTGAGTAGTAGTTGCTGATCACAGGTCACCATAACAAATATTATAATAATGAAAACATTTGAAATATTGCAAGAATTACTAAAAGGTGACACAGAGACATGAAGTGAGCAAATGCTGTTGGGAAAATGGTGCAGATAGACCTGATCCGTGCAGGGTTGCTACAAATCTTCAATTTGTAAAAACTGCAGTATCCACGAAGTACAATAAAGCAAAGCACGATAAAATGAGGTATGCCTGTAATTACTTTAAATTCTTTTTAAATTATTTAAACTCTCCTTCCTATATGCTACACATTCTTTTCATTAAAAGAAAAAAAATACCATGATAGTTAGGGTATCTAGACTATGTTTTCCTTTCCTTTCTTTCCGAAATGTGGATGATATAAATTTGATAACCCACCATACAAGTTAATCCCAGAACATTATTGATACCAGTGCTCCTACCTGTGTTCACTGCACCCATCTGCTCCCCCAATGTAGACATCCTGAGTTTTTTCTTTATCATTTCTTGGTATTCTTATCATTGCTTAAAAAAAAAAAGAAGGCTCTATTAATTATGTAGGCATCCTTGAAAATACTTCTGATAGTTTTTGTGCTTTGTTAAAATCGTGACGTGCTGTATGGAATCTTACAAGACTTGATTTTTTTTTCCACTCAAGATTGTGTTTCCAAGATTCATCCACTTTCTTGTGTGGTGCTCTAGATAAAGTTTTCATGACTGTAATATTCTATTGCATGATTACACATAATGAATTTATTCATCTCTTGTTAATGGGTGATCGTGTCGTTTCCAGTCTAGCTGTCACAGATTGAAATGAACATTCTTGTGCATGTCCCCTGGTGCATGGAAGCCAGAGTTCCTCCAGGGTGGAGGTTCTCAGATGGGGTGATTATGCCTCCCCCAGGGACACTTGGCAATGTCTGGAGATTTGTTTCGGTTGGCACACTGGGAAGAGGGTGCTACCAGTATCTAGTGGGTAGAGGCCTGGGATGCTGCTAATCATCCTACAATGCACAGGAGAGCCCCTCAACCAAGAATTGTCACGTCCAACATCTCAATGGTGCTGAGGCTGAGAAACCCTGCTCCAGGCTAACTCCATAGAAGTTAATTGCTGGGCCAAAAACTATGGGTTCTATTCAGCTTTATAAAATAAACTGCTTTTTAAAAATTTTTTTATTATGTTAATCACCATACATTACATCATTAGTTTTTGATGTAGTGTTTCATGATTCATTGTTTGTGCATAACACCCAGTGCTCCATGCAGAACGTGCCCTCTTTAATACCCATCACCAGGCTAACCCATCCTCCCACCCCCCTCCCCTCTAAAACCCTCAGTTTGTTTTTTAGAGTCCATAGTCTCTCATGTAAACTGCTTTTTCAAAAGTGATTCTACTAAGTTTTACTCTTACGGTGTGTAAAAATTTCTATTGTGTCACAGTCTCACAAACACCTGGTACACTTACTTTTGGGGTATAATATGATATCTCGCTGTGGCCTTAATCTGCATTTCCTTGATTCCTTTTTTTTAATTTTTTTATTATTTTTTTAATTTTATTATGTTATGTTAGTCACCATACAATACATCATTAGTTTTTTTTTTTAAAAGATCTTATTTATTTATTTGAGAGAGAGAATGAGATAGAGAGAGAGCATGAGAGGGGGGAAGGGTCAGGGGGAGAAGCAGACTCCCTGCTGAGCAGGGAGCCTGATGTGGGACTCGATCCCGGGACTCCAGGATCATGACCTGAGCCGAAGGCAGTCGCTCAACCAACTGAGCCACCCAGGTGCCCCATCATTAGTTTTTGATGTAGTGATCCACGATCCATTGTTTTCGTATAACACCCAGTGCTCCATGCAGTACGTGCCCTCCTTAATACCCATCACCAGGCTAACCAATCCCCCTCCCCCCTCCCCTCCAAAACCCTGTTTGTTTCTCAGGTCCATAGTCTCTCATGGTTCATCTCTCCCTCCAATTCCCCCCTCCCTTTTCCCTTCCTTCTCCTAATGTCCTCCATGCTATTCCTTATGTTCCACAAATAAGTGAAACCATATGATAATTGACTTTCTCTGCTTGACTTATCTCACTTAACATAATCTCCTCTAGTCCCATCCATGTTGATGTAAAAGTTGGGTATTCATCTTTTCTGATGGCTGAGTAATATTCCATTGTATATATGGACCACATCTTCTTTATCCATTCATCTGTTGAAGGGCATCTCGGCTCTTTCCACAGTTTGGCTATTGCGGACATTGCTGCTATGAACATTGGGGTGCATATGGCCCTTCTTTTCACTACATCTGTGTCTTTGGGGTAAATACCCAGGAGTGCAATTGCTGGGTCATAGGGGAGCTCTATTTTTAAATTTTTGAGGAACCTCCACACTGTTTTCCAAAGTGGCTGTACCAACTTGCATTCCCACCAACAGTGTAAGAGGGTTCCCCTTTCTCCACAACCTCTCCAACATTTGTTGTTTCTTTCCCTGTCCATTTTTGCCATTCTAACTGGTGTAAGGTGGTATCTCAGTGTGGTTTTGATTTGGATTTCCCTGATGGCTAATGATGATGAACATTTTTTCATGTGTCTGTTAGCCATTTGTATGTCTTCTTCAGAGAAGTGTCTTTTCATATCTTCTGCCCACTTTTTGACTTGCATTTCCCTGATTCCTAAGAAGTGTGAGGTTTTTTTTTTTTTTTGTCTATTGAATTTCCTTTTCTGTGGAAATACATGTTCCAATCTATAATATTTATGGCAAAGGCAATGGATGGCTAATAAAAAATGCTCAGAAAGGGTTTTAAAAAGATAGAAGCTGGTTTCCCACACAGGTAACAGTTCCAAAGTGAGCAGTTATGAGGGGTATGCTCTAGCCAGTCATCGGGGACCAGGGTCCTTGCATCTTGTTATACCACCACCTAGACCTCTTCCTCCTCTGAGTGGGCAGAGCTGGTCACATCACATAGAAAAGAGAAAATCTCTGGCAACAGTGTCTTTTAAGCAAGTGAGGCAGAAACTGCTCACACTACTTCTGGTCACATCCCATTACTGAGAAATTAGTCATACAGTTATCTCCAGCTGCAAAGCCATCAGGGAAATGTGGGTCTAACTTTGCAGTGATTGAAGAAGGGGACATCAACTAGCAGTTACTACCACAATATCTTGTGCAGTGTGGGGTATGTTTTGATAAATTGAAATTCCTAATTTTAATGTCTCAATTTAACAATATGATATTTTTTCTAATTATCAGATTTCCTATCTTTAGAAAGCCTTCTCTACCCCTGAGGTATTGGAAAGAATGAACGAAAGAAAGAAAGAGAGAGAGAAAGAGAGAAAGGAAGGAAGGAAGGAAGGAAGAAAATATATAAAGTGTTGTCCTGAAGATTTAGATATTTGACCCACCTGCAGTTGATTTCTGTGTATGATATAAAGATGTAATCCATTTTACATTTTCCCACATGGATAACCAGTTGTAACGTCATGGTTTATCATCACCGCGTCTTTTCCTGTTGTGCTCTACAAAGTCACTTCTGTCAGATATAGGGCAGTTCTTACTTTGCATGGTTTCTGTATGCACAAATTTTAGTGACAATAATTTAAATAACACAGGTCCCTCAACAACATGGTTCAAATTTCAGTTATCATGGCATGCTAACTGTAACTGCATAAGTACAAGCTTCACGGCCACGTCCTCAGTCCACAAATCACTGTGTACGTAACAGATGCGCATCTTGATCTGATCCAATCACTTTACGTCGGGATCTGATCCTGATCCTGAGCCAATCACTTTACGTCTTTCACAGTCTGTTACACATTTCATGCACAGCCAGAGAAGCCTGTATGTATTGACTCCTTGTCTCTCAGTAATAAACCCATATGACATTTTACAAAAATGTGTAATTCAAAGGTACAAGCACATCAAAGAAATAAAAGTGAGAATGCTGGGATGGAAGTTGAAATCAAACAGAAATGGAGATAGTTATAGAAGAAATATCTGACTGTGGGAATGTTGCCACTGTCACTGTTGGAGAGACTTTAGATAAACAGCCCAAGGAACCTAGAGAAGGGAACTTACGACCATGAATGAGGGTGACAAAAATGATGAACATGTCCCAGAAGAAGTGATGCTGCTAAAAACTTCCCATTAAAGCAACTCTAAGAGATGTTTTATGATATTGGAAGCACAGAGGGTAAAATGGAGGAAGCTGATGGAAACTTAGAAAGGAGTTAGACAATATGCAAGGGCATAGAAAAGACGCTCTTTTTTTTCCACTGTTCATTTAATTTTTTTTAATTTAAATTCAATTAATTAACATATAGTGTATTATTAGTATCAGAGGTAGAGGTCAGTGATTCATCAATCTTATATAATACCCAGTGCACATTACATCATGTACCCCCCTTTTTTTTATTGCACAATTTTTTATTTCGGAGCTTATATATACATATATCTTTAATTCATACCAGAAGCATTGTCCAAAATTGATTCAATTGTTTTTCTCAGCTGTTTTTTTTACTTCTTTTTTTTGTTAAATTTTATTTTATTATGTTATGTTAGTCACCATACATTACATCATTAGTTTTTGATGTAGTGTTCCATGATTCATTGTTTGCATATAACACCCAGTGCTCCATTCAATACATGCCCTCCTTAATACCCATCACCAGGCCAAACCATCCCCCCACCCTCCTCCCCTTTAAAACCCTCAGTTTGTTTCTCAGAGTCCATAGTCTCTCCTGGTTCGTCTCCCCCTCCGATGTCCCCCCCCTCCATTGTTCCCTTCTTACTATCTTCTTCTTCTTCTTTTTTTTTTAACATATATTGTATTATTTGTTTCAGAGGTACAGGTCTGTGATTCATCAGTCTTACAAAATTCACAGTGCTCACCATAGCACATACCCTCCCCAATGTCTATCACCCAGCCACCCCATCCCTCCCACCCCCACCACTCCAGCAACCCTCAGTTTGTTTCCTGAGATTAAGAATTCCTCATATCAGCGAGATCATATGATACTTGTCTTTCTCTGATTGACTTATTTCACTTAGCATAATACCCTCTAGTTCCATCTACGTCATTGCAAATGGCAAGATTTCGTGTTTTTTGATGGCTGCATAATATTCCATTGTGTGTGTGCGTGTGTGTGTGTGTGTATGTGTGTGTGTGTGTGTGTGTGTATGGGAATGTTTCCATAAAGAAGATGTGGTATATATATATCTTCTTTATCCATTCATCTGTTGATAGACATCTAGGCTCTTTCCATAGTTTGGCTATTGTGCACATTGTTGCTATAAACATTGGGGTGCAGGTGCCCCTTCAGATCACTACATTTGTATCTTTGGGGTAAATACCCAGTAGTGCAATTGCTGGGTCATAGGGTATTTTCAACTTTTTGAGGAACCTCCATACTGTTTTCCAGAGTGGCTGCACCAGCTTGTATTCCCACCAACAGTGTAGGATGGTTCCCCTTTCTCCACATCCTCGCCAACATCTGTCATTTCCTGACTTGTTAATTTTAGCCATTCTGACTGGTGTGAGGTGGTATCTCATTGAAGTTTTGATTTGTATTTCCCTGATGCCGAGTGATGTTGAACACTTTTTCATGTGTCTGTTGGCCATTTGGAGGTCTTCTTTGGAAAAATGTCTGTTCGTGTCCTCTGCCTGTTTCTTGATTGGATTATTTGTTCTCTGGGTGTTGAGTTTGGTAAGTTCTTTATAGATTTTGGATACTAGCCCTTTATCTGATATGTCATTTGCAAATATCTTCTCCCATTCTGTCGGTTGTCTTTTGGTTTTGTTGACTGTTTCCTTTGCTGTGCAAAAGCTTTTTATCTTGCTGAAGTCCCAATAGTTCATTTTTGCCCTTGCTTCCCTTGCCTTTGGCAATGTTTCTAGGAAGAAGTTGCTGTGGCTGAGGTCAAAGAGGTTGCTGCCTGTGTTCTCCTCTAGGATTTTGATGGATTCCTGTCTCACATTTAGGTCTTTCAGTTTTGTGTGTGGTGTAAGGAAATGGTCCAGTTTCATTCTTCTGCATGTGGCTGTCCAATTTTCCCAACACCATTTGTTGAAGAGACTGTCTTTTTTCCATTGGACATTCTTTCCTGCTTTGTCAAAGATTAGTTGACTATAGAGTTGAGGGTCCATTTCTGGGCTCTCTCTTCTGTTCCATTGACCTATGTGTCTGTTTTTGTGCCAGTACCATACTGTTTTGATGATGACAGCTTTGTACTAGAGCTTGAAGTCCGGAATTGTGATGCCACCAGCTTTGGTTTTCTTTTTCAACATTCCTTTGGCTATTCAGAATTAAAAAGATGCTTGCTCTTTATTATAAGTTATGTGATGAGATAAAGAAGGCAAGCACCATTTAGACTACCCTTGATAAGTTTTTTAACAAAGAAATATACCTTTTATTTTTATTTTTTTTTTTAATTTTATTTGACAGAGAGAGACACAGTGAGAGAGGGAACACAAGCAGGGGGAGTGGGAGAGGGAGAAGCAGGCTTCCCGCTGAGCAGGGAGCCCAATGCGGGGCTCGATCCCAGGACTCTGGGATCATGATTGGAGCTGAAGGCAGATGCTTAATGACTGAACCACCCAGGCACCCCAGAAACATACCTTTTAATTCTCACTGTTTCTAATGTTTTTCAATTACAGAGTACTAAATATTAGCATTGGTATTTTTTAATTTTCTTATACATTTTTAACTGACAGTAAGGGAGTTTTTGATATTTTGGGAAAAATATTTAACAAATGAACAGTCATAATTTTCTTCATTGATGAAGATGACATTCCCAGTGAGCAGTCCTTCATACACTTCTGCACCGAGAGCAAAACACAGACTGCTCGTAATGAGTTTGTGTGGATGTGCAGGTCATTTCTGAGTCCTTTCTCTGGTTCCATCAGTCAATTTATCTATGACAGCACCAATTCTGTATTGTCTTAATTAGTATAGATTTATAACAAATGTTGGTAATTGGGAGGATGATTCGCCTACCTTACTCTATCTAATTCAGGAGTGCCTGAGATATTCTTGGGCTTCACATATCCATATACATTTTATCATTTGCTTGTCAATTTTCTTGGTAAAACTTATGGTGAATTTGATTTAATTATATTCAAGCTTTAGATTAGTTTGAGAGAAACTGACATCACTATAATTTCTTCACTCTCAGGAATATGAAATAGTTCTTTATTTATTTATGTCTTCTTTGCTGTTAGGCTTAATTTAGATAATTTTTCTTCTTAAAAAAGATTTATTTATTTGAGAGAGAGAGAGCACCAGAGTGTGTGTGAGGGAGAGGGAGAGAGAGAATCCCAAGCACACCCGCTGCTGAGCGCAAAGCCCAAGTCTAGGGGGTGGGGAGGATTTGATCCCACTACCCATGAGATCCATGAGATCATGACCTGAGCCAAAATCAAGAGTTGGATGCTTAACCCTACTGAGCCACCCAGGTGCCCCAATAATTTTTCTATAAATTATGCTGTATCTGTTTTTAGATTTACCCTTACATTCTTAAATTTTTATAGCAATTCAACATGATTGCTTTCGTTGAACTATGCTTCTTAACGCTTCCTTTCTGGGTCAATAGAAATGCAATAGATCTTTATATATTTATTATGTAATCATTTTTTCTCATCTCTCACTATCTTCTGCAACATCTTGGGGTTCTTAATTTAGAAAGTCACATTACACATGAATGATGACAGTTCTGTTTCTTCTTTCTCAACATTTAGTACTTTCTATTCTCCTTCCTTCCGTTTCTCTCTCCTCTTTATTTAGTTGCATTGAAAAATGTAGTAATCAGTGATAACTTCTAGATTTTCACCATTAAGAGTGATGATTATTGTGACTTTACATCACGATTTAAATCTATCAACCTTCTATAAATAATGCACTGAAACATATTTACGGGAATTTATTTCTTTTTGTCCTTGGCCCTTAAATACTTTTAAAGGAATTTAGAGAGTTTGTACCTGATAGGGAATCTTCTCTTTTCCTCTGCTTCTACTACTCTGAATAATTAGATCCCTCACTCACACTTTCATTTCTTTCCTGGTATAATTTGGAAGTGCATATTTTGGACCCAAATTTTGAACATTTGGACAGTCTATGAATAAAATCACAACAGTAGTATATTTTATGCAAAAGAACGTGATCTCCTTTGTCCATTTAAACAGGTAATGGATGGTTTCTTGAGAGTATTGTTGTTAAATCTGAAGAGGAAGATGGCATTCAAGAGGTGCTGTTTCCATGCAACCGGTATGCTGTTACTTAACTCCTCATTATGCAGAATTATGCTCCCCTCTGTCTAGTCCATTTCAGCCGCGTCATCAGCAAGCCCTACTCCCAGCCCCGCCCATCCACCTGGTTGCATCACCCCTTCCTTTAATACCAGAGCTGAAGGCCTCTCTCCTCAGCAAGCTGTTCCTTACAGCACTAGAAATTCTTTATTTGTACTATTTAATATTTTTCTTTTCTGGAATAAGCATGCTGAAATGGAAAGAAAACTGAATTAAGACTTAGAAAACTGGTACTTGATGTGTTTCTCAAATACTTGCTGTGCTCCTGCTCATTCTGCAAACATGGGTGCTACTGTCAACTTCCCAGACGTTCAATTCCCTCATATGTAAAATGGGAATAATACCCGTTCCTCCTAGCTCATCGGACTCATTTAAAATCAAATGAAGTTATGTATATGAGCTGTGAGCTCTAAAGCATTATTCCCTAATGTGGTGTAGATAGAATATAAATTAGGAGAATCAAGTTGCAAGGGCAGCTCTGTAACTCGTGGGCCATTTATAGGTGTATCACTTACACTCTCTGATCCTCAGTTTTCAGAATTTTATGATGAGAATGTTTAAATCAGATGTCCCTCCTTTTTTTAGGGTTTTTATGAATTGAATATCAAATATATCCTAAAACAAAGTGTACTATGAATAAAAATTACAAAACTAATTTCCCTGTTATTAATTAATCTATAGAATATACTGATTCATTCATTCAGTCATTGTATAAATAGTAATTGATCACCTATCGTATCAAGAAATGGAATAAAGAGATCCAGTGATAAGGCAGATAGTCCTTGCCTGAAAGGACTCAGTGGATGCCCATGTGAGAATGAACATTAATGCCCCCAGGGCCATGATAGAGACCTACATGAGAGCCCAGGTGCCAGGGTGGATGTCTATGTGATTGCACATTCCTTGAACCTAAAGAACTCAGGCATTGTGTACATTCATTTGTTCATCTGTTTATGTATGCAGAAACATTGCATGCTTCCCAGGTGTTGGGTCCTATGCCAAGTTCTGGATATTTAGACATAAAAAAATGAAGCACCCTTGTCTTGCTTGAGAGAGCTCCCACTTAATGCTAGGATAAGGCAGGAGGGATGTGGTACTAAATGAAGCCAGAGAGCTGGATGTGCTCTGAGTTTAACAGGTGTTTTGACATCACCGTCTCCTAAAGTGTTGTATGCTCTTTCAGACACATAGAGAAACTTGGCGGTTGACTGAGTGGATTTTACCTTACAATAGTTGGTTCTAGGAAATACCGATTCTTCTGAAACTTAATAAGGAGTTGCCTTCTGTATGAACAAAACGCATAACACTTCTCTGATCTTCTGTTTGTTTGTTTTCTAAATACACATCCATTTAAAATGCATGTGCATCATAGTAGTTATTGCCATTGTGTAACATTCAAGCTCTGGAGAGAGACCCTATATTTTTATTTTTTTGCAAGAATTTATCTATTTTTTATTAATGGGGAATGAAACAAGCAATGATTGAAGTTTCTCAGAACTGGCTTTGAATTACAGCTCCTTCACTGACTAGCACTGTGAGTCTCAGTTTATTCTTATGTAAAATAGCAATAATAACACCTATTTGGCAGGGTTGTTTGAAGACTTCACACAGTGTACATAAAGTAACTGCAAAAGTGCTTTGCAATTATTAGAAGCTCCATGATAATAAATGTTATTGTCATAGGAGCAAATTTGAATTAAAAAAATCTTTAGATACAATGCCATACTTACAAATGAAGTAGAAAAGCTCACTTTTATTTCTAGATCATATGTCAAGTAATTAGAAGTCTCCAGATAATTTACTAAATTTTATTTATTTATTTTTTAAAGATTTATTTATGTATTTGAGAGAGAGAGAGAAAGGAGCATTGAGAGATGGAGAGAGAAACTTCAGCAGACTTCTGTGCTGAATGCAGAGCCCCACTTGGGTCTCGATCCCAGGACCCTGAGATCATGACCTGAGCTGAAACCAAGAACTGACTGCACCAGCCATGTGCCCCACTAACTTATATTTTTAAAAATCTAGATATGCATGGTCCAATATGGTAGCTACTAACTACCTATAGCTAATACATATATATTAATTAAAATAAAATGAAATGAAAAATTCAGTTCCTGGGTTATGCTAGCTATATTTCAAGCACTCAATAACCACAGATAATGGCTACTCTATTGGGCAGCATATATACAAGATTCATCCAGAACAGGTGATAATAGTCATATTCTCTTCAGAGCTGAAACTAATTTTACTGGCAATATAAAGGAGTAGAAGTCAAGATGGAGGTGACTTTATTATTTAGGGCCTGCCAACATTTTGGAATAATTACAAATCTTAGAAATTGGATATGTAAGAAACAAAATGATATGAGTAAAAAGACTTAAACATTTTACTGCATGAAACTACATTATATTAAATACTGCACACAGATATACCATTGCACTATCATCAAATGAACTATAAGAGTATTAACAGGGTTTCCCTTGTTTATTCTCTTTGAGAGCCCTGGGTTACTTGAGTAAGAAAAGAGGGAAATTTTCTTAATATTATTCCCTTAAAGGTGAAGAAACCATAATAACATTTAGTCTTGTGCCTCACTGACAGAGAGAAAAGTGTCACCTAAAGAGATTAGTTGATGTGCACAAGTTATAGATGAGTTAGGGGAGGAGCAAGATGGCAGAGGAGTAGGAAACCTAAATTTCGTCTGGTCCCACTTATTCAGCTAGATAGTTATCAAACCATTATGAACACCTACAAACTCAATAAGAGATTGAAGAAAAGATTAGCAGCAATTATATGAACAGAAAAGTGACCACTTTCTGGAAGATAAAATGACAAGATGGAAAAACTCACCTCCAAAAAAAATTAAAGAGAATAAGAGGCAGTACCGACTGCCAGGGACCTAATCAATATGGATATTAGTAAGATGTCAGAACTAGAGTATAAAGATACCAGCTGGGCTTGAAGAAAGCATAGAAGATACTAGAGAATCCCTTTCTGGAGAAAGAAAAGAACTAAAATCTAACTAAGTTGAAATCAAAAAGGCTATTAATGAGGTGCAATAAAAAATGGAGGCTCTAACTGCTAGAATAAATGAGGCAGAAGAGAGAATTAATGATATAGAAGACCAAATGATGGAGAATAAAGAAGCTGAGAAAAAGAGAGATAACTACCGGATCATGAGGGGAGAATTTGAGAGATAAGTGATACCATAAGATGAAACAATATTAGAATAATTGGGATCCCAGAAGAAGAAGAAAGACAGAGAGGGGCAGAGGGTATACTGGAGCAAATTATAGCGGAGAACTTCCTTAATTTGGGGAAGGAAACAGGCATCAAAATCCAGGAGGCACAGAGAACCCTCCTCAAAATCAACAAAAATAGAAAAAAAAATCAACAAAAATAGGTCAACACCCCAACATCTATAGTAAAACTCACAAGTCTCAGAGACAAAGAGAAAACCCTGAAAGCAACTCAGGAGGAGGTCTGTAACCTACAATGGTAGAAATATTAGGTTGGCAGCAGACCTATCCACAGAGACCTGGCAGGCCAAAAAGGATTGGCATGATATATTCAGAGCACTAAACAAGAAAAATATGCAGCCAAGAATACTATATCCAGCTAGGCTGTCACTGAAAATAGAAGGAGAGATAAAAAGCTTCCAGGACAAACAGAAACTAAAAGAATTTGCAAACACCAAACCAGCCCTACAGGAAATATTGAAAGGGGTCCTCTAAGCAAAGAAAGAGCCTAAAAGTAACATAGACCAGAAAGGAACAGAGACAATATACAGTAACGGTCACCTTACAGGTAATACAATGACATTAAATTCATATCTTTCAAAAGTTACCCTGAATGTAAATGGGCATAATGCCCCAAACAAAAGACACAGGCTATCAGATTGGATAAAAAAAAAAAAAAAAAAAACAAGACCCATTGATATGCTGTCTTCAAGAGACTCATTTTAGATGCAAAGCACCTCCAGATTGAAAGTGAGGGGGTGGAAAATCATTTACCATGCTAATGGACACCAAAAGAAAGCTGGGGTGGCAATCCTTATATCAGACAAATTAGATTTTAAACCAAAGACTATAATAAGAGATGAGGAAGGACACTATATCATACTTAAAGGGTCTATCCAACAAGAAGGTCTAACAATTATAAATATCTATGCCCCTAACATGGGAGCAGCCAATTATATAAGGCAATTAATAACAAAATCAAAGAAACACATCGACAACAATACAATAAACACCCCCCTCACTGAAATGGACAGATCATCTAAGCAAAAGATCAACAAGGAAATAAAGACTTTAAATGACACACTGGACCAAATGGACTTCACAGATCTATTCAGAACATTCCACCCAAAGCAACAGATTGAACATTCTTCTCTAGTGCCCATGGACATTCTCCAGAATAGATCACATCCTGGGTCACAAATCAGGTCTCAACCAGTACCAAAAGATTGGGATCATTCCCTGCATATTTTCAGACCACAATGCTTTGAAACTAGAACTCAATCACAAGAGGAAAGTTGGAAAGAACTCAAATACATGGAGGCTAAAGAGCATCCTACTAAAGAATGAATGGGTCAACAGGAAATTAAAGAAGAATTAAAAAAATTCATGGAAACAAATGAAAATGAAAACACAACTGTTCATAATCTTTGGGATGCAGCAAAGGTGGTCCTAAGAGGAAAGTATATAGCAATAAAGTCTTCCTCAAGAAACAAGAAAGGTCTCAAATACACAACCTAACCCTACACCTAAAGGAGCTGGAGAAAGAACAGCAAATAAAGCCTACACCCAGCAGGAGAAGAGAAATAGTAAAGATCAGAGCAGAAATCAATGAAATAGAAACCAAAAGAACAGTAGAACAGATCAACGAAACTAGGAGCTGGTTCTTTGAAAGAATTAACAAGATTGATAAACCCCTGGCCAGACTTATCAAAAAGAAAAGAGAAAGGACCCAAATAAATAAAAACGTGAATGAAAGAGGAGAGATCACAACCAACACCAAAGAAATACAAACAATTATAAGAACATATTATGAGCAACTATATGCCAGCAAATTAGATAATCTGTAAGAAATGGATGCATTCCTAGAGATGTATCAACTACCAAAACTGAACCAGGAGGAAATAGAAAACCTGAACGGACTGATAATCAGTAAGGAAATTGAAGCAGTCATCAAAAATCTCCCAACAAACTAGAGCCCAGGGCCAGATGGCTTCCCAGGGGAATTCTACCAAACATTTAAAGAATTAATACTTATTCTTCTGAAACTGTTCCAGAAAACAGAAATGGAAAGAAATCTTCCAAACTCATTTTATGAGGCCAGGATTACGTTGATCCCAAAACCAGACAAAGACCCCATCAAAAAGGAGAACACAGACCAATATCCCTGATGAACATGGATGCAAAAATTCTCACCAAAATACTAGCCAATAGGATCCAACAGTACATTAAAAGGATTATTCACCATGACCAAGTGGGATTTATTCCTGGGCTGCAAGGTTAGTTCATCATCTGCAAATCAATCAATGTAATATAACACATTAATAAAAGAAAGAACAAGAACCATATGATCCTCTCAATAGATGCAGAAAAAGCATTTGACAAAGTACAGCATCCTTTCTTGATAAAACTCTTCACAGTGTAGGGATAGAGGGCATATACCTCAATATCAAAAAAGCCATCTATGAAAAACCCATAGCGAATATCATTCAAAATGGGGAAAAACTGAGAGCTTTCCCCCTAAGGTCAGGAACACGGCAGGGATGTCCACTATCACTACTGCTATTCAATATAGTACTAGAAGTCCTAGCCACAGCAATCAGACAACAAAAAGAAATACAAGGCATCCAAATCAGCAAAGAAGTGAAACTCTCACTTTTTGCAGATATGATACTTTATATGGAAAACCCAAAAGACTCTATCCCAAAACTGTTAGAACTCATACAGGAATTCAGTAAAGTGGCAGGATATAAAATCAATGCACAGAAATCTGTGGCATTTCTATACACCAACAACAAGACAGAAGAAAGAGAAATTAAGGAGCCGATCCCATTTACATAAGTTGATCCCAAAACCATAAGATACCTAGGAATAAATCTAACCAAAGAGGCAAAGGATCTGTACTCAGAAAACTACAGAATATGCATGAAAGAAATTGAGGAAGACACAAAGAAATGGAAAAACGTTCCATGCTCATAGATTGGAAGAACAAATATTGTGAAAATGTCTATGCTACCTAGAACAATCTACATATTTAATGCAATACCTATCAAAATACCATCATTTTTTTTTTCAAAGAAATGGAACAAATAATCCTAAAATTTGTATGGAACCAGAAAAGACCTGGAATCGCCAGAGGAATGTTGAAAAAGAAAAGCAAAGCTGGTGGCATCCCAATTCCGGACTTCAAGCTCTATTACAAAGCTATGATCATCAAGACAGTATGGTACTGGCACAAAAACAGATAATAGATCAATGGAACAGAATAGAGAGCTCAGAAATGGACCCTCAACTCTATGGTTAATTAATCTTCGACAAAGCAGGAAAGAATATCCAATGGAAAAAAGACAGTCTCTTCAACCAATGGTGTTGGAAAAATTGGACAGCCACATGCAGAAGAATGAAACTGGACCATTTCCTTACACCACACACAAAAATAGACTCAAAATGGATAAAAGACCTAATTGTGAGACAGGAGTCCACCAAAATCCTTGAGGAGAACACAAGCAGCAACCTCTTCGAACTCAGCCGCAGGAACTTCTTCCTAGAAACATCGCCAAAGGCAAGGGAAGCAAGGGCAAAAATGAACTATTGGGACTTCAGCAAGATAAAAAGCTTTTGCACAGCAAAGGAAACAGTCAACAAAACCAAAAGACAACCGACAGAATGGGAGAAGATATTTGCAAATGACATATCAGATAAAGGGCTAGTATCCAAAATCTATAAAGAACTTACCAAACTCAACACCCAGAGAACAAATAATCCAATCAAGAAACGGGCAGAGGACACGAACAGACATTTTTCCAAAGAAGACCTCCAAATGGCCAACAGACACATGAAAAAGTGCTCATCATCACTCGGCATCAGGGAAATACAAATCAAAACTTCAATGAGATGCCACCTCACACCAGTCAGAATGGCTAAAATTAACAAGTCAGGAAATGACAGATGTTGGTGAGGATGTGGAGAAAGGGGAACCCTTCTACACTGTTGGTGGGAATGCAAGCTGGTGCAGTCACTCTGGAAAACAGTATGGAGGTTCCTCAAAAAGTTGAAAATAGAGCTACCCTATGACCCAGCAATTGCACTACTGAGTATTTACCCCAAAGATACAAATGTAGTGATCTGAAGGGGCACCTGCACCCCAATGTTTATAACAGCAATGTCCACAATAGCCAACCTATGGAAAGAGCCAAGATGTCTATCAACAGATGAATGGATAAAGAAGATGTGGGATATATATATATATATACAATTGAATATTATGCAGCCATCAATAAAATGAAATCCTGCCATTTGCAAAGAGATGGATGGAACTAGAGGGTATTATGCTAAGCAAAATAAGTCAATCAGAGAAAGACAAATATCATATGATCACTGATATGAGGAAATTGAGAAACAAGACAGAGGATCATAGGGGAAGGGAGGGAAAAATGAAACAAGATGAAACCAGAGAGGGAGACAAACCATAAGAGACCCTTAATCTCATGAAACAAACTGAGGGTTGTTGGAGAGGAGGGGCGTGGGAGGGATGGGGTGGCTGGGTGATGGACATTGGGGAGGGTATGTGCTATGGTGAGTGCTGTGAATTGTATAAGACTGATGAATCACAGATCTGTACCCCTGAAACAAATAATACATTATATGTTAATTTAGAAAAAGTTATAGGTGAGTTAGTCGCGTCTCTTGGTCTCTTTGACACTTTTCGGGAATTTTAATTTAGTGTCTATCACCAGGATTTTGTGCATTATCCTCTAAGGAAGAAGTTCCTGTGAAAATTACTGAGTTTACTATAAAACTGATTTGTTGGAAATTCTACTGAGATTTGGAGTGTTTAGAAGACACAGGTTTTGTTAGTTTTCCCAGCATACTTTAGCCATTTAGACTCAAGTTCCCTTCTACTGATGAGAAAAGAAAAGGTCTTTGGAGAGGAAATTATTTAGGACTTTATTGTGGAATAAAAAAAGCAAACATGGGGGCATTTACTCTGTTGTGGGCTCTCTAAGGTTTACACATCGGTCTTCTGCTTGGCGGGGAGAAAATCAAGGAGTGCCGATCGCTAGCATGTGGTGCACTCCTATCACGGAATGGGCTCCACAATGGAGCCAGAGCTTCACACAGCAGCTCCGTGATCCTCACAGCTGACTTCTAGGAGGCTCTGTGATACGTGTGGTTCACAGATGAGGAAGCTGAGGGACAAAGAGATGAAACTTCTTACCCAACTGTGATTAGCAGAATTAGCATTCAGATGGAGGTGGATGTGTTTCTAGAACTGCACTGTCCGATATAGGGGCCACCAGCTATATGTCTACTGAACTCCTGAACTGCACTTATTCTGACCTGAGAGGTGATGTAGGTATAAGGTACATGTCAGATATCAAAGATGTAGAATGAATAAAGAATGTAATTGTATTAGTCTGTTCGGCTGCTATAACAAAATACCATAGACTGGGTGGCTTATAAACAACAGATTTATTTCTCACAGTTCTGGAGGCTGGAAGCCCAAGATCAGGGTGCCAGCAGGATTGGGTTCTGACAAAGGCCATCTACAAGCTGCAAACTGCCTACTTGCTCTGTTCTTATGTGGTGGAGGAAGCAAGGGATCTCTCTGGAGCCTTGTCTATAAAAGCATTAATCTCATTCAGGAAGGACCTCATGACTTGAAGCACAGCCCAGAAAATTTCAACGTATGAATCTGCGTAGGGGGTGGAGGGACAAACATTCATATCTTTTATATTTATTAAAATGAAAAATACTAAAAATAATTTCACCTTTTTAATTTTTACTGTTTTTATATACGTGGCTTGTGTTATATTTCTCTTGAAGAGTGCTGTTCTAGATTGAGCCACTGTATACACGTACCAGTCACATGAAAGGAGAGACATAAAGGCTTCCACTAGGAAACCCCAAATGAGAAATTTTTACTGATTTTATATTAGAATATTTGTAATGTTACCATGGGAAGTTCCTAAAATCCAGCATATTCGGATAAATCAATGTAACCTTGCCACTAAAGTATAGGGCAAAGATTTGCTGAAGTTACACTCCTAAAGATCATTTGGTGTAGCATGAAATCTTAAATGTTTTTAAAATTTCTGTGGTTCTCTCTGAAGGCCTCTTTAAATTCTTTCTGTATTTTATTTTCAATTCTAAGTAATGTGCCTTTAAATTCTCTCTCATATTAATTATCTTCCCTCTTCCCATGGCAGATGGCTAGATGAGTACCAAGATGATGGCAGGACTGAACGAGTATTGTTGGCAGAAAGTAGCTACCATGAAGGAGGAGACTGAGTCTGTGGCCTCCAGATGGGGCCAACATGTGTCTATCGTTCCATGGTGTCTTCAAAAGGCTATTGATCTGATGGTGATAGTGTGTTTGCTCTCCCTTCATACTCAAGCAAACACTTGGGAAGGGTCAGCTTTTACTGGGCCCATTCTTTGCTTTTGAGAACTTCAACTGTTGGGAGAAGAGTCAGCCAACAACTGACCAAGATTAGTCTATGATAGCTGAGGTAGGGACACACATTGTTTCTTCTTATGGGTGAAATAGGTGAAGGGGATTAAGAGTACACTTATGATGAGCACTGAAGAATGTATAAAATTGTTGAATCACTATGTTGTACACCTGAAATTGATATAGCATTGTATGTTATCTACACTGGAATTAAATTTTTTAAAAAAATATTGTTAATCAGAGAAAGACAATTATCATGTGGTTTCACTCATATGTGGAATATAAGAAACAGCACAGAGGATCAGAGGGGAAGGGAGGGAAAACTGAGTGGGAAGTCATCAGAGAGGGAGAAAAACCATGAGAGACTCTTAACTATGGGAAACAAACTGAGGGTTGCTGGAGGGGAGGTGGGTAGAGGGATGAGGTAACCGGGTGATGAACATTGAGGAGGGCTCATGATGTGATGGGCACTGGTGCTTATACGCAACCGATGAATCATTGAACACCACAGCTGAAACTAAGTATGTACTTTATGTTGGCTAATTGAATTTAAATTAGAAAAATAAAAATAAAAGTACACTGGTATGAGAAAAAAATATTGTTTCTTCTCATTCCTTTTTCAGAAAATCTGACACCTGGTGTTTACTGAAATGTTTAGATGACTTTAGTAGAAGGTAACTGAAGAGGTCCATAACATTTGATTACTGTAAAACACTTTTATACAACATGTTAGTTTTAAAGCAGAAGTCTTATTCTAGATAATGGCATGTCTCTCTTAGTATTGGTGGCAATATAAAGAAGAAACTGTAAAAAGAAAACGACTGGGTTAAATCACACTCTCACTGTACTTCATGCTGAATCTCATCGACTTGTTCTTTTGGGAACTTGTCACTGAGGCCATGGTGGACAGCCACCGTGCGCCATGCAGGGGACACATATGAAGGCAGACATCTGTCCATTTGTTGCTTTCCTCAATTAGCCTCATATACTTGTCAACTCTGTGCCACTGGCAGCTTCTTCTAACCCTTCAAATTGGCACATGAGATAAAACCCATCTGCTAGCCTAGGAGAGGCCATGGCCTGGCTTTGATATCAAAGAGACCTGTGTTTGAATCTCGGTTCTGCCACTGTGAGGTGGATAGTATCATCACATTTTGCAGATGAAAGAGCCAAAACTTGGAGATGTTTGCCTAAGCTCAAAGAATGAAATAAGTAGGATAGCAGAATTTGAACCCAGTTATCTTGCTCCACAGCCCCTATGCATACACACGGTGACCCTGTACCTATTGCCTTCCTCCACATGTTTTCAGGTATCCCGTGAGATCACACAGATGGTCCCAAGCAGTCAAATCTTGCACACCACCTTCCTGTTCTCGTCATATGCAGGTCCCACCTATACCCTTATATACTTAACATTTTTTTTTCTTTAAATTCTCTTTAAATCAGGTCATTTTGGGCTGGAGGGAATGTAGCCTCATTCTAAACTATATTCATAATATCCATGAAATCATTGATGTGGTTACATTTTTTTTCCCTAAAACACATTAAAATGAATTTATATGCAACAAAAATTTTAGGTTAGCCTATATGTTCCGTAAAATTATCTTATAAATGCCCAATGGTCCTGGCATATAGTGATCAGTAAATATCATTTCAATAAATAGAAGCCATCCTTGTCATGGTTTACCTTTTACCAATCCATGCTGAAAAGACTAATCCAGTCCTTAGAAATGCTACATTTTACATCTAAGTTTGAAAGCACATCAAGAAATAGAGCTTTAGTGATTTGAAGTTAAAAGTAGTTGTTTTTTGTTTTTTGTTTTTTTGTTTTTTTTTTTTCTAAAGTGGTCAACAGATCACCTTAGGGGTAAGAAGAGTTGATACGTTTCAGCAGGCTGTGGGAGAGTGTGATGAACCACATTTAGTCCTTGATAACGCTTATTGTGTGGTGCCTGGCACAAAGCAGATAATGACTAAACACAGTCATTTATTAAGCAGAGTTGTTAAGCATCTCTTGTGTGCCAGACACAGACAGAGTCAGGCACTGGGGATAAACTGGCAAACAGCTCAGTCATTTTCCCTGCCCTCAGAGGGGCTTCTGTCAGAGTGGGGAACTGAGTGAGTAATGCATAATTAAACATAGATCAGTACTGCTCGTTGCTAAATTGCAAGCTCATTGGAGGTAGAGATCATTTTGTGCTCCTCTGTATATTTAGTTCTTGGCATGCTGCCTGACTCATAGTAAGTGCTCTGTGTCTATTAAATGCATGAATCATCCCTGCCTTAAATTACAATACACCTTTTAAGTGATTAGAATATTAAATTATACCTGATTCAGCTCATATTTGCACGGAATAAATACAAATAATTACACTCTATTCCTCTCTTTCTACAAACTTCTCTACAACAATATGTTTCAATACTGAACATAATCCTGCCCCTCTGCCCCCACCACACAGATTGGAGTTGGATGTGTCCCAATTCTATCCAGCTGTGTATTTACAGTCCTTCTCAGAAGGGGAGGTGGTGTAAATATGAATTTGATCCATTTTGTGTTGATTCTTGTTTACTTCATTAGCATAGCCCTCATTTTCTTGGACATGGTCCAGATTCTGGGACTACCTCCGTCTAACCCCTTTATATAATAGATACACCCTGAAAACTGGAAAAAGGAGAGAGAAGCTGTGTTTATTTCTGAGTTTGCCGAAAAGGCAAAAATGAACAGAGTACATAGTACAAAGAAGGCAAATAGACTCTTAAAGGTTTGGTGGAAAGAAGTGTTTTTTCCTGTGGAGAGAACAATGTGAACCCTAATCCAGAAACCTACCATGTATATCCCTTGGAAATACTGAAGAATGGAAAGCAAGTGCAAACACAAAAGCCAAAACCAGAATGTGGCTGATTTCATGGGGCATCACAATTGTCTAGCACAATCCGGGCTCCTTTTCATGTTTTCCTGTTTCTTGGGCAAAGTCAAGAGGGGGTGAAGAGCACTTTTACCTGATGGGATAAACCTTATATTTTAGCCAGCAAATTATAGTAATGGTTCCATGATGATGTGGATGGCCTTCAAGTTCTATTGTGTTTTCATATAAACCTGTCAAGCAGACTCAGGTGAATATTTAAGTGATGCATTTGTTATACCAAAGGATAATGCAACTTCTTTGTGACTCTAGGTAATATATAGTATCTTGGAGAGCTAAGTTAATTGGTCTTTAATAAAGAAGAGAAGCTTTCCAGAAAGCCTACCAGAGTTAGGTTTATCCTATGGTTATCAGGACTGATCACACTTTTGAATAGTTACATTTTAAATTACTTTTAGAAGCAGAGAAACATAGCAAAGTAGGTCCTCCTTCGTGCTGATGTTTTTTAAAAGGAGATTCATTTTAATTCCCTCAAGGCAATGGAATAAAGTATACTAAGCAAAGGCCCTCAAGTTCAGAAATTAATCTTGATTCTCTACCACAATGAGTCTGAAGTGCCAGAAATGTAACATCAGCTTTCCTGGCTCTTTCCATGCCTCCGTGACAGAGACTGAAGGGTATCAATTAAACTGATTACTAAGTTTATAAATATGCAAAAAAATGGTTATAAAGTAAACATGAATATTTGCAAGCTCAACCATATCAATTGATTGAAACCTTGCAAATATATCATTCTCTGGACCTTTACCCATGTTGTTTTATTTGCTTGAAAGTTACTTCCCTCCTTGCCTGGAAAACTCCTATTCAACTTCTAAGACCAAGCTTGACGTTCTCACCATCAGTCAGCGTTAAGGAATCCCATCCTCTGTGTCCATATTACTTTGTCCTTCCTCTCTAATTGTGATTATCATTTCTATAGTGGTCATGGGTCCTAGTTTACAAACTCAGAAGCATGACAATTAGGATGCTTTTTATTTCCTATACATCAACTTAATATCTAGCTCCAAGTCTCCATCATATGGACTGGTAGAAAATCCCTTCTTAAGCATAACTGGGGCATGTTCTCCTTCCCAAGGAGCAACAGAATCCTATAAGCTAATGCTCTGTTTGGAAAGAGAAGAAAATGCTTCTCTTATCAGTCTACCATTGTCCCCGCTGAGGAATGTTCTCTCTCTGCTTCTGGGCCACTCATGAAGTTCTAGAATTTGTGGCAAGTCTGGAAACCTGAGTGCCTCAGGTCCCCCCTTCCTAGGCTGCTGGGTGACCCTCTCCTGGGAAGACCCCCTCAGGGTCTCTCCTTACCCCGTGATGACAAATCCCACAAGGATCCCATGGCTTGGGGCTCACAGATCTTTCTTTTTGGTAAAGGAAAATCTCTTCTCTTTACTGTGTCACTTCTCAAAAACTCTTTCCTTTTCTCCTTCTGTAGTGCAACCAGTGTAAGCTCATTTACACATTTGGGTTTTTATAGAAACTAGGACTTTGTTACCAATATGAACATGGTGATAGCAGAGCAAAGAAGCTTTCCCCTCTGTTCTTACTCAAATTAACAATGAGAATGAAACATACAATCTCCAATTTCAGTGAAAACATGAGATAGTGAAAATCTGCCCAAAATAGATAACACAGGAAATTGAAGGGCCAAGCAGTGGCAACTTTTAGAAAGTGCCAGCAAAAATCCACTTACAAAGAGTGCACACCCTCCTAGGAAGTAAAAAAAAGCTATATATTTTAATTTGTAATGGCTGGAGTGGGCACATATATGAAGCCTGGCAGATAAAGAGGAGGGCTGGGATCGAGCAGAGGCTGTGTAGGGAATGTCACTTCCAGTAAGCTTTGAAACATCTCCACAAGTAATTTGCCAAAGAAAATGGATGGTGCACCATAAAATCAAAGCTAAGCCTTAAATAAAAATAAAGAAGCACTGAGGAGTAATAACAGATGGCAGACATAGAGCTACAAGGCCTTCAGACACTGGAATTTTGATGCAGATTATAAAAACATCTATAGTACTATATTTAAAAATAAGTAACACACTTGAAAATATCTGCCTAAATGGAAAATATAAAATTAACCTAGCATATTGAAAAACACCAACCAAATAAGCCTTGTAGAAATTAAAAAATACAGTGCCTAAAATTTAAATCTCAGTGTCTGGGTTTAACAGCAAAGTAGGCTCAGGTGAAAAGAGAATTTGTTAACTGGAGTATAGGCCAGAAGGAATTTTCTGGAATGTAGCAGAGAAGAAAAAAGAGATGAGAGGTTAGCAGACTTTGAGAATAAAATAAGTTCTAATATGTCTAATCAAATTTCTAAGGAGAACACAAAGAATGTGATGGAGGCAATACTTGGAGAGATAATGATTGAGAAGTTTCCAGAAAAGTTGAAAGATGCCATTTCACAGATACCTCACCTTCCAGAAGACCGATAAATCTTAAACAGAATATGTGAAAAGAAATCCACATCTAAGAAAAACCGGTAAAAACTGCCTTCTACCAGAAACATTCAGAACATTCAACAAGAAGCCTGAGAGTAAAGTTGACCTTCAAGGAAACAGAAGGTAAACTCGCAGATGATATCTCAAGAGCAACAAATCAAAGCAGAGAGTGGAGGGATAGCCTCAGAATTCTGAAAAATGATAATGGCAATCTAGAATTCTCCAGGCAGGGAAAATATATTTCCAGAATGAAGCCAAAATGAAGATATTTTCAAACACAACGTGCGCGCACACGCACACACACACACACACATACACACACACACACATTCTAAGAGCTGGCCACTAGTCCCTCACTAAAGGAACTTCTGAAGCAGGTACTTGAGGCAGAAGAGACATGACCCTATGTGGAAGGACTGACATTGTTAGGAGGAATGACGGTCGTAGGAAGTAGCCAATATGTAGGCAAATCTTAAAATAACATTGACTGCGTGTGTACAGTGATATTGAGTTCAAAACAAAATGAAGTAGAATTTAAATTGGAAACAATATGTAATATGTAACTCTATATTTGGGTGGGTGCTGTATTCTAAAGCCCTTGTATTATCTAGAAGGAGGATAAAGGTATTAGATTAAGTATGTGTGTTTGAACTTCTCATGTAACCACTGAAAAAAAAAAAAGGATAAAATTTCCAAACAAGTATATGTGAGATTAAAAGTTTTAATACGCCAAGAAGTTATTATAATTTTAAATTAGTATGTCCCTAATAATACAGACTCAAATTATATGAAACAAAAATAAACATAAGCACAAGTAAAAAAAAAAATATATATATATATAATAGCATTGGGAGATTTTAGCACATACTTCTCTTGGTAATTGAGAGAATAAGTAGGGGAAAAAAAAGATACACAGGATTTAAGTGACATGATTAGCAAAAGACCTAATAGACAATACAAAACGCTGCATCCAACAAATGCCAAATGCACACTCTCTTCAGATATACATAGAAGATCATAAATGCTGAGCATGTGTTGGGCCATAAAACAACAATAAAACTGAATGAACTACAGATACACCAATAACACGGATGAATTTCATAAACATAATGAGCAAAATAAACAAGAAACACAAATATATAAATGGAATTCCATTTATACAAATTTTGAAAAACAGCGAACATTTCATATGTAATGTTTAATTCACTAATAAATATATAGTTGTTTTTATAAAAATCTGGAAATGATTACCAAAAAGTCTGGAAAAATGGCGGGGGCTCAGCCCAGGAGAGGTTTCCATACAACTGGCAGTGTCCTTTTATGGACCTTTTTATGACGGTTGTATGAATGTTGATTTTATAATCATTCTTTACACGGTTCATATGTATTTTTGTGATAAAATATGCATAATATAGAATTTACCATGTTAACCATTTTTCGAGGTACAGTTCAGTAGCACTAAGTACATTTGCAGTGTGGTACAACCATCACCGTTATGCATTTCTAGAACTTTTTTATCATTGCAAATAAAAACTCTGTACCCATTTTTTGACCTTAAAAGTAAAATAGCCAGTTATTTTACTGGCAAAATGGGTTTATTCAGGAATAGCAGAGAAGTTGCAATTGAGGACATGCAAGCTACAGCAAGCCATAAGAAAGTTGGGAAATCAAAGGAAGGTAAGGTTACTTTATAGAGAAAAAGAGGAAGTTGGGCGGGGCTGCTTTGAATGAAATCCACTGGAGGGAAGTGAGGAGTTCAGGGTAGTGGAGGTTTCTCATTGGCTTAGTTGTGCTATTTTCTTATTGGCTGAGCTGGTCGCTGGGTCGCGAGAAATTCTCCCTTCCTCCTTCTGAAGTAGTAAAGTAGGTTTCTTCCTGCTCGTAGGAAGATGAGGGTAGGAATGTCTTTTCATGCTATTTGATTGTTTTGAATCGCTGAATTTATAGCCTATTTAAAAAGTTAAGAATGCATAAAGAAAGGAATGATTAAAAATGAATAGGGAGTATCTTAACTACCCACATACATAAAGTCTAGATTCTTGGGGAACTTCAGTCTTCCTCCCTGCCAAACTTCTGGGGGCAGAGATTTACCTACTCTGACCTGCTACTTGAAAGGAGGGGAGGGAGAGGGAGCAAATGAAAGAAGTCAGGAATTAATAGCTCACAACTATTCCTGTCGTATTAATCTATTCCTCCCACTTGACAATGAATTCCTTGAGAGCAGGAATTCTCATCTTCTTCATCTTTGTGTCCTTGAGCACAGTGACTGGGTCAACACAGGCACAATAAAAATCATTGTTTCCTTATTACAAATTAAATATATTTAGGAATAATGGAGATTAATAAGAAGGTGAAGAAAATTGAAATACTTTAGGAAATCCATCTTGTTTTCTGTTTCTCCAACAGCTTTTGTGATTCTGTTTTAGCCCAGTAAGATATTCTTAGAAAAGAGATTTGAGAAGTGTCTTGCTTAGCTAAGTGTCACCGTTAATAGGAAGGGACAAGTTCCTCAGAAAGACTCAGGAGGCTAAGAATGTATCTTGAAGTGATAATCCCAGAAGTCGTGGGTCAGAGTGCACTGAGAACATGCAAGGATTTCCTCAGAATATTCGGGAACTTTAAAATTGGCTGATGAAACTCTTGCAATATCTTTCCCGAGGTATTTGGCTAACACAGAATCCATGAAAACGCAATCCAACTCCTTGAAATGACACACATCTTAGAAATATTACACTAAATAGTCTATTGAGAAAAGACTCAGGGTAAACTCACGAAGTGTCCATTCACCTTAAAAATAAAACGGCCAGTTATTTCACCAGCAAAATGGGTTTATTTGGAAAAAGCAGAGAATTCTAATTTGGGACAAGCAAGCTACAGCAAAACCATAGTCAAGTCAACAGAACAAAGGAGAACATTCTTCTACAGAGGAAAGGGGGTGGGGGTAGTGAGGAGGGCTCTTGTAAAAAAATGTCCACTGGAGTAACCTGGGATTTTGAAATATAATGGTTTTTCCGTGGCTGAGTTGCGACAGTCTCTCATTGGCTGGGCTTTTTTTTTTTTTTTTTCTTCCTCCTGGACGCGAGTGTGGACTAACCAAGTACCTAGCTTCCTGTTGGGTCGGCGGTGGACCAGGAGTGGTAGGGTATTAGAGCTCCCCCTGCTGGCCTCCCGTCTCCATTTTAAATGAGGTTTCCTTTCTTTAATTTCCACAAAATTTTCCAGGTTATTTTACTACCAATCTCCCCATTGCCATAATTTTTATGACTCTCTAATTTATTTTACTGCTAATCTCCTTGTCAGAATTGATGAGTCCTGGCTTCCTTAATTTTAGCAATAAAATTGGTGGTTGTTGAGAAGTCAGCTTTAAGCATGACACAATCATTTGAATGTTTCACAGACATTTATAGTTTCAGCAGATTGCCTAACTTAAAAATTTCTCCCCCCTTTTACTCGAGTTTTGTCGTATGACTAAGGATGGTGTGTTAAATTCTTAGAGCCCTTTGTTAATACTTAGTGGGTTTTGGCTGCCCAGCACCCATTTTCCCTTTCTAAGAACACCCATTCAAAATTAGAATTAGCTCTTCCTAACCCCCATGGATTATAGTCCTCATGCACCTGTGTTTCCCTCAGCTGGGCTCAGGTTCATGACCCAAGCAAAGCTAACGCTTGTACTTTGAGTCTGGAGCATTTGTAGTGGAGTGTCTGCTTGAGCAGAACCAGCTGCCTAGGTCCCTCCCATTGTCCCCAGGCTGGTGCCTTCAAACACATTACCACAACCAATTAAGTATCCAGCATGGGTTCCTCTTTCTCTGCAACTGAAGTATTCTAAAAAGTGCACCCATTTTTTTTTTTTTTTTTTTTAGTTTTTTAATGTAGTGTTCATTGATTCATTTATCCTCCCTTTCTTTTTCTAATGCCTTGAGGTCTTTTCTGCAGGACAGCTCCTCACTCTCAGGCTTGCAATTGCTGGCTCCTCCTCCCATCTCCTTGGTCCCTTCCTTTAACTTCGGCCCTTAATGAGTATGCTGGAGAAGACAATGCTTTAGAATCAAAGCCCTTAGACAATAGAGGTGGTGGTTTTTGGCTTGTTATTTTGTATTACTTTGATGTTGCTGTAGACATAGACAAAGACCATCCTAAGGAGAAAAGCAAAGTCTGTCCATTCAGAGCTTGCTATAGCAAGAGAGCCAGCCACCTTGCTTGCCTTTGGCAGAGACAGTGGAGGGGCGGAGCTTTACAGTGGAAAAAGGGAAGCTTCAGGTTTGACCTGGTCTGGGGGCTGTTGACCTGGGGAAGCTGCAGGGGGCTGACTAGAAGCTCGAAATCTATGCCATTGGTTAGGAGGCTATATTGGGCTTTTCCTGGTTGATCCTAAGTTGCAAGAAGGGACAGAAATTAAGGAAGCTGGCAGTAATTGATCAAGTCCTGGCCATTTGTGGCCATTGCTGCCTAGGTTGTGGTTGGCTTCTGGGCTGGCTGCTGGGGTGGCAGGGAGGGGGGAGGGGGGAGAGGGGCGGGTCCTGAGTCTGAGTTCTACTGTCATATATATACTCTGCCTATTGTCTGATTGTTTATCCAGTCTCTCAAGTAGTGCTTGAGTTTGTGATTTAGGTTTTATTTATATTTAAGACACTTTCTAGTTGCTGTTATGTCCCAAACTTTCATTTTCATTTCCAATGCAAAAGAAAGGAAATGCTAAGAAATAAAATTCTTTGCCCAAAGTCACCTGTTGAAAAACAGAAGTTCTAGTTTCTAATCACATGGTATTTTCTGTTTTGTTTTAATACACAACAATTTTCTTTCAGTTTCCCTCTGTGGCATCTAAATGCAGGTGGTCAGAGCCTGCCCACAAAGAGATTTTCAATTCCTTTTGAATCACATCTTCTGCCTCTGAATACATTTTTAAAAAAGAGTCTGCAAGATAGCTGGAGTCAGAATTTTCTTCCCTGTGTGATTCTGATCAAGATATTATTCCCAAAAGTCATTGTACGTCAGAATAAGCGGGGAAGGTTGTTTAAAATGCAGACCCCCCGGGGCTCACCGCAGACTTCATGCACCAGACTGTCTGGAGGGGGGATCTGGAGCTTTTTTGTTGCTTTGCTTGTTTGTGTACAAGAAGCGCCTGGAGTGATTCTTAATGCTGTCTGGCAGGTACTAAGGACCGGGCTGGCGTTTGGCAGGCACTGAATTAGGAATTCCATCGCTATATGCTATTGAGACTGAGGCTGTCACGTCATTTATCTTTTTTTTTTTTTTAATGTTGCGTTCGACAGCATGAGCACATTTCCATTTGTGTTTTCTGAGGTTTAGAGATTCTGCAGCCCAGGGGTTTTCCGACCGGCCCCTGTCGTACCTTTTTCACTGCACGTGGAGGTAGGGATGGATGAAGCCAGGCCACATCAGTCCAGCTGTTACTTTTGGCCTTGAACACCTTTGCCAAATTTCCTGAACCCAGAACAAATGTGAAGAACAAGTCTTTCTGATGTTATAAAGTTCAAGAGCGAGCAGCCAGCAGCGCAGAATCCTAAGCGTGAATACGTGTAACATCTCACAGTTAATTTAACAAAAGGAGTGGCTCTATCAATTTAACCATAGTGCCTCAAATAGCTCACTCTAAATTCTTTCAAGCCTGGCAGTACAAAAAGACAGAAAAAGTTCCATACTGTGTCAGACAATAAGTCACCTGCTTCTTCCAGAGTTGTTCTTGACTGCATGGTAATTAGAATTCCCTTCCAAATACTCCTGACAGGCAGACAGCATGAAATGAAACCCAGCCGGGTGGGGACTCTCTTCCCCTCGGAGGTTTGCCCCAGTGCGATGCACTCCCAGGGCTTCTGGACCTTCCAAAGGATTGCCGTCAGTAAAGAAACGCACCGCCTGTGGGTGTCAGCTCTTCTGTGGTCTCCCTGGCTGTCAAAGGCCATGGATTCTAGAAACGCCATCAGTCTTTGCAGGATGCCCACAGTGACCTCTCAGCCTGCTGAGCCTCAGACTCTAGGGCCCTGAGGGAAGGTGTCAGCAAAGGATGCTCCTCAGCCAGTCAGCCAGCCAGCCAGGCAGCCAACACTCCTTTGGTGTGGCTCCATGTATTCATCCAGTCATTCTTCATGCAACAGACTTCACAAAGTTTGTTCCAGGGGGGTGCTCCCGAGCTAGGTCCTGCCCCAAGTTGCTCAGAGTGTATTGGGGGAATTGGGTCACATACCCTGCTAGCATGATGTACATACTCTGATAGGAGGTGACATCAAGCCGCATGCAGAGGTTCTGATGTAATGGGCCTGGCATCAGCCTGCACCTGTGATCGCAAAGGGTGTTGGGCTGAGGAACCCTCTCTAGAAGAGTCCAGGGTTCTCCATCACAGTGCGACACCTACTCTGTCAATCTGGGGCCTTTTACCAATCACAGACTCAAATAACATTGTGAACATGGTTACTTGGTCTTTACAGATTGGAGCGGACTCAGTCACTTACTGGCATTTAGGTTATTATACACCAGGCCCTGTTCTAAAAGATTTGCCTGAAGTATTTTATTTTGCACAGGATCCAAGAGACTCACACGGCTGCCTACGGTAAAGATGAGGACAACAAGGCACAGATTAAGGAGCTTGTCCAGTTGATATTGCTGTGGGCTGGCATAGACCTGAGATTCAAAGCTAGCCCATTTGCTTCCAGTGCCTGAGCTCTTGAGGACCCCACTCCCTGGAGGTATGTGATTTCCCATGGGATACAGACCCAATGGTTTCATCTTGTATTCCAGGCAATCTTGCCCCATCTTCCTCTTCAGTGATCTTGAACTAATTTTCTACAGTTCTATCCTGAGGCCAATGTGAGCTCAGTCCTTCTTGAACACATGGTGTCTTTTCTTTCTCATGCTAGGCAGTTCCTCCAGTCAGTACATGATGCTCCCTCTTTCATCTTTAATCTCCATATTTTCAAATCACATCCGCCTTTCAAAATCTGACTTTCTGTCTTAATATACCTTTGAGTGAAGCATTCAGTGTCCCTGGATATATCTTTAGTATTTAAAATATTGGTCTTTGGTTTTCCCTGTAAATCTTCAGATGAAATATATTATATAAAGCAGGGTGATTGCAAAATATAGACTTTTTTTTCTATAAAGCTGATGTAAAGAACTATCACACAGGGGTAAAAAAACTCAATCAAATGTTTAAGGAAAGTAAGCCATTTCAACTTGCATTCTATCGTGATGTGATCTTCAGCATAAAGTGCTAAATGTCATCTTTTTAAGCAATAGGGATCTTTATCACCAGTGCATGTTAGCATAAGTGGTACAAAACATAACTGACATTTCTGAAAAACTATATAGAAGTACCTGAAACTCTCAATGTAACCATATTAAATGTTGCCACAAGGAGAAAGAATAGGTTTTGGGAAATCTTTTTAACGTGCCCTCTAAAATCTTTGCACTTGTTGAAGTTGTGTTTCTTCTCTTAGGATTTCAAGTTTCCTTAATATTTTAGCCCATTTTGCAACTGGAATCATTTCAGTGTTTTTAAGATGCCAATGGCTTAAAGCAACTATATTCCGACTTCTGTTTCTTAAATTTTATTAATCTTAAGAAATCTGATTGATCTTGATTAATTCTTTAAAAAGCGACTCTTTTTATACATTCGTTTAAAGATTCATTTATTTTAGAGAGAGAGAGAGAGTAGGGGGAGGGGCAGAGGAAGAGGGAGAGAAACAGACCCCCTGTGAGCCTGACGTAGGGCTGGATTCCAAGATCCAGAGATCATGGCCTGAGTTGAAATCAAGAGTCAGTCCCTTAACCGACTGAGCCACCCCGGCGCCCCCAAAACTACTCTTAAGATAGCATAGTAGGGTTACCGTTAGATGACAAAGAAGGTATTTTGAGATTTATAGGTCAAAAAATAATAATCTTTGTGATTAACAAGTATGTCTTTCCTCCTATAAATTATTCGAATGAATTAAATCATGACCAAGCTATTAATCACATTGTTAACATTTCCTAATAAAAATAAATGCCTCTAACTACTCAAAATCTTATCCAGTCATGTGGCTTTTGTGGGCAGTAAGAGTAATCGTTAGGGCTTGAATATCAGCTTGATCACTTACCATTTGGGGGAATACCAGCCAAGCGCGTTGTCTTTCTCTCTTTCTCCTCGTCTGCAAAATGGGGATAATAATCACACTGATTGTATAGAACAGTGACTGCCATGTGGTAAGCACCTAATACCTGGTAACTATTATGACTATATATGTTACGCAGGGAGTCTTTTTTCCGATAGGATATTTTTCTCTATTTTAATGAATTGGACACCTGTTGATTTGAAATTACCTGAATATATGAATTTTTCTTTCGTCTTTTTTTTTAAAGATTTTATTTATTTATTTGAGGGAGAGAGTGAGAAAGAGAGTGCGCAAGCAGGGGAGGGGCAAAGGGAGAGGGAGAAGCAGACTCCCTGCTGAGGGGGAGCCCTTATGTGGGACTCGATCCCAGGGCCCTGGGATCATGACCTGAGCTGACAGCAGACGCTTAACCAACCGAGCCACCCAGGTGCCCATTTTCTTTCATCTTCTTAAGCAATTATTGAGATTCATTCTTCCACAGACTTGAAGCAGTTCATTGTCTTAAGGAAGAACACAGGGAGCCCCACATTGGCTGCTCTGTTCCTTCAGATGGCAACGATTGCGTGAATTTGTTTGTTTGCCTTGTTTGGGGGGATTGGGGAGGCAGCGGGGAATATTATCAGTCTCCCCCTCTTGATTCAGGCTCTCCAGCATTACAGATAGAAGCTGCCTGACGTACAAGCACATTCACATACTCAGAAAGTCTTTGATAACCACCTGTATGTTCATTCATGGGGAAAGACATTCCAAATGCTGTTAGGATATGAAGTTAAAGAAGGTTAGAAAGAGCCATCCGGGCCTCTTTTATTTGGATCCTGCTGCTTTCCCTCACTTCACTTTATCCTTATCACGCATTTCAGGGGCTCTAAAAATGTGCTTGCCTTGTATAGCCAAGGAAGTCTTGTGTCTGGATTGACCACCCCATCAGAGACCCACCACCGAAATTACTGGGCTGTCATTGACCCCCCCCCAAAGTGCAATACTTCTGCAAAATGCACTCAGTGAGATGCTCTAAGTTAGATCTCCATTAGTTTTTTAAAAGATTTTATTTATTTGTTTGTCAGAGAGGGAGAGAGAGAGAGTGAGCACAAGCAGGGGGAGCGGCAGGCCGTGGGAGAAGCAGGCTCCCCGCTGAGCAGAGAGCCCGACGCGGGACTCAATCCCAGGACCCTGAGCTCATGACCTGAGCCGAAGGCAGACCCTTAACAGACTGAGCCACCCAAGTGTCCCTAGATTTCCATTAAAATAAGATGATTTTAAGCAGGGGGCATAGTTTCAACAAGGGCCTACAACCTGTTTTGTGTGTCCTGAAAGTGAAGAATAGTTCTTAGATTTTTTTTTTTAAGATTTTATTTATTTATTTGACAGATAGAGACATAGCGAGAGAGGGAACACAAGCAGGGGGAGCAGGAGTGGAAGAAGCAGGCTTCCCACAGAGCAGGGAGCCCGATGTGGGGCTCGATCCCAGGACCCTGGGTCCATGACCTGAGCCGAAGGCAGACGCTTAACAACTGAGCCACCCAGGCGCCCCAGTTCTTAGATTTTTTAAAAGGGCAGTTAAACAAACAAATAAACAAAAACAAATGAAGAATATGTGATAGAGACCATACGTGGCCTGTGAAGTTTAAAAGACTTGCGTTCTGACCCCTTCCAGAAAAAGCTTGTCGACGTCTGATTTGAAGTTTCAAGAGCAAGTACAAATGAGTACACAATTTTAATTTAAAATAAGCTTAAGAAAAGTAATAAGGAGAAGAGCTGGGAGCCCCAGAGTGACCTCACCCTGGTCTTGTCGTGAACCTGCTAGGGGTATCACCTAACCAGACAACAACTTAAAACAGCTAGAAACAATCTATTTTCAAATGTGAATACATTGTTTCTAATTCCTTTTTATTTCCCTGAGCTTCCTCTCACCTGCTTTGCCTGAGGTTTCTTGAAATGTGGAACCATTTACCCTGCTATATTCATCTGGAAATAGCACAGTGAAAATGATCCATTAATGATATTGATTCTGGCCCATCTGTGAACATTATTCCACCAGGGAGGAATCTCTGTGAATACTCTGACTTTTGAGAATAAACAAATGTTTTCTGTAAATCACCCATAGGACAGACCACTAACCAAATTATATCTTTCTTTAAATATTCTAAATTATACAAAGTTTCCAAGTTTTTGTAAATACATTTAACTAGAATGGCATTGAATGCAATGAATTCCAAGAGTGAAATGGGGAAATATCTTCTCCATTCATGTTCTCAGATTCATTTCTTTTCAAAGTCTGCCCTTTCACATAAAGCATGTTTCGATACTTTGCACTACAAGTGATTCAAATGACAAGAATCTGCATTCTGTGACAACCAGGTACAGATTCATCAAAGTACATAGACTCTGGCCATATTGCTGCTGACCATGCATATTTGCAGGACCAGGGAATTTTGAAAGGATATGAAAAAATCTGCGGAGCAAATGATAAATAAGGATTAATTTGTAAATTAATGGACAAAATCTATAGTAAGAAGAGAACAATTACAATTAAGGAATATGTTAGGAATACAACTTATTTTTTAAAAATCTACCTCAAAATCTATCAATTCTATGTCATATTACTACTCATAAAATACAGATTATTTCCCCTGAATTTGTCAGAAGTCTTCTGGTTTTATCTAACAATTGTGATAAAAATTGGTAATGTCTGTTTGCTTATTTGTTTTTGCAAACTCACTTCCAACTTATTTGGGAGAATCTGCTATCTCTGCTCTCCCACTGACCAACAAGCTATGGTGTCTCATCTGCTGAGGACAAGCTACACTTTTCAAGCAACTCAAAAAATTCCATTTCATCTCTGAAATGGTTTGGTTGGTGTGAACAATGTTGTCTCTAACACTCAAGACTTATTTTTTTAAAGAGTCAGATTTATCTATCTATCATCTATCATCTATCTATCTATCTATCTATCTATCATCTATCATCTATCATCTATCAATCTATCATCTATGTATTTATTTTGGTGTTGTCTTTCACAGAACAGAAGCTTTTAATTTTAACCAATTCCAAATTATCAATTCATTCTTTCACAGATCATGCCTTTTGTATTGCATCTGAAACCCAAGGTCATCTATATTTTCACCTTTTTTTTTTAAAGATTTTATTTATTTATTTGAGAGAGAGAATTAGATAGAGAGAGAGAGCATGAGAGGGGGGAGGGTCAGAGGGAGAAGCAGACTCCCTGCAGGGAGCCCGATGCGGGACTCGATCCCGGGACTCCAGGATCATGACCTGAGCCGAAGGCAGTCGCCCAACCAACTGAGCCACCCAGGTGCCCTATATTTTCACCTTTTTTATCTTCTAGGAGTTTTATAGGTTCCTGATCTACTGAATTCATTTTTTGTTTTGGGTGTCAGGTCTGTATCTAGATTCATTTCTCTGCACCATTTCTTGAAAAGATTACGTTTTCTAAATTTACTCTTGTGGGGTGTACAATTTGATGAATTTTGACAAATGTCTTGTAGATACCAACATGACTGAAGATATAGAATATTCCTATCATTACAAAATATTCCCTGTTCCCTTTAAAGTCGATCCTCTCCTGCTATTTTTGCTTCCTGACAATTACTGAATGATTTCTGTCCCTATAGTTTTGCCTTTTTGGGAATGTCTTATAAGTGGAATCATATAATGTGAAGCCTTTTGTGACTGGTTCACCTAGTATAACGCTTTTGAGATTCATTCATATGGTTGTATGTATCATAGTTACTTGGTTTTCTCTGTTGACTCGTAGTCCATTGTATACATGTACCACAATTTGTTTATGCATTTACCAGTCGATGAACATTTGGGTTGTTTTCAGTTTGAGACTATTATTAATAAAGATCCTATAAACATCCATACACAGGTCTTTGTGTGGGGCATCTGTTCTCATTTTTCTTGGGTCAATGTCTAGGGGTGGGATTGCTTGGTCACATGATAACTATCTATTTAACACACAAGGAATCTGTTTTCAAGTGTGGCTGGACCATTTTGTCTTCTTACTACTTGTGTATGAGAGTTCAACTTGCTCCACCTTCTTGCTACCACTTGATACCGACAAATTTTAAATTTTAATCATTCCAGTGTGTGTAGTGGTATCTCAACATGTTTTAATTTCATTTCCTTGGAAGTGAATGATAATAAGCATCTTTTCAGATGTTAATATTTCATCTAGATCTCTTCTTCCATGGTGTGTCTGTTCAAATACTTCCATGTTCTCATTAGGTTAAGAGTCATTTAAAATACTTTTCCTCTGGGCGCCTGGGTGGCTCAGTTGTTAAGCGTCTGCCTTCAGCTCAGGTCATGATCCCAGGGTCCTGGGATCGAGCCCCACTTTGGGCTCCCTGCTCGGTGGGGAGTCTGCTTCTCTCTCTCCCCCACTCCCCTTGCTTGTGTTCCCTCTCTTGCTGTGTCTCTCTCTGTCAAATAAATAAATAAAATCTTTTAAAAAATAAAATACTTTTCCTCATTTTTGCAAAGTTGACCAAGAACAGGGTGTATTTCTCTCTCTACATCTAGGATATTTCTTGTGAGCTTAAAATTAGGAATACTCTTTACTCCCTCCACCTTCACATTTTCTTCCCCCTCTCAGGATTAAAGAACAGGGGAGGCTCCTTGGTAATGTGGTTGGTAAGATGAAGACCCATATCCCTAGTTCCATTGTGTCCAGAGTGGTGTATTTTCCATTCTTTACATAATCCTTCCCCAGTGAGTAAGGATTCTTCACCCACTTAGTGGGTAATATGTTGAGAGAATGACATTCTCTGGTTCCTGTTAGGTGGTCTGGCTTCCCAGTGAGCAGTTTTTCTCCCTTTCTGGCCCACCCTTTCACCACCCTCATAGCTCTCTGGGCTCATGGGCTCAATTTTTTTTGCTGCCTTCCCTCGGGGGTGGAAAATAAGGACCTGGCCTGGAGTCTGCCTTATAGAAACAGCTCTTGCTTCTCCTCTGTCAGTCCCTGCTCTCTTGACTCAGTAATGAGAGACAGACAGCAATCAGTTATCTTGGCAGCTGGCTCAGAAGGGGCTGCGCTGTGGCCCAGAGGCCCCATGGGTGAGTCCCAGGTTCATATCTTGTGCTGGCACCATAGCTAAGGCATATTGTTCATTCCGTTTTACCAGGTGTAAAGCTCATATCTGATATCTGTGTCTTCTCATTTTATTTGGAACCCACTGGGGGAAGAGGTGTTACTGTGTTACCGGATCCCAATCATCTCGATATACAATTTGAAGTGCATGCACTGTTTATGGAATGTTTTCCTCGCTCCCTCCCTTGCACTGATTTTGTAAATATTGTACCAGGTACTGACCATGCTCCAGAGGTATTGAGGCAATAGAGCTTTGGGAGTTTATGTGCCTGACCTTGGAAGATTAAAATATACTCATATGGGAAAATCTCTATATTGCAGTTTCCTCAGAGCATCTTTCTTTATCTGTGTCACATCTATTTCCTTTACTCTGCCTTTGAGTAAAAATAGAAGATTTTTTTTCAACCTTTCATCTCTTGAATGCTTAGTCTCTGCTACTTCTCAAAATGTATCCTTCACAAAAAGCAACCGAAAATATTGAATGTAAGGATAATTTTATCTGGAATTTTTTACCTTGATATAGATTAATGTTTGCAAACATTATCACCACTGGATTTTTGGGTCTTACAGATGAGCCCCTTTTCTTTTCAGTGTATGGCAGTTAGTTAGCGCAGTGTTGGCACCACAGTTATGTGTGCTTTTAAACAATTGAGTTTTGAACAAACTGCTACAATTAGAAATTAAAAATCTTCCAAATGAAATACTGAAGAAAATTAATTACACTTGTTATTTGAAAAAAGTTAACTTGCTGTCCACTTCCGTTTTTGGTGTGACCTTTTACTCCTGCAAAATTTTTTCAACTTTGTAAGCCCTCTAAATTAGAAGGCTAATGAATCATTAAGGCTGGAAGCCCTCCACACTGACAAACATTCAACAATATTTATCCACCTGCCAAGCAGAGGTGGATTGTATGGGTTAAGTCAGCTGAAGAGACTGCAGAAGCTCAAGAATGTAAGAGAACACAGATTGTTGATGGCTCAAGAGGAAGCAGCCATCACCTCCTCCTTGTCATCAGTTTGGCCAAGACAGGGTGTTCTTCCTGGAGCAAGCAGTGAGTTCTTTGAGAGCCACTAAGAGATGTTCTTTGTATATAAAACTGTGGCTATCCAACAGAAAGGAAGGGGCCATTTGTAAGAAGGTTTTGGTGTACTTTGGATACAGGCAGTCTGTGTGTCTTCTGTGGATTTTAAAATTAAAACTTATCAGGATTGTGCGCATGTGTGTTTTAACTTAGTAGCATATTTGACAGGCTATTTTATGGAGCAGATGGTCAACACCATGGTATTTATTTGGCCCTGCATCAGGATCTTTGAGTCATCCACTTGGAACTGCACCTGTGGTCTTTCCATGGCTGCAATTCTCTTCCTCACCAGATGCCAGCTCTAGGTCGCCCACACACAAAAGGCTTCACTGGCCACTTCCCGTGGCCCCTTCCTCTCATCCCCTGCCCAAGGTTATTTCTTAAGCCCATTACTCTGCCACATATTCTTTGTCGATAGTACACATTGACTGGATTGTTTATTGGCTCTCTCTCCCACTATAACACGGACTCCAGAAAAGCAGTGGGTTTTGTCCTATTTACCACAGAATCCTCAGGGCCTAGACTACTGCCTGGCACACAGTAGGATACCATAAATATGTGATGAAGGATGGGGCACAAAGTGACTAGCAACTAAAGTTAATCAGACCAGATAGACTGTTCTCCAACTGGGATTTCTTTATCCTTAAATTATGGATAGCTTTTAACTGAGCCTAATATTTTATCAAGAAAGAAAATATTCCCGTGGCTAAAAGCCTAAAGTAATGGCCTTTGGCAAGGCCCTCATCCTGAGACCCCTGTCAGTCTGTGCCTGCCACTGCTGACCACCAGTCCTTGGTGAAACAGGAGACCAAGCCTCCATGACAGAACCTTCCCTGCATGTAGAAATTTGGTCTGTTAGTGTGTGGCCAGAAAAGGTTTTCCTCTTTTGAGGTGAGTGACATAGCTGACAGGGAAGGACCCCTCCACGGAGGTGGCCTTAGCCCAGAGTGGTGTATCAGATAGAGGCTTCTCTCATCCAGCTGTTACTGAGAAATGCTTTCTCAGTTACGCCCCACTCCCATGCCCACTCAGACACGAGAGAGTAATTTTGAGTAGGATGGGTTCCTCCCTCAGGGTGCTGGAAGTCTCCTAAGTGGCTGCAGGTTGTTTCACGGTCTGTTTGTCATCTAAAATATATGAAGCCTGAGAATTTCATGAAACAGAATGGACAGAGAACATGATGATATTTCACCACCCTCATAGCTCTCTGGTCAGAAATGTCTACTTCAGTTCTGTTCCACTGAATCATCCTTCAGGGCAGACAGTTCAGCAAACTGTGATCATTTATTTTACTTTTGTCTTCATGGTGTTGGATTTACTCCCCATTTGTACTTGGATAGACACCTCTCTGGCCACTTGGAAATACAGCTCCATACTTCTCATCCTTTCAGATCTATGAGGAGAAGAGGTACATTACATCCTTGTGTATACGTGATCTTCCCAGAACATTAGTATTTTTGAAGTGATTTTTTTTAAATTTGAAGTTTTGCTTTCTAAATTGTGATCTTTTACCAAGCTTTAAATACTATACAATAATCAGAATAGCAGGGCACAACATTAAGTTGATGTTTTGTGGAAAACATTCTAGTTAGAAAGATTTGGCTATAGATGTTATATTGTCACTAGTCTTTCTTACTGCCTTTATCAATAAAGATTTTATGTGAACTAGAGCATTCATTTCTGAAGAAAACTGGGAGAACTCAACATATCCTGGTTTTTTACTGGGGGATAATACCAATGTCATGATGAACAGAACAGAGTTAATTCAGATAGGGAGCAAGTTGCTGGCGTGATAAAGTAGAATATATCCCTAAGACAATAGTGATTAGAAGAAGGGGTAAATTGGATAAAATTTTTGGAAGCTCAATTATGAAAAGAAGTTTGATGTGTTCTGAGTGGTAAGGAGGAAATATATAGCAAAGTAATGAGACAATTAACAACTAGCTGGAGGCCAAAACTCTGATGAATTTAACCAAAATAGTAAAGCATTAAAAATCTGTTTATCTAAGAACATCTTAAAATTAGTGAGTGGGAGGGAAGTTTGGTTGCAAATATATCTCTGTTGTGTATGTATGCAGTGAAAATTACCAAGTGAAAACCGTGACTTTGGAAAGTCAAGTTAAAAAAAAAAAAAGTCATTTTGACAGCAATCCAATCAACTCAACAAAATATTCTTTTAAATGGCTTCCAGGTAATTTTCAATATTTGTGTGCAATGCTTGTGGCCACATCTTTTTATGAAAGAGGGGAAAATATATCCATGAAGACATTGCTGTTCAAAATTCCTTTTATGAATAGGAACTGGAAACCAGGGGATGGTCATTATGTTGCAAGACATTCTCCACGGTGAGTAGGCTGATTTGCAAGATTCATTATCTTCCTAAAGCAAGAGATTTCACATACATTTTTTTTTTCCTGAAAGGTCCAGTGTGATATTGAGATGTAGGTTGAGAGCTGAGTCTTAATGCTGTGAAAAACATGGCCTCTAATGGGTCTGTCAAAGACATGGTAATGAAGCCATGTTTACTTTTAAATAAGAATCACATTCATGGGAGAGAATATATCCATGTACGGATTTGCAAAGTTACTTTTTCAATTTGCAGTCTCTATTTTAGAAGCTACTTTGTTATTTTTGTAATTCTTCCTTAAATTTCCAAAACACTTCTAAGGTTTGTGAGTGCTGGAACTCCTATTAACAAAGCATGTAATCTCTAATCAGAGAACAGTGATCAGTTCTGTAGTTAAAATTCTCATACCACGTGACTTCCGGAAATCCTCCCTCAGTGTGCTCTGGGCCACAACCAGAGAAGGTTGGCTAGGCAGAATGAAGCAATGAATAAACACTTACTTCATTCTTTGTAAAGGAGTTATTCTTCCTAAAACTCATGGCGATGGTAAGAATGTGCTGCTCTCAGCTCTATAACCTGTTGTCCAAGTGGCCTTGATAAATCATTACCTCTCTCCAAGACCAATGTTTTCCTCTACAAAATGTGAATAATATTGTCCATCTCTTTGAACTAATGGCAAAGATGAAATGAGATAATGTATGTAAAATTGCTCCTAAATATGAAAATAATAATAATAATGAAAATGATAGTAATCGTAACAGTTCATTTTTAAATTCTTGATCTGGTCATGAGATCAGGTGCATCTCTCTCTGGGCATAACTAGTGACAGCATTGGTCGACAATCAAAGGCTTCAGTAACTTTCTGGGGTGCAAATGGTTAATATGTGTTTTATTTTCAGCTCTACTCTTGATTGCAAACACTTCAGTGACATCCAACAATAGGGATGCCCACTGGGTAGCCTAAATTCAACTGCTTTATAGGGGACGGAAGTTCTCAGAACAAATTTTCTAAAGACTTATGACCACTGTTATGTTACCACCACAATGGGGTCGCCATGGGTGAGATGGAGTTAGATGAAACTCTCTGTATTCTAGGGATGACCAAGCTTTTATTTTTTTAAATAATGGGCTAAAACTGAGAGATCCAACTATATGCAGTACATATAAATGTTTAATTGATCATAATGATATGATTAACTGTAGTCTGTTAATTATTCAATATATGGATTATTCCCAAATTATAAAAGCAGCTTTTAAAGTATTTAATAACTTTTTGCACAAAAGTGAGCAGTACAACCTTAAAAGTAGTCCTTGAAACTTCAACGACATTATTAGAATTTCTGGTCTTGAAATTGCAGGGATTAGGAAGAGTGTTAGAGTATATTTAGTATGTGACTCCAAATCTATACCACCAAAGATTTATTAAAGAGGGAATGCCTTCCTGGAGCTGATTACTACTAAAAATTGTCCAGTCTTTGGCCACATTGCCAGATCTTTTAGGAGACATCTAGAATTAATGGAGTCATCACTATTATCCTGGAGACCCTTTGTCTTCTTGGGAGACATGATGACATGGAGTCACAGGCAGGGTGAATAATGATAATTCAGAGACATTTGGAGTCCTATAGTCCAGAGGCAGTGAAAGCAATTGAGCCACTTACAAAAATCTGTGAATCTTCCTGGAAGTTGTGGTATCATCTCTGTTAACCGGCTCTGCAATTTTTCAAAATCCACAATTACATCGGAGCATTCCTGTAAAGGGGAGACAAAGGTGGCCTGATGGGTGGCTTTCTGTTCAGTGTATGTCTGAAGACCTGGACTATCTTTAATAATCCTTCAGCCTTGCTTTAGTTTCTTCCTGCAATGCAAGATCCAAAGTGTCCAGATGGCTTGTTGCACTGGTAAGAAACTTAAATCTTGTGAACCACTTAATGTCTAACAAATTGGCTTTCCCAGAGCTTTTAATTAAAAAATGGGGGCGGGGGCCTTAATTGGATAAAATAGTTAAATACATCTCTTCAACAAGTTTCTACAATCTGTCTGTAAACAACAACAGCAGCAACAGTAACACCTGTCACAGAGGGACCCACAGTCGTCCTCTGCTCAACTTGCTTTAAGGATGGCATACACCAGTAGTGGGTAATGGCGTAAGTACAAAGCAAAGGACGAATGGCCATATTTTTCTGTTAGCATTCTGCAGAAAGGCAGAGGCCTCAGGCCGGACTCCTGGTGGCTGACTCCATGGAAACCAGACACAAAATCTTCTCTTTGACTTGAATGATTTCACCTACACTTTATCCTTTTTATTTTTTTCATTGCTGGTGTCTGGGGCAGGTGGACCTCTTTGGGTGAGTCACCTTTTATAATGCCTCAGTTCTATGAAAAGAATTTTCGTGGAATTCAATTCCAAAAGCTCCAAGTGATATTATTTAGTTATAGTCATCTTTACAAATATTAACTAACCTAAGTCCTATAGATTGACAACTAGCAGCAGACAGTTTTCTAATAGCAGTTAATACTAGTGGGTGAGCTCATTGCTCTTGTCACAAATATTCCATCCCACACCCAAGTGCAGGTGGCATGCCTTCAGGGCATTCTGCTCTGCTCCCTAAATACAAAATACCCTACAGACCTCCTTTGCTGTCTTGTCTTTCTAGTCTAGCACATGTTTTTAAAGGCTAGCCAATCACAAAATCAGTAAAGAAACCATGTTTGTTCAAATCGTTCTGATCAGAGACAGTCAACTACTGATATGAACAGTAACTACACTGGCTGCAGGTTGACTGGTTGGTAGGATGGGGCCGGGGGCGGGGTGGGGGGGGAGAGGTCACACTGACCAGGGTGTAAATATTAATTTTCCTACTTGTGATTGAGCTTCAGTTTCCTCATTTGGGAGATGAGCTTAATAGTCCCTGATTTGCAGGGCTAATAGCTAATAGTGAGGATTAAAGAAGCCTAGTTGTAACTACTTAGCACAGTGTTTGTTATATAGTATGCATGGTATTCCAGAAGCTGAAACTGTTAATATACTTCAGTCTCTACTGCCCTTCCGTACTCTGCTATAGACCGCCTCCCGCATGTGGGAGACATGTACAAGATTGGACTCAGCTGTGAGGCGTCACCAGCCCTTGACCTCTTTTCACATAGAAAAGGGACATATAAAACACAAGGTGAACTTTGACGGTAGCTGGGGTTCTCTCCTGAGAGAAACCGGGAACTGGTCAAAGAATTCTCTGCAGAGAAAGGACCACAACATTTTATCGGGTAAAAAAAGTAAGGGGGAAGACAGAAACAGTGTCAACTAGGCTTTGAAAGTAAGTCAAGGGAGCTCTACATTTTATTTTCCCTCCTTTTGATATCCGCTTATATGACATTCATAATTATTTTGAAAATGTGGCACTTTTCCACTGTTAATGTTGGGTCAAATTTCAATTTTCATCTAATTCCAAGAGTGGAAAATTCCATAATAACCTTACTCATAAGAGATAGCATGTATAATTCTAAAGTATAAGCCATTGTTAAAATTTTATATTTAATACTTTGTGCCCTGGATTGATGATACAAGTGACAAGTATTTAGTATAATCCAGTGATGAATTACTTTATTATTAAGGGTGTTTACATAACCTTCACATGTTCTTATTTCTAAAATACATTAGAAGTACTTAATTATGATATCTGCCTATATTTGAGAAAAATTTTACAACAGAGTTAAAAGAAAAATAAGGTATTGCCAGTTCTCTCAATCTCCTACATGTATGGATAAAATTGACTGTTAAGATATATTAAGAAATTAGAATATCCTAGGGCTTATATGTTTTTTTCCCCTAGTATCAACAGCCTGTATATGGATTGACCTGATGAACAAAACACAGGGAGAAAATGAGTTGTTTTTTTTTTTAAGATAATTTCACTTGATACCGGTTGTTTTTCAGTTTATGTTTTTTAATCATCATACTCATTTTTCCAAATGGTAAGTCCTTGCATTTATTTTAATTAAGGATGTCAACAGGTCTGTGTTTTTTTCTTGAATACACTCTCTCAGTTTTTAGAATAAAATGCTTTACTTTAGAATATTCTTTGCAAGTTTACAAAACACTCTCATACATACTAAAATTTTTAGGCCTGACAATAACTCTGAGTATTGGGAATTAGCATAACTTAGTAGAAGAGAAAACTCAATCTCAGAGAGGTAAAGACCTATCAAAGGTCATATACTTTGTAAGAGTTTGGGCTGGAACTTAAAATCATGAATTCTATAGAGAATTATCAGTAGAGAATTTTCTTTTTAGGCATTTTTATCTCACACTGACAGAAACTAACAAAAAATATATTTTTTCTGATGATAGTAAATCTTCTCCCCAAATTTTTTTACTCTTTTAATTAGATTTTCCCCTAAGACATAAGACAGTAAGTAGGATTTATCTATATGTTTTTTTTTTTTTTTTTTTCCTACAGAGAGTTGGTGTGGAATACGGCTAAAAGTAAGGACTTTGGCAAAACCACATGCTTGACTGCTCTGTGCCTCAATTCCCTTATTTGGAAAGTTGGGATGATAACAATGTTTATGAATCTAGATTAAGTGGTTTAAAATGTACAAAATACTTAAAACAGTTCATAGAACAATAGCATTTTCTATGTTACTAAAAAAATAGAGCAATAGCTTCTCCCATGTTCTACGAATCCCCTTAAAATAGATTTGTACTCCCATCCTTCTATAAAACTATTATTTGGAGGATCATTAATGAACATCAGTGACCAAGTCTATTAGGACTGTTCTTTTTTTGTCTATTCAAATTCTATTTTCCATTTAAAAATTGGGTTATTTGTCTTTTTATTATTAGTTGCAGGAGTTTTTTATAAAAATGTATTTTGAACATATGTTCCTTAAGGGATATTTTTCTCCCAAGCAGTGAGTTGTCTTTCCACTTTCTTGATGGAGTGTCTTGAAGTGGAAAAGAATTTAATTTCTTATCAATTTTAAAATTTTATTTGTTGATTTTTTTCTTTTATCACTTGTATTTTTTGTGTCAAACCTCAGCAGGAATAGCTTAATCCAACATCATGAAGATTTATTCCTGTGTTTTAAGAGTTCTATACTTTTAGATCTTACATGTAGGCTTGTGATTCTTTTTGAGTTAATTTTTGTGTCTAGTGTGAAGCAGTTGCCCCAGTACCATTTGTTGAAGAAACTATTCCTCTCCCACTGAATTTTCTTGACACTTTGGTTAAAAATCTCTGACCATAAATGCTAGAGTTTATTCCTGGGATCTCAGTTTTATTCCATATGTCCATCCTTATGCCAAGACCACACTGCCATGATTACTTAGCTTTGTAGCAAGTTTTGGAATCAGGATTTGAAATTCTTATTTTGTTGTTCTTCTTAAATTTTTTTCCATGTAACTGATTATTTTTTTATTGAGATACAATTGACATGCTATGTATTAGTGTCAAGCGATTTGACACTTGTGTACATTGCAAATGGACACCACAATAAGTCTAATTACCATCTGTCACCTTACAAAGTTATTACAATATTATTGACTATATTCCCCATGCTTCACATCACATTCCCATGATTTATTTGTTTTATAACTCGTAGTTTGTGCTTCTTAATACCGTTCACCTATTTTGTATATTAACCCCTTATTGGATATATGATTTGCAAACATATCCTTCCATTCAGTAGGTTGCTTTTTTGTTTTGTTGTTTTTCTTTGCTGTGCAGAAGATGAGATCATATTTGTTTCCCTTGTCTTTGGACTCAGATCCAAAAAAAACATTGCTAAGAACAATGTCAAGAGGATTATTGCCAAAGGAAAAACAATAAGCTTACTGCCTGATTCTTCTAGGGATTTTATGGTTTTAGGTCTTACCTTCAAGTATTTAATCCATTTTGAGTTAATTTTTTATATGATGTAAGATAGTTGTACAGTTTTTTTCTTTTGCATGTATCTGTCCAGTTTTCTCAACACCATTTATTGAAGAGACTGTCCTTTCCCCATTGCATATTTTTGCATCCTTTGCCAAAAATTAATTGACCATAGATGCATGGGTTTATTTCTGAGGTCTCTATTCTGTTCTGTTGATCAGTGTGTCTGTTTGTATGCCAATAGCACACCATCTTGATTGCTGTAGTTTTTGTAGTATAGTTTGAAATCAGGGAGCATGATGCCTCCAGCTTTGTTCTTCTTTCTCAAGATTGTTTTGGTTATTTGGGGTCTTTTGTGGTTCTGTATGAATTTTAGAATTTGTTCTAGCACTGTGAAAAATGTCATTAGAATTTTGATGGGGAATGCATTGGATCTATATTTGTTTTTGAGGAGTATGGGCATTTTAATAATATTAATTCATTTAATCCATAAACAGAGAATATCTTCCCATTTATTTGTTTCTACTTCAGTTTATTTCATCAATGTCTTATTGTTTTCAGTGTACAGGTCTTTCACGTTTTTGATTAAATTTATTCCTAGGTATTCTATTCTTTTTGGTGTGATTACAAATGAGATTATTTTCTTGATTTCTCTTTCTGATAGTTCATTATTAGCATATACAAACAAAACAAATTTCTGTGTATTAATTTTGTATCCTGCAACTTTAGTGAATTCATTTATTAGTTCTTAGAGCTTGTTAGTGGAGTCGAGGGTTTTCTATATACAATATCATGTCATCTGCAAATAGTGACAGTTCTTTCTTTCAAATTTGTATAATTTTATTTCTTTTCCCTGCCTAATTGCTGTGGCTAGCACTTCTAGTACTATGCTGAATGAAAGTAGGGAGAGTGGCATCCTTGTTTTGTTCTTGATCTTAGAAAAAACGTCAGCTTTTCACTGTTGAGTATGTTATTAGCTGTGGATTTGTCATATATGGCTTTTATTATGTTGAGATACATTCCCTATATACCCATTTTATTAAGTTTTTATCATAAATTGTTAATAAATTTGTCAAATGCTTTTTCCACAACTATTGAGATGATCACATGATTTTTATCCTTCATTTTATTAAAATATATCACATTAATTGTTTTGTGGCTGTTGAGTCATCTTTCCATGCCTGGAATAAATCCCACTGGATCATAGTGTATGATCCTCTTAATGTATTGTTGGATTCAGTTTGCTCATATTTTGCTGAGGATTTTTGCATCTATGTTTATCACGGATATTGGCCTGTAATTTTCTTTCTTTTCTTCTTTTTCTTTCTTTCTTTCTTTCTTTCTTTCTTTCTTTCTTTCTTTCTTTCTTTCTCTCTTTCTTTCTTTCAGGGTCAGTAATACAAGGATAGGAATCTCATTTAGCACTTACTTTCAGGCTGATTGAAAGCCAGATGCTCAATCAGCAGCTTTTAAAGTATGCAAATATATCCAGTCTTTATATTTATATATAATATTTATATTTATATATCTACAGGGACTGTTATCATAATCCTTGCTGGCCTTCAGAACAGAAGATCCAAAGACGTCCTCTGGGTGACAGTTGCAAAAATTGGGGGTCCAAATGAGTGTATAGCTCTCCTCTGGGAAGTCTTATTGAGCTGTATTAAGGCCAAGGGGTAATGCAAGGATTACTACTCACATTACTGCTCACATTCCTTGGGAATGCCTCCTTCACCTCTTGATGTGTGGGAAACCTAAAGCTTGCCCGCAGGCTGAAGCTCCAGGCTAAGTAAATATAATTTTTTTTTTTTTTTAACAGGAAGACTGGTGTTGTGTTTAAGTCTGCTGTTTGTGCTGTGCCTGAGTGTGGTAGCCAATGCAGCTGGAGAGTGTTTGCCTGTGCACACATGCCAGCTTTAGGCTGGGAGCAGAAGAATGCCTTGACCACTTGTGTTAACCATCCCCCATCAGAGGGCAGGGTAGTGTTGAAACCACCTGTGCTCACATACTTTAGCTAGGGAGCTGGAGAACTCTATGCCCTTTTGCTCTTGCTCACCCAGCCAGGGAATGGGGGCAGCCACTGCAACTGCCCTTGCTCTCCTGCCTCAGCAAGCACTGTGATCACTCACCTCTGCTCATCCCAGCAAGGTGGTAGGAGTGTGCCACATCTGAACTCTGGAGGGTGGGGTAGGATTTTTTTTTTTTTTTGAAAGACCATGTTTCTGCCTCTCCTACCCATCTGGATGTGGCTCTTCTTTCCTTTGTTGTGGGGAGTAGTTCATCTAGATTTCAGATCTTCTTCAGAGGGAAGTGATGTATATGTAGCTGTAAATTGGGTATGTCTGGGAGGAAATGATTTCAGGAACTTCCTGTACTGCCATCTTGGACCTCATGCCCTATTTGAACTTTTCAGTCTATCTTCTTATTCCTCTGTGAACAATTCCAACTTCCACAGAGCATCTACTCTTTCATGGAACATTTTCTTTAGTTGGTACTACCTTTTGACATGATTTTTATTTCTTTTGCTTGTTCTCCTACATTTCTTACATATCCTCAGAGTTTCTATTTCTGTTCCTCAGCTAAAGGTATTCTTTTTGGTTAATTTTGTGTATTCTGTCTTGGATATCCCACTCTCACCTCTGGGGAAATAAAAGCAAATACATATATCTGACCCAGACTTCATTTCATGCTAAGATCTGTAGCTGTCTATTGAAAAGGTTCACACTGATATTCTGCCAACATCTTGAACCTACCATATATCTCTATTTCTCTCTATCTGTTATCTACCTATTATCTCTCTCTCTCTCTCTCCCTATCTATCTAATCTTTGCATTACAGATTTGTTTCTCCTCATGTCTTCTTTACATTTATTTATTTATTTTTAAAGATTTTATTTATTTATTTGACAGAGAGAGAAACAGCGAGAGAGGGAACACAAGCAGGGGGAGTGTGAAAGGGAGAAGCAGGCTTACTGCTGAGCAGAGAGCCTGATGCGAGGCTCGATCCCAGGACCCTGGGATTATGACCTGAGCCAAAGGCAGATGCTTAACGACTGAGCCACTCAGGTGCCCCATCTTCTTTACATTTATTAATTGCATTAACACACACAGACTTTTGCTCTGGATTTTCTCATCTTTAAAAATGAAGAACTGAAACTTAGTAGTCTCCATCATCTCTTACAGCATTAAAATCCAGTGAGTCCATGTAATAATATAAAAAGAAAATGTATAACTTAGGGAAAAAAATGGAATCATGGGATTTGTTTTAATGAATTTGCTTAAAACGAATGATAAAGAGAAGCACCTTAAATGAAGTATGAGGGGTAAAACACATGATACACAGAGGAACAAAGATAGGAATGACATCAGACTTCTTGTTTGAAACAACGCAAGCAAAAAGACAGTGAAACACCATCATTAAAGTACTTAAAGGAAAATAAAACTTGTCAATTTAGTATTCTATACTAGGTGAAAATACCTTTTAAAGTGAACTTAAAGTAAAAACCCTTTCAGATACATAAAAAGTGAAAAAACTGACTACCCACAGACATGCAGTGTAAGAAATGTTAAGGGAATTACTTCACAAAGAAGGAAATGATGTCTTATAAGATATAGATCTATGCAAAGAAATGAAGGACATGGGAAATGCTAAATTTGTAAGTAAATATTCTTCTGATAATAGGTCTAGAGAACCTTTTAAATAATAACATTAATAATGTTTCAACACTGACTAGAACAAAGAACTACTTTTCTTATGATTGTGAGTAGTGAAAAATAAAAAGATTGTTTATTTCATGAAAAGGGATTTTCTAAAAATTGAAATATAACTGACATACAATGTTATCTTAGTTTCAGGTGTGCGACATATTGATTCAACAGTTCTATATGTTACTCAGTGCTCACCATGATGTGTAGTTTGAACACCAAACTAAGCACCAAAACAGATTTTGTTTAATTTCACTTTTAAAGTGAACTCAGTGAAGTTTTTGTTTTTTCCTGACAATATTTATCTCATATTTAGGACTTCTTTTGATACTTACTCTCTTAGTTTTTCTTTCATACTTGTCTGTCTTTTCTCTAGATTCTGTTTTTTTTCTTTTGCCTCTTGCCTCAGTCTTTCCATTATTCTTTCCACCTTCAGTTTTCTCTTTCAGTCTGTCTTCATGGCTTCCTTCTTGGTTAGCATGAAATTTTGGCCATCTTATCTTCTTTTCCTAAGGCTAGTAAAAAATTCAACAAGCTTAAGAAGACTGAGAGGTGGCATAAATGTGGCATAAATACATTTTCAAGTATGTAATATAAAATATAATATTGACCGTTCAGACATGTTTATTGGGCACCTACAATTTACTATTTTAAGTATTTGCAATACCTCAGTGAATAAAACAAAGTAAGTTTCATGTCCTCCTTTATCTTTTAGGGGGAGAAGACAGACAATAAATTAGAAACATGATGAATTAGAATTTTTAAGTTTACAGTAAAAGATGATATAAATTATAGAAAAAGTTAAAACAGGGGAAAATAGATGACAGTGGGAGGCAAAAGTTGGAATAGTAAATGAGGCGGTCAAATCATGCTTCACTGAAAAAGTGATTTGAGGGAAGGTTTGGAGGTATTTCCAGGCGTGGTATAAGTTCAACAATAGCCAGAGGCCACATATCAAGAACATGTCAGGAGTGTTCAAAGAACATCAAGACCAGGATGGGTAGTTTACAGTGATCTGGGGTGGGAGACATAGGATAGAAGGTCAGAGAAGTAATGGGGACCTGATAATGTAGGGCTTTATAGACAACTTGAAAGACTTTTACATTTATCTGAGTAAGATGGGAGCCATTGCCAAATTTTAGGCAGAGAAGTAACATGATCTGACATGCTTTAAAAGGACCACTCTGTCAACTATATTGAGAATAGATTTTGAGAGAAAAGAGACCCAAGTAAGCCTTTTGTAGTCATTCAGGCAAGAGATGTTGGTGGTGCAGACCACATGGTAGCAGGAAAGGTGGTGATAAGTGATTGGATTTTGGGTTTATTTTGAAGGTAGATTCAATGAACCTGGTTAATTGATTATCTGTGGGGTGTGAGAGAAAGGCGAGTCAGTGATGATGCTGAGATTCATTTACACCACTGGACATACATCTGAGATGGAGAACATTTGGAACTAATTGAGAGATTTCTCTCAGGCATACAAGTGAAGATATGGAGTGGTAATCTAATTCCCCAGACAATATTTCAGGGGAGAAATCCAGGCTGAATATTTAAATTTGGAAATTATCAGCATGTAGATATATATAAAGCCAGAGAGAGACTAGATGGAATCACCAAGAGAGTAATTATAGATGAAAAGAAGATACCCAAAAACCAAACCTAGAAATCTCTACCATTAAAGGGTTGGAGAGAGGGTGGCTCAGTCGTTTAAGAGACTGCCTTTGGCTCAGGTCATGATCCCAGTGTCCTGGGATTGAGTCCCACATTAGGCTCCTTGCTCAGCAGGGAGCCTGGTTCTCCCTCTGCCTGCTCTGCCTGTGGTCCCCCTGCTCGTGTGCGCTCTCTCTCTCTCTGACAAATAAATAAATAAAATCTTTAAAAAAAAGTTTGGAGAAGAGGGAAGAGTCTATGCAGAAGACTGAGGAAAAACAACCAGTAAGATCATTTTCCTCATGCTTCTACATTTAATATTTGCAAACAAGATTTAAGCCATGTGTAAAAAACCATCTTGCTTCGAGTTTCATGTGGGACCAGAGCCCTTCCTTCTAGAGCCATGCAGTTTTGATGGCACCACATGGGACTCCTAGCACCATGTTCTACGGGATCCCTAAAACACACCCTTCACCACAGTGCCCTGTGAGAATAGTCATGGAGGCTACAACATGGACAGCTGAGAGATGGGCTGTTCTGTCAGATAGAGGTGGATTCAAGCCCATTCATATTAGCTCTATGGATTGCAACTCGTCTGACTCTTTGAGCTACAATTTCTTCATCTGTAAAATGGAGATGAAAATCCTACCACATGGTGTTGATGAAAGAATTACACTAATCCATGAATCAATGAATTAATCTATACCAAGTGCATTTAAAAAAGAGTAATCACTCAGTTAATCAACATATCCTTCTCTGGGCACCGTGGGAGATGCTGAGCGATTGGTGTGACCTGGAGCAATCAGTCCCCTCCCTCATGGCGCATATAATCTCTTCAAGGAGACAAATGATAAGCAGAAAACTGAAAGTGCAGTCAAGGAAACAAACAAGAGGTTAAGCTGGAATAAAGAATAAGGAGAAGCAGCCCTCATGGGGAGGTCTGAAAGGGCTTTGAAGTGATATGTAAGTCACAATATGAAGGCTGAGGAGGGTTCAGATGTGGGGAGCTGGGGGCAAGGCAGAAGGGTAAGATGTGACAAGTTGTCTACTCTGAGGCTGGCTTTCTAAGTTGACTGACAATCAGCTGGGCTTTTCCCTAAATGTCACCATCTGCAGACTCTGGGTTTGTCTCCTCTCCCTTGAGGCTGACCCGCGCATTGTGTTACCACACCTCACACTTGTCCTAGGACTTTTTATCTCCTGCCACCTTCCTACATGTTCCTCTGTGTTCTGGACTCTGAACAAGCCAAACTAGGACACTATGCATAACTGACAAGTGGTGATTTCTCTCTTCCTTTTTTTTTTTTTAGGAATTTACTCTTAGCATGGCTTCCTGATTTAGTTTGGGTGAGAAGGGATTTGGAGGATAGAGGAATTATTGGAAGAGTAACAGCCAAGGACACCATCCCTGGGCTTGATGGGCCATGCCCTATGCCAGATACATTTACATATTCCTCTTTGCTTAATTTTCTTAGCAATCCCATGAAGTGATATTAATAATACTTTCTCAACATGAGGAAATTTTAGGATGGAATAGTTAAGTTACTTGTCCTAAATCACACAACTATTAAGTGGCAGAAGGACTCAAACCCATGGTGATCTAATGCTGTCCTACTGCTCATGTCATTGTGATCTCTTTGTTTGCACTTGGATATTCTTGTGGCAAGTGAAGGGTCTGTGAGCCATAGGGAAAAACAAGGGGTATTAAATCCATTAACTCCTCTATCTACTGATCACTTATGTTGTTGATGGGAAAATAGTAACATAAAATGTTCTATGTTCCAGACATTATTATAAAAATCTTGTTTAATTTCATTTAGTCTTTGATGTAAGATATATTATTTGTTTAAAGATTTCATTTATTTATTTGAGAGAGAGAGACAGAAATAACGACAGAGATAGGGAGAGATAGAACGAGCAGGAAGGAAAGGGAGAAGCAAGCTCCGGCTGAATGGGGAGCCCAACTCTGGGCTTGATCCCAGCACACTGAGATCATGACCTGAGCCAAAGGCAGACGCTTAACCAACTGAGCCACCCAGGCACCCCAATATAGGATATATTATTACCTCCATTTTACAGGTTAAGAAACTCACACTCAGGTTGCCCGTGCTAACAGTGCTTGCTACAGTGGCTGGATTTGAATCCTGGCAGTCTGAATATATAGGCATGGAGGCTACAGGTGTTTCATGCTTATATATAGCATGAATAGATGAAAAGAAGATACCCCAAAACCAAACCTAGAAATCTCTACCATTAAAGGGTTAGAGAGCGGGTGGCTCAGTCATTCCACTGTCAATTCCACTGTCCATTATCAATTCCACTCTCAATTATCCACTGTCAATTATCAAAGAAAAGATTCTGTTGGGTCTTCACTGAGTCTACCATATCTGCCATATTGGTTCTTTTAAAGGGAATGCCTAGATTTATATGTGTACATGTGTGTATAAATTATAAATATTAGTGACTATAATCAAAATTTTTGTTTTGATTTTTTTTCTGAGTTGGTAAGTTTCTTTCTCAATTTTCAAGATTAATCTGTTAGCCTGTATCATTTGAATTGCCTATTTTATTGTTTACTTATTTATTTATTTTTAAGTTTTTATTTTACAGTGTTATATTAGTGTCAGGTGTACAATATAGTGATTCAACAATTCCATACATCACCTGGTGCTCATCGCAACGGCTCTCCTTAATGCCCATCACCTATATCACCCATCCTCCACCCCTTCCCCTCTTCAAAGAAGACATCCAGATGGCCAACAGACACATGGAAAGATGTTCATCACCACTTACCATCAGGGAAATGCAAATCAAAACCATAGTGAGATATCACATTACACCTGTCAGAAGGGCTAAAATCAACAACACAAGAAACAACAGGTGTTGGTGAGGACATGGACAAATAGGAACACTGGTACACTGTTGGTGGGAATGCAAACTGGTACAGCCACTGTGGAAAACAGTATGGAGTTTCCTCAAAAAGTTAAAAATAGAAATACCCTGCCATCCAGCAATTGCACTACTGGGTATTTATCCAAAGAATACAAAAATACTAATTCAAAGGGGTACATGCACCTGTATGTTTATAGCATTATTTACAATAGCCAAATTATGGAAACAGCCCAAGTGTCCATTGATTGATGAATGGATAAAGAAGAAGTAATATATGTATGTTTATATATGTATATATATGTGTGTACAAATATATATATGGGTATACATATATATATGTATATATATATATTTACTTGCTATTTGCAACAACATGGGTGGATCTAGAGGGTATAATGCTAAGCAAAATAAATCAGTCAGAGAACAACAAATACCATGTGATTTCACTCATATGTGGAATTTAAGAAACAAAACAAATGAACAAAATGAATTGCCTATTTACTTTAAGTGAAAACCTGTGATCTTTTTAAGTAACTTATTTCTGAAGGTGGGTTTATTTTTTGGGGAAGCTGTTCATTGTTCCCTTGCAGGTGATAATGATAGGTGATGGGGAAAGTCATCAAGCTAGCTTATATGTGGACACAGTAACAGTTCAGGAGTCTGAAAACACTGCCATCGACTGGGTATTCTCACTTTGGAACTGGCTGGACACTCACTTGGGGGCTTTTGAGCCTGTTTCTGACTGAAGGCTAGATGTTCATTATCACGAAATTGGTAAGAATATGAGAGAAGACTGTGTAGGATTAAGGATTGTTGGTAAATCTTTTCTTTAGAGGCTCCTGTTTAAACCTGATCTTACTTCTGTGCCTTTACATAAATATCCCCAAATGAAACTGAACAGGAAGAAAACCACATTTTTTAGTGTAAATATGTACTGTGTCATTGCATAAATTTACTCCTCGCAGCACACATAATGTAATTACTCTTATCTGCATCTTACAAACAAGAAACTCAGGTTCAAGTCAAAGACTGATGGCTGAGCATGGACCATTGCCAAGGTCACTACTGGCTAAAGAGGCCCAGAGGCGGAGGTCCTACTGCAGCCAGTGGCAGCTTGGGGAGGTAGGTACTCCAGTACTGCAGGATTGCATGGCTTACTATCTGACAAATGCCATAATGGAAAGCTGACGAATGTGGTTAATAACTTTTTTCCCAGCTGGTATAAAAGACATCTCCAAAAATTCAATGTGATCATTAAAAGCTCAATATGATTTAATGATTAACATAATGAATAAATGAAATTAATTTCATAGTGAGACAGGCTGCTTGTTAGAGAGGGCTTGTCCAGAGGACGAACTACCTGACATGTTGTACCCCTTTTTGATTATTTACAATACACCTTTACAATGAGGACTTCCAAGGTACTATGCCAAATACAATTTTAACCTCTTTTAAACCAAGATTTATGAAGTTAGTTTGACTGGAGAACTTTCTTTAACCTTAGAATTCCTATTAAATTCTTGAAGGACGAATTCAGGCCTAATGGTATAAGGAAAAGAGAATGGGCATTAGCACTCAGACTTTAAGCTCATTCATTCTTCATTCATTCATTCAGAACAACTTACTGAGCATCTACAACAGATCAGGTGTAGGGCTTTGGCGAGTATGAAGAAGGAAGATGGCATAGTTGCTGCCCTCATGGGACTTACATGAAATGGGCAGGGTCATGGAAGGTAGAGTACATATCAAATATAATTATGAAAGAAGTGCTAACTGAGCAGTCAATTCATTTATATTTTTCAATAAATGATTACCATATGCCTATTCTGCTTTAGTCTGTAGTCTAGCATATGAAAACACATTGAACGAGAGAGGTATTTATTCTCATAGAATTTACACTATTTGCACTACTGGGTATTTACCCAAAGAATACAAAAACACTAAATCAAAGGGATGCATGCACCTCTATGTTTATAGCAGCATTATTTACAATAGCCAAATTATGGAAGCAGCCCAAGTGTCCATCAGTTGATGAATAGATAAGAGAGGTATGGTATATATATATACATATATATATATACACACACACAATGGAATATTATCCAGCCATAAAAGAATGAAATCTTTCCATTTGCAATGACATGGATTGACCTAGAGGGTATAATGCTAAGCAAAAAAAAGTCAATCAGAGAAAGACAAATACCATATGATTTCATTCAAATGTGGAATTTAAGAAACAGAACAAATGGAAAAAGTAAAAAGGGAGAGAGAGAGAGAGAGGGAGAAACCAAGAAACAGACTCTTAAGTATAGAGAACAAACTGATGGTCACTAGAGGGGAGGCGGGTGGGGGGATGGGTGAAAGGTGATGGGGATTAAGGAGGGCACGTGTGATGAGCACTGGGTGTTGTATAGAAGTGTTGAATCACTGTTTTGTACCCCTGAAACTACTATTACACTGCATGTTAATTAACTGGATTTAAATTTTTTAAAAAGGGAAAAAAACTTGCCTTCAATGGCTATATATACAATTACTTACCTGGTCATTCTTATGGGTCCAAGTGGGTTTATTTATGCAAGGGTTCATGTTTTTTAAGTTTATAAACATGATTTTTTTTAGAGCTGTTTCAGATTCACAGCCAAACAGTGAAAAGTACAGAGAGTTCTCATGACTCCCTATTTCCTGCCTGCACAATCTCCCCCAATATCAACAGCCCACACCACAGTAGGACATTTAGATAATTAACAAAGCTACAATGACATAGCAATGCCCAAAGCCCATAGTTTACATTAGGGATCACTCTTGGTGTACATTCTATAGGTTTGGACAAGTATATAATGACCTTTATTCACCATCATAGTATCATATAAAAGAGTTTCACTTTCTTAAAAATCCTCTGTGCTCTGCCTATTCATTCTTCCCCCTTCCTCCCCGTGGCCCAACTCCTGGCAGCCAGTGCTCTTTTAACCAACTGCAGTTTTTCCTTTGCCAGAATGTGATATAATTGGAATCATATGGTATATAGCTGTTTCAGATTGGCTTTTCATTTAGTAATATGCTTTTAAGTTTCCTCCATGTCTTTTCATGACTTGATAGCTCATTTCTTTTAAGCACTGAATAATATTCCATTGTCTAGATATACCACAGTGAATTATCCATTCATCTACTGAAGGACATCTCAGTTGCTTCCAAGTTTTGGCAATTACAAATAAAGCTGCTATAAACATCTATGTGCAGGTTTTTGTGTAGACATACATTTTCAGTTCATTTGGGTAAAAACCAAGAGTGCAAATGCTGGAACATATGGTAAGAGTAGGTTTAGTTTTGTAAGAAACTTCCAAACTGTCTTCCAAAGTGACTGTACCATTTTGCATGCCCTCCAGCAATGAATGAGGGATTCCATTGCTCCACATCCTCACCAGCATCCGGTGTTAAATCAGCGTTTGGGATTTTTGCCATTCCGATAGGTGTATAGTGGTATCTCATTGTTTTTTCAATTTGTATTTCCCTGATAACATACAATGTGGAGCATATTTTTATATGCTTATTTGCCATCTGTATATATTCTTTTGTGAAGTGTCTGTTAAGGTCTTTGGCACAATTTTAATTGAGTTGTTTATTTTCTTGTTGCTGAGTTTTAAGAGTTTTTTGTATATTTGGGTAACAGTCCTTTATTAAATATCTCTTTTGCAAATCTTTCTCCCAGTCTGTGGCTTTTCTTCTCATTCTCTTGACATTGTCTTTCACAGAGCAGAAAACTTTTAAACTTTAACAAAGTCCAAATTATCAATGATTTCTTTCAGGGATACCTTTCTTATTTTGTCTAAAAAGTCATTGCCATATCCAAGGTCATCTACAATTTCTTCTATGTTATCTTCTAGGAGTTTTATAGTTTTGCATTTTACATGTAGGTTTATGATTTATTTTGAGTTCATTTTTTTGAAGAGAGTAAGGTGTGTGTCTAGATTTTTTTAAATTTTTTTGCATGTAGATTCACTTGTTCCTTGTTGAAAAGACTTCCTTTGTTACTTTTGCTCTCTTGTCCAAAATCAGTTGGCTATATATTGGTCTATTTCTGGGCTTTCTCTTCTGTTCCATTAATCTATTTCTCTATTCTTTCATCAGTACCATACTGCCTTGATTACTGTAGCTTTACAGTGAGTCTTCAAGTCAGATAGTGTCAGTCCCATAACTTTGTTCTTCTTCAATACTGTGTTGGCTATTCTGGGTCTTTTGCCCCTCCAGATTAACTTTAAGCTTAATTTGTTGATATCCACAAAATAACTTGCTGGGGTTATGATTAGAACTGCATTGAGCCTGTAGATCAAGACAGGAAGAACTAATAACTTGAAAACATTGAGTCTTCCTATTCATGAGCATAAAATACCTCTCCATTGATTTAGTTCTCCTTTTGTAGTTTTCCTCACACAGATCTTATACATATTTTGTTAGATTTTTATCTAAGAATTTCATTTTGGGGGGTACCAATATAAATGCTAGGTTTTTAATTCCAAATTCTACTTGTTTATTGCTGGCATATAAGAAAGTGATCGACTTTTGTATATTAACTTTGTATCCTGCAGCCTTATTATAATCACTTATTAGTTCCAGTTGTTTCGTTGAATCTTTCAGATTTTCTACGTAGACAATTATGTCATCTATGAACAAAGACAGTTTATTTATCCCTGCCCAATCTGTATAACTTTTATTTCCTTTTCTTATCTATTTGCATTAGCTAGAACATCTATATGATGTTGAAAAGTGGTGAGAGGTGAAATCCTTGCCTTGCACCTGATCCTAGTGCGAAAGCTTCAAGTTTTTCACCACTTTGTATGATGTTAGTTGTAGGGTTTTTGTTGATATTCTTTATCAAGTTGAGAGAGTTCCCTTCTATTGCTAGTTTGCTCAAAATTTTTATCATGAATGGGTGTTGGATTTGTTATATGCTTTTAAAAAAATCTATTGATATGATCATGTAATTTTTCTTCTTTAGCCTGTTGATGCGGTGGATTAAATTATTTTCAATTAATCCCAGCCTTGACTACCGAGATGAATCCCACTTGATCATTACATATAACCAAATATGTAATTGCTATTACTATTTTGAATAAATTTTAATCTGTTAGATGAATTATGAAAAAGAAAAATTAAAGCTTTTTACTTTTACTTATTCTTTTTCTGATGCCTTTCCCTTCTTTATGTAGATCTGAATTTCTTACTTATAAATTTATATTTATATTTTTTCCTTAATATTTCTTAATATATTATAATTTCTCTATAGTTTCCTTCCATCTAAAAAACTTCTTTTAACATTTCTTGCAAGGTGGGTCTACTGGCATCAAGTTTTTTCAGTTTTTATTTTCTCAGAAAGTATTTCTCCTTCACTTTTAAAGGATAATTTTTCAGGTTTTATAATTCTAGGTTGGTGGATGTTTTCTCTCAATACTTTAAATATTTTGTTCCACCCTTTTCTTGCTTGAATGGTTTCTGGGGAGAAGTTAGATGTAATACTTACTTTTGCTCTTCTGTAGGTAAGATGTGTTTTTCCATTGATTTCTTTCAGGACTTTATCTTTGATTTTCTGAATTTTGAATATGGTATGCCTAGGTGCAACTTGTTTGTTTGTTTGTTTTGGCATTTATCCTGCTTGGTGTTCTCTGAGCTCTCTGAGCTTCTTGCACCTGTGGTTTGTTGTCTAGCGTTAATTCGGAAAAAAATCTGTCATTATTACTTCAAATATATATTTTGCTCTTTTCTCTCTTCTCCTTCTCGTATTCCCACTAGAGGTATATTTCATCTTTTTTAGTTGTCACACAGTTCTTGGATTTTCTGTTTTTTAGGTTTGTTTTTGTTTTTATTTTTTAGAGAGGGAGAGAGACAGAGTGGGAATGGTGGAGGGGACAGAGGAAGAGGTAGAATCTTAAGCAGCCTCCATGCCCAGGGTGAGCCTGACTTGGGGCTCAATCTCAGGACCCCCAGATCATGACCAGAGCCAAAATCAAGAGTCAGATGCTTAACCACCTGAGCCACCCAGGCATCCCCTGGATTTTCTGTTTTATATTTTCCAGTCCCTTTTCTGGTTTTGAAAGTTTCTATTGATATATCTTTAAGCTTAGTGATTCTTTCCTCAGCTGAGTCTAGTTTACTAAGACCATCAAAGGCATTCTTCATTTTTGATACACTGTTTTTGATCTCTAGCATTTCTTTTTTATTATTTCATAGAATTTCCATTGCTACTTAGGCATCTGTTCTTGCTTGTTGTCTATTTCCCTATTAAAGCCTTTGGCATTGTAATCATAGGTTTAAAAAATTTTTCAGTCTGATAATTTCAACATTCCTGCCATACCTGATTTTGGTTCTAATGCTTTTGAAGTTCTTCAAACTGTTTTTTGCCTTTTAGTGTGCTTTGTAATTTTTTGTTGAAAGGTAAACATGATTTACTCCTGTAAATAGGCCTTTAGTAATGTGGATGAGGATTTTTCTCAGATCTTTACTGTGAAAACCTGGTAGAGCTCTTAGAGGTAAAACTCACAAAAGCGTTGGTTTCCCTTGACCTGCCTGAACCAAGGACTTCCAGGCTTGTCCACACTGAGCCTCCAGAAATTCATCCATTACAGTTCAGGTTTGCCTCCCCTGCCACTGGTTCCCACAGAGATTTCTGTTCATAAGTCTCTGCTTTTGGTAAATTGTGATTCCCTGTATCTGCCTTTCTGTCTTTCTGATTTCTCGGGCAGCAGTTTGCCATATGAACTCTCTTCTCTAATGGATCTAATAAGTGTTTATTTTTTCAGTTTGTTTAGCTTTTTGCTTATTGCTCAATGGAATGACACTTCTAAGCTCCTTACATGCTGGACCAGAAATCTGAAGTAATTTATGCATTTTTGGAAGAGTCCTTTGTAACTAAACTTTCTCATGTAACAATAAATGTTAGTGTTAATAGCTGTCAACCAAAAACCTATTTCAGAATTCTTATTAATTTCTAATTAAATTATAGCTCATCAAAATCTTTATATTCTAAAGAGTAAATGACAGATTATGAACGGAAACAGATTATATTCACAGTGAATTGGTTCTTTGAATGGAGCTGAGCAGACTTTAATAGGTCAGTTTGTAGTTAATAATAGATAGCTAATTTGTTTGGGTATATTAACTATGTTTATTTTCATTTATCCTTTGCTCACTGAATGGACCAGAAGTGGAGGGAGGACTCACTTGATCTTAAGAATAATCAAGCTCTCTGTACTTCGAAAATGGAATCACATCAGAGTTTTCAATATGTTGTTAAGATTCACTCTCTTTCAACTCTCTTTCTTAACAGTTTGTTAAAACTTCAGTTAAACCAACAGCTTTTAAATCAGGAATTATAATCAGGAGAGGATTAAATTCTTGTACTGTTTTTGGTGGGGAGAGAAAGCCATGGGAAAGGCTTGGAATTTCTTGATATCTGCACAAGTATTTTGGGAGAGCAAGTTGATCTAGCGGCCAGTGGCACCACATTTCCTTGCATGGTTTTAAAATACTTCAGCAGAACTGTGCTTGGATACCAAGGCAACAAGCTGTATAAAAGTTAATAAGATCAATAGTAATTTTTCATAAGAACAAAGGATTTCTAAGTGGAATAGTAGGGTTTTTCCCCTATTGAACATTTTTGGAAGTTACTTTTAGGGATAATTCATGCCCTTTAACAAATAGTTCTTAAAGGAAAGAGTTAAAATAACTTGACAACAAGATAAAACTATCCAGAAAAATTTAAGTATCTAAGAATACTCAAGTTTCAAATCCTTTCAGCAATGAAAATAATACAAGTATGGTAGTGATCTGGGTAAATTGTTGCCATAGGTACAAATGTAACCTGCAAATACAGCTTTGTTTAGACTTTTTAGTGTTCAGTCCTTGGTCCTTGTATCCTAAGAATTGCTCTCACGCTTTCTCCTTTTCTTTTTTTCTCTTATTTCTTGAACATTTTAAAGGAAAAAATTCATTTGGAATCCACCTGAGCTTAAAATCAAGGAGCACTCCCCAGGCTTATGGAAACAAACATCATGGATGTGGGCTGAACACAGAACAGATATGGCATCATCCATTTGATCTTTTATGGACTCTTGAATCTCAAAGACATGGCCCTGAAAATTTCAGGAAGTGGAGCACAGACCAAGTGATGCAGCCTTTGCTTATTAATTCAATATCATCTGTGAATGTTTGAGAACACTCCTGACTCATGGAGAAATCATAATTAATTTACAGATATTGTCACCCTGTTGAGAAATAGTGTCTGTTAATACTTAACTGTCACTTCTAGTTTCTTCTCCTTTCTCTACCAAACATGTATTTTTATATCACTGTCTTGCCTTAAATTTCTTTTGATCCACAGAGGCTGTCTTCATGACTCCAAATAACTATTTTATTTTATTTAAATTCAATTAACCAACATATAGTACATCATTAGTTTTTGATGTAATGTTCAATGATTCATGAGTTGCGTGTAACACACAGTGCTCATCACATCATGTGCCCTCCTTAATGCCCATCACCCAGTTACCCCATCCCCCCACCCACCTCCCTTTCTGCAACCCTCAGTCCAAATGACTATTTTAAATTAAATTATACTTTTAACTCAAATTAGTCCTATAGCACCTGGAAAAATCATCTGTAGAAGAACACTCCCTTCGTGGTCAGGGGTCTGAGCCCTTGGACATCTTAGATTTTAATGATGAGATGTCTTATTTCAGTTCTATTCACAAGTTATTGGGGAGAGAGTGAGACACTTTTTAAGCTCATTTCTTTAGCAACAGAATTTTTGCCTGTAGTGAGAAATAGGAGTGATGGAAAGAATGAACTAATTACTGGATTTATCTTTGTCCTATCCTACTTGTATTGACCAGCAATTAGGGTACTTCACAGATCATTGACTTTTGTTTCAGGTAAACAAAGTCCTGTGAGTTCTGGACATTGAGGACCAAAATTTATTTTATATTACCAAGTAATAACAGTCCAGAATTATCTGCATTGTGAGGTCTATTAAATACTTTTTATGGAGCAATGCTTGGGCTTAGAAGTTAAGCAACTGAGTGTACATATGTACTCTTTAGGTAGACAGATAAATAGCTATTGCTAATAGTTAGGGTAGTTTACAAGATTCTCAGGTTTCAAAGGGTTTTCAACAACTAGACTGTCTAAAAATCACTTGGGGTGCTTGTTCAAATACAGATTACTGGACCTTGCATCCTGGAATCTGCATGTTTTTAAACAAATGCTATTCTTAAGTATACTTGTTCTTGGAACTATTTGGCTTGCCTTTTGAGGTCAACTTTAAATTAATATATGTTCTGCCTTTCTGTTCCTATAGTACCTGGCAGTTCTGAAGCAGAAATAATCAGAATTCTCCAGTGTTTAAATCTGAGATTTGTTTTTGTAAATAACTTTTCAGAATATAAAAAAAAAATTATAGTATATCCCCTGTTTTTAAAATCTTTATTAAGTAGGAAGAGGTAAGATGGCTGAAGAGTAGGGGATTCTCGTTCCATCTGGTCCATTGAATTCAGCTAGATATCTATCTAATCATTCTGAACACCTGTGAATTCAACCTGACACCTAAGAAAAGGATTGCTGCAATTCCACAAATAGAAAATCGACCACTTTTTGCAAGGTAGGAGTTGTGGAGAAGTGAATCTGAGGGGATATATCGGAAGATAAACCGCAGGGGGAGGGGGACTCTGGAAGCCAGCACCGGGAAATGATATAGCAGCAGAGCGCAAAATTGGAGCTTTTACAAGTCTGCTCCTGTGAGGGAAGTCCCTGCCTGAAAGGTGCTCAGGTGGGGAAGTAGGGTAGAATTCTAGCTGGAACAGAGTGGTCTCAGGATCCCCACAGTCACAGAAAGAATGGGGGTGCCTGAGTGTGGCAGAGTTCCAAAGTATTGGAGCAGAAGCCAGCTACAATTAGCGAGCTCCAGAGTAACCTCTCAGCTAGGTGTTGCCCTAAACTGTGAACCCCTGCATGATCCACAACCACTTTCCAAACAGGGGCTCAGGAAGCAGCAAAACTGCTGCAGGACCCTGCTCCTTCCCCAGGGAGGACAAGTGCAGGGTGTGCACATGATTGGCCAACTATTACCAGAGCAGGGGCCCAAAAGTTGGCAGGGTCACAGTGAGAACCCCGTTCCCTCCCCTGGGATGATTGATATGGGTGTGGACTGCAGGAGTCTGTGGAGTTTGGCACACACAAAAGGAATTGACTCTTTTTCCATGAGGGTGCACTGAAAAATAGGGACCCTGATTGTTCAGCTCCAGGGCTGAGATTGAGGCACTGCCATTTTTTTTTTCATCCTCTAAAGTGCAAAAAGCCTTCAGGGAACAAGAGCAATATAGAGTAACCTGAAGCAGCTTACACTGAGCCTGCCGCCTGGCAAGGGACAGTGCAACTCTGCCCAGGCAAAGACACCTGAGAAGCAATGCAACAGGGCCCTCCCCCAGAAGACCAGCAGGTTTATGGATCGCACAGAACTAAAAAAAACTCCTGCACTAGGGGAAAATAGTATATAGAATTTGAGGTTTTTTTTCACACAAGTTTTTAGTCTTTCAGTTTAAAATTTTCCTTTTCTTTCCTTTTCAAAGAGTTTCTTATTTTATCAACTCTTTGTTTTTAAGACATTTTTAATTTTCATTTTTACATTTACATTTTATAGATATAGTCTCATTTTTGGCTTCCTTTCACTGTATTCAATTTTATTTTTGTATATATATAAGTCTTTCTTTAGGATTTAGTGTCTTCTAAAACACAGACCAAAATACACCCAGGACCAAGTAGATCACCCTGTCCAACTGTGAGATTAGATTCTCTTTTTACCCTTTGTTTTTGTTGTTTTGTTTTGTTTTCTTTTTTGCTTTCTGACCTCTTTGGATTTGTCTAGTGTGTATTTAACTTGGGTCATGGTTGATGTTTTTTATTTTATTCTCTCATTCATCTATTCTTCTCTGGACAAAATGACTAGAAGCAATTCACAACAAAAGAAAGAACCAAAGGTAATACTCTCTGCCACAGATCAAATCAATATGGATATAAGTAAAATGTCAGACCTAGAATTCAGAATAACAATTATAGTTACTAGCTGGGCTTGAAAAAAGCATAAAAGATACTAGAGAACCCCTTAGTGCAGAAATAAAAATCTAATCAGGCTGAAATTAAAAATGCTTTAACTGAGATGCAGTCTAAAATGGACGCTCTAATGGCTAGGGTAAATGAGGCAGAAGAGAGAGTCAGTTGCATAGAAGACAAGAAGATGGAAAGGAAGGAAGCTGAGGAAAAGAGAGAAAAACAACTAATAGACCATGAAGGGAAGCTTCAAGAAATCAGCGATGCAATAAAGTGAAACAATATTAGAATTATTGGGGTCCCAGAGGAAGAAGAAAGAGAGAAGGGGACAAAAGGTATATTTGAGGAAATCATAGCCGAGAACTTCCCTGATCTGGGGAAGGAAACAGGCATTCAAGTCCAGGAGGCACTGAGACCTCCCCTCAAATCAATAAAAAGAGATCAACACCCCAGCATATAATAGTGAAGCTTGCAAGTTTCAGAGATAAAGAGAAAAATCCTGAAAGCAGCTCAACAAGAGGTCCTTAATGTATAAGGGTAGGAACATTAGATTGGCAGCAGACCTATCCCAGAGACCTGGCAGGCCACAAAGGGCTGGCATGTTGTAGGCAGGGTACTAAATAAGAAAAACATGCAGCCAAGAATACTTTATCCAGCAAGGCTGTCATTCAGAATGGAAGGGGAAATGAAGAGCTTTCAGGACAAATAGAAGCTAAAAGAATTTCTGATCACTAAACCAGCCCTGCAAGAAATATTAAAGGGGATCCTTTAAGCAAAGAGAGAGCCCAAAAGTAACATAGACCAGAAAGGAACAGAGACAATATACAGAAGCAGTGACCTTACAGATAATACAATAGCACTAAATTCATATCTCTCAATAGTTGTTCTGAATGCAAATGGGCTAAATGCTCCAATCAAAAGATACAGGGTACCAGATTGGATAAAGAAGCAAGACCCATCCATGTGCTGTCTACAAGAGACTCATTTGAAAGTGAGGGGGTGGAGAACAATTTATCATGCTAATGGACACCAAAAAAAAGCTGAGGTAGCCATCCTTATATCGGACAAATTAGATTTTAAACCAAAGACTGTAATAAGGCATGAAGAGGGACACTATGTCATACTTAAAGGATCTATCCAACAAGAAGATCTAACAATTATAAATATTTATGGTCCTAACTTGGGAGCAGCCAATTATATAAGCCAATTAATAACAACACAAGCTTCTCTCAAGAAACTAGAAAAGTCTCAAATACACAAGCTAACCTTATACCTAAAGAAGCTGGAGAAAGAGCAGCAAATAGAGCCTGAACCAAGCAGGGGATGAGAAATAATAAAGATTAGAGCAGAAATCAATGAAATAGAAACCAAAAGAACAGTAGAACAGATCAACAAAACTATGGGCTGGTTCTTTGAAAGAATTAATAAGATTGATAATCACATGGCCAGACTTATCAAAAAGAAAAAGAGAAATGACCCAAATTAATAAAATCATGAATGAAAGAGGAGAGATCACTACCAATACTAAGGAAATGCAATTTTTAGAACATATTATGGGCAACTATATACCAACAAATTGGTCAATCTGGAAGAAATGGATGCATTCCTGGAAACTTATAAATTACCAAAACTGAACCAGGAAGAAATAGAAAATCTGAACAGATGAATAACCAGCAAGAAAACTGAAGCAGTAATCAAAAACCTTTCAAAAAACAAGAGTCCAGGGCCAGATGGCTTCCCAGGGGAATTCTACCAAACATTTAAAGAAGAAATTATACCTATTCTACTAAAGCTGATTCAAAAAATAGAAAGGGAAGGAAAACTTCCAAACTTGTCTATGAGGCCAGCATTACCTTGATCCCAAAACCAGACAAAGACCCCACCAAAAAGGAGAATTACAGAAAATATCCCTGATGAACATGGATGTCAAAATACTCACCAAGATACTAGTCAATAGGATCCAACAGTACATTAAAAAGATTATTCACCACGACAAAGTAGGATTTATTCCTGGGCACAAAGAAATCAAAAAAGGTTCCATGCTCATGAATTGGAAGAACAAATATTGTTAAACTGTCTATGCTACCCTGAGCAATCTACACTTTCAATGCAATCCCTATCAAAATAGCATCGACATTTTTCACACAGCTGGAACAAACAATCCTAAAATTTGTATGGAACCAGAAAAGACCCTGACTAGCCAAAGGAATGTTGAAAAAGAACAGCAAAGCTGATGGCATCACAATGCCAGACCTCAAGCTCTATTACAAAGCTGTCATCATCAAGACAGTATGGTACTGGCACAAAAACAGACACATAGATCAATGGAACAAAATAGAGAGCCCAGAAATGGACCCTCAACTCTATGGTCAACTAATCTTCAACAAAACAGGACAGAATATCCAATGGAAAAAGGACAGTCTCTTCAACAGATGGTGTTGGGAAAATTGGACACCCACATGTAGAAGAATGAAATTGGACCATTTTCTTACAGCATACACAAAAATAAATTCAAAATGAATGAAAGACCTAAATGTGAGACAGGAATCCATCAAAATCCTAGAGGAGAACACAGGCAGTAACCTCTGTGACCTCAGCCACATCAACTTCTTGCTAGATACGTCTCCAAAGGCAGGCTAAACGAAAGCAAAAATGAAATATTGTGACTTCATCAGGATAAAAAAAAACTTTTGCACAGCAAAGGAAACAATCAAAAAAATTAAAAGGCAACCTATGGAATGGGAGAAGATATTCACAAATGACATATCAGATAAAAGGCTAGTATCCAAGATATATAAAGAACTTATCAAACTCAACAACCCCCCCAAAAAATCCAGTCAAGAAATGGGCAGAAGGCATGAACAGACATTTCTCCAAAGAAGACATACAAATGGTCAACAGACCCATGAAAAAAATGCTCCACATAACTTGCCATCAGGGAAATACAAATCAAAATCACAATGAAATACCACCTCACATCAGACAGAATGGCTAAAATTAATAAGTCAAGAAACAACAAATGTTGGTGAAGATGCAGAGAAAGGGGAACCCTCTTACACTGTTGGTGGGAATGCAAGCTGGTACAGCCACTCTGGAAAACAGTATAGAGGTTCCTCAAGAAGTTAAAAATAGAGCTACCCTATGACCAGCAATTGCACTACTGGTATTTACTCCAAAGATATAGATGTAGTGATCAGAAGGGGCATCTGCACCCCAATGTTTATGGCAGCAATGTCCACAATAGTCAACATGTGGAAAGAACCCAGATGTCCATTGACAGATGAATGGATAAAGAAAATGTGGTATATACATACAGTGGAATATTACTCAGCCATCAGAAAGGATGAATACTTAACCATTTACATTGATGTGGATGGAACTGGAGGGTATTATGCTGAGTGAAATAAGTCAGTCAGAGAAAGACAATTATCATATGGTTTCACTCATATGTGGGAATATAAGAAATAGTGCAGAGGATCATAGGGGAAGGGAGGGAAAACAGAATGGAAAGAAATCAGAGAGGGAGACAAACCGTGAGAGACTCTTAACTATGGGAAAGAAACTGATGGTTGCTGGAGGAATAAAGGGTAGGTGGATAGGGTAATTGGGTGATGGGCATTAAGGAGGGCACGTGATGTGATGAGCCCGGGGTATTTTACACAACTGAAGAATCACTGAACTCTACCTCTGAAACTAATGATGTTCTATATGTGGGCTAATTGAATTTAAGTAAAAAAAATATTAAGTATATACACATTGGGTATTATTAATTTAATTCAAAATTCCACTGATCTATTAATATATTATTTTTGCCAATTGGGAATTAATGAAACCATGAAGAAATTATTATATTGTTTTTCATAGGATGAACTTAGAAACACTGAGGAATCATTAAGTCTTAGGTTTCTGAAGTGCAGTAAAATGAGCTTCAGGAACCAGAACTGATTTAGACAGTCAACTATCTAAATTCAAATTTCATTAATCAATACCTTTTTTAAATTAATTTATTTTTTAATTGACGTGTAGTTGACACACAATGTTAAATTACTCTCAGGCATACAACATAATGATTTGATAAGTTTATACCTTACGCTGTGCTCACCACAAGTGTAGCTACCATCTGTCACCACACAACACTATTACAATACCATTGTCTGTGCTCCCTATGCTGTGCCTTTCATTCTCGTGACTTATTCATTCCATGACTGGAAGCCTGTACTCCTACTCCCCTTCACCCGTTTTGTCCATCCCTGTACCCCTGATCCCTCTAACAACCACCAGTTTGTTCTCTTTATTTATAAGCCTGATTCTGTTGTTGGTCTGCTTGCTTATTTGTTTGTTTGATCAATGACTTTTTGATTAATCGACAAGGTAGTGAGTTCATCTGGAATCTGAAATAATGGAAATGAGGTTGATGCATCTTATGTGATTAAGACAAATATAATATGCCTCCAGCTACTGTCAAATGTTTCTTTTAATAAGGCATGAGATTTTCTTTTTGCTCTGAACCTCATTACTCAGGGGGAAAGACATGTTTGTCTGCACCTGAATATAGAGTAGGAAATTCGACATGGTTCTCTTCATTGGGCCCAAACCAGTAGTCTAATGTTTTCTAAAGAACCAAGATGATTATTCTGTAATAACTGAGTTCTCTCCTTGTGCTCAAAGAACTTTGTAAGTGACTCTGGAATGCATTTATGTTCAGCAACCAAGACGGGGAAAGTCCTCCTTGTAGAAATCTTAATAGCTCTTATTTAAGAACCTTCAAAATTTGTGGCTTTTATAATGTGGAGGCAGAGGTTGCTGGGAACATATTCACAAATTTAAGTCATATTAATTAGAATTAAGGGAATATTTACCAAAGTTTTATGAAAAAAAAAAATATAGTGACAAAAAATATTGAGAGCAGTTTTTGTGTTCTTTTTCCCAAAAGGAAAGATCAATATGGTTTAGATAGGAGCAGATCTGTTCAATCCCCACCCCTTACCCCAGCCCTGTTTATGCAAGTTGGAAACTGGGCTTCTATAAGTTTCTTGTTCTTTTTTCTCCAGGTTTATTGAAGTATAATTGAAAAATGAAATTGTATATATTCAAAGTTTATAACATGATTTGATATACATACATATACATTTTATGTTTGCATAAAAAAAAAATCAGAACTTTCCATCTGCCCTGTTCATCTCCAGACCTGGGTTGTTCAATATAGCAGCCAGTAGCCACATGAGTCTAATTACATTTAATTTAATTAGTATTGAATTAAATTAAAAATTCAGTTTTTCATTTTACTAGCCACAGTTCAAGTGCTCAGTAGTCACCTAGCACAGAATATAGAATATTTCTATCATTGCAAAAAGTTCTAGCGTAGCTCTGCTCTAGAGTCATAGTTGATCCTTTGGCTCAACAAATGGCTTGTATTTGAAAGAACATGAAAGTAAGAACCTGCTCAAAGTGTCTCAGTGGTAACTGTGCAGGAATTTGGCAAACAAGTTGATAAAATAGTGGTAGCATGAAATTGGCCTTTGTAGGAGCACTTATACCAGGAAGAAAGTCTCAAATTAGGGTTTTGCTTTTGTTTCTGTTTTATTTTGTTTTGTTCTGAGAGCTAGTTTACTAGCAGGCTGTTGCCTGACAATGTTCGTGTCAAGCACTTACTAGAAAAAGAAGACCCTTACTAAAGAGCTGCTTGGGTGATGTCATTAAGAAAGCCCACAAACTTCATACTGGTGGAATTTACATACCAGAGTAACATAGATCAATGGAAGAAGATAAGGAATCACAGTGCCCAGAGAGATGCGGTTATAGATGTTCTGGTTTGTAAACTGTCTTAATAGTTTATATCCAGCTTTTGAGTTATATTATTATGCCAAAATAATACTCTAGAAAGCATTATCCAATATAAATATAACACAAGCCACATATGTGTTTTAAAAGTTTTCTAGTTCTTAAGATAAACAACAAAAATTAAATTATATTTTATTTAACTTAATACATCCAAATTATTATTTCACATATAACCCTATTAAATAGTATTGAGCTACCTAACACTTATTTTTTCATACAGACTGCAAGTTTTTGTACTTACGGTCAGCTTAATTCAGACTAACCACATTTCAAGTGCTCATTAGCCTTACATAACTACTACTCGACAACACAGCTCTAAGGAAAATGATAAAACAGTTTCATAATTGACTAGATAGAATTGGTAGACCTTGGAAGGTGACTGGATACAAGGGACATATATTTGCAATAGAAAGAAGCCAAAGGGAAGGACTTGGGAGGGGTTCTTCAATGGCAACCTCATTCCTTCCCATGACTTAAGCTCCACCTTTGCACAGAATTCTCCCATCTTCAAGTCTGACTACACTTCTGCATCCTGCATGCGGAATGGCTTAGGTATGCAACCAGAATCACAGTCTTTACCTGTAGAACTTCTCCTTACTACAATTTGCCGAACATACAGGTTGGAAACCCCAGGCACCATGGATTCTTCCCTCCTGCCACATGCAAGAGCAGCTCTTTTGAGGTGCCCACTCCCCAACTGCCAACCTGGAGTGGCCTGGCTCTACCACTCACCAAACTCTGCTAGTATTTTACCAGCTCCCAGCTAGCCAAGCTGCCTTCTGACCTTATTCCCTTTCCTATCATCCTTCATTCTGTGGCAAGATCCCATTCTAAATGCTGTCACTGATCATGTGGCCACCCAAGAGATAGAAGATAAAACCAAAATTCTTCACATGACTTTCAAGGCTCTCACTTTCCTATCACCTCATCTCTAGGACACACCACCTGGTTCTCTCTCTTCTCCCCCATGACATACTTTCACTCTCTGCCCCAGTATGCTGAACTTCTCATTTAGTATTCATCCAACTGATTTACATTTTCTCATTTGTGTGCCTTTAATCACCCAGTTTCCCAAATCCCAATCTTCCCATCACTACTTATCAAGGTCTGTTTACTCCCTTTGTGCCTCTGCTCAGTCTAGGCTATCTGCATAGACTCATTTCTGTCTTCCCTCCTACCCCATGGCACATTTTTTGCATTCAGTTCAAGTATTCCTCTTTTGAAAGCCATTACTAACTGCTCTTCCACCTGGGACTAGACAAGGCAAGTCTCATGTGGCTTACAAAACCTACCTGCCATATTTGTATCATTTCCCTGGGGCGCCTGGGTGGCTCAGTCAGTTAAGCATCTGCCTTCAGCTCGGGTCGTGATCCCGGGGTCCTGGGATCGAGCCCCACATCGAGCTCCCTGCTCCACGGGAAGCCTGCTTCTTCCTCTCCCACTCCCCCTGCTTGTGTCCCCTCTCTCGCTGTGTCTCTCTCTGTCAAATAAAATCTTAAAAAAAAAAAAAAAGGCTCAGTCATTTCCCTTAACACCTGATATTGTACTGTTCTTATGTGTCTGTCTCCTTCGCCCCACCCCTGGCACCACACCCAGTCCCAGCATGCCGTAGACAATGTGCATATTTGGTGCATGGATCATTGAGCAGAGGCCAGTTCCTTTGGAAGGCTTTGCCAGATTTTCCCAGGCAGATCTTACTCCACATTCTTCTGGAGCTCCCCTTTGATGCCTATAATATGTGGTATGTTCCTCCACTTCTTTTTTCACCTATCAAATTCTGCCCTGCAATATACATTCTCTTTATGCTCTGAGTTCTGCTCTCTGTGAGGACAGGGATCCTTCTTTTAATTGCAGCCTCAGCTTTGGTCTGCAGAGTCATTTGAAAATTTCAACAAGAAACATGTTTGAGTCACTTCAGATATGCATAAAACAGGATCCATGGAAAGGAATGTTTCATAATCATCAAGATTATTCAGTTTTAGGTCTGCTCATAATGGCACCATGCCTGGACACAGCAGGCCACCCCATTAGCTTTCTCACCAATCTCAGCTCCCTCATCAGTGGGGATGCGTTGGAAATAGACCATTTCTAATCTGCCAGTCATTTTTCTCCTTTCAACTCCAGACTACTTCTCTTCTATCAACTCTTAGCATTGTGTCTTGCCTTTGAGTAGTCTTCTGAAAAAAATGTTTTTCAAGCAAATGTAAAATTTGAAATGATATTTTCCACCAAAAGGAATCTTATATATTGAACAGGCTCCTTCAGAAGGAAACCAAGAATGGGACATTAAGGACTCCCCTTCTGGCACTCATGGGGGAGATTTTGGAGCTTATAAATCCCTTCAGCAAAATCTACACCTCTAGAAATGTTGGTATAAGAGGTGTCCTGAACCCAGCCTATTGAGGCTGCTCCCCTGATCCTTTTTTCCCCCGTCTGTATGTCAGACCACAGTCACACAGGGTATTGAAACGAACAAACAACAGAAGAAACTCAAAAACCTTAGGAAGAGACACAACTCCATTCTAAAGCTATATATAATATTTGTGAGGAGTATAACTTCTGTTTCAGAACCTCAAATTGTTGACTATTGCCCTAAAGATGTATGGGTTGGTGTTTTTTTAATATTGTAAGAGCTTTAACTAACAGCATATTTAATGTTTGTACCTACTGTTGTACAAAAGCTAGGGAAATGAAGTGTGCTAGTTACACTGAAAATGTCATGCCTTTTATGGGTTTTATTCACTTTACAATTCATAGAAAATAAAGACATTATTTTTCTCTTCCAGACGTGTACCCTTCCAGGCACTATACCTCTTCACTAGTTATATTAATTCTAGATTTAACCTCCCCTCCGATTAGAGATTATCTTTTTCATTCTAACTTTGTCAAGACTAGGCAAAATTGCCTTTTTCTCATTAGCATTATGCTCTTTTTGGCATTTTAGAAGTATTTTAAGTAATGACTGCATAAAATGTCATAATATTTGGAATTGAGCCCTTTCATTATATCATTCAACATGAAAAGCTTATGAAAAGAGCTGCAATAAGACTTTAAAAATAAATATCTTGGAGACATTTTTCCCCATTACCTGTGAACCAAAATAGTTGCTGCGTCTTATTTGCCTTTAGCTCCTCCCCCTCCACCATTGGGACCACCTCCCCCAACCAGCCACCTCTCATAGGGTGCACATCCAGTATAAAACTGGCTTTGTTTTAAGCTCTTGTTTTGACTGGGTTGATTAAAAATCACTTCAGATATCCTGAAAAGAGGATGTAATGCTGGGAATTAAGTACATGGTCATATAATTCAAAGAGTTTTCTCCTAACGTGCCAGATTATGCCAGAAAAAGACTGAAAACCTCACAATAGGCTTCCCATGGATTTTTTTTTCCCTCAATATGAATTGCCACTGTTTTCTTTCTCCTTCTTCTCCTCCTCCTCCTCCTCCTCCTCCTCCTCCTCCTCCTCCTCCTCCTCCTTCTTCTTCTTCTTCTTCTTCTTCTTCTTCTTCTTCTTCTTCTTCTTCTTCTTCTTCTTTTTTTCATAATTATACCCAGAAAGGAAGATGACTGAATGTACTGTTTCAGAGCAACAGAATCACCTCAAGGCAGAGAATGTACAGTGTTTTTTTTTCCCTCAATGGCACCCCTCAACCTATTGCATTTTTCTGGTTCTGCAGGCCATAGCAACTTTGAAGAGAACAAATTTCCATTAGTAGCTTCCACAGCATTACCTCCTAATCATTCCCTCAGATATTGGCTAATCAGATATTTATCAAGATGCTCTTGAGGTAAAACATGACTCTTGTCCTCTGTGGGCTACCTCTTTTTGGACAGAGAAGACATGGACCCCTTTGCTAACACCATATTAAAATGTGAAAAACAGTAGTTTTATAGTAAAAATATCTCCACGTAGTTTTGATTTATATTTTTTTGTGATAAGTGAGGCTGAGCATCTATCTTTTCATAAAGATCCATTTTCATTTTTGAAACTGTACAATAGTTTCCATCCCATTTATCTATAATACTATTGACCTTTTCTCCTTTATTTTTAGATACTATGTATATTTAAGGGATATCAACTTTTTTGTAAGTTATATTTTTCCTTGCTTCCATTTAAAATAAAATTATTTTTACAACAGTGTGATTACTTAAACTATATTTTATTGTTACTTCAATACTATAAATTTGGTTACACATCCATGGGACAACATGGATGAACCTTGGGGACATTATGCTAAGTGAAACACGTCAGATAGAAAAAGACAAATACTGTGTGATCTCATTTATTCGCAGAAACAAACAAACACTGGATTCATAGAAACAGCAAACAGATTGGTGGTTCTCTGGAGTGGAGTTGGGGGAAATGAATGAAGGTGGTCCAAAAACTTCCAGTTATAAGATAAACAAGTCCTGAGGATGTAATACGCAGCATGGTGACTATAGTCACCAATACTGCATTGTATATTTGAAAGTTGCTAAGAAGTAGACCTTAAAAGTTCTCATCACAGGGGGACCTGGCTGGTTCAGTCAGTGAAGCATGCTACTCTTGATCTCAGGGTCATGAGTTTGAGCCCCATGTTGGGTATAGAGATTACTTAAAAAAACAATAAAATGCATTAAAAAAAGTTCTCATCGCAAGAAAAAATCTGTAACTATGTGAGGTGATGGATCTTAACTAAGCTTAATGAGTTAATCATTAACTCATTAATGTTGTGCAATATATACGTATATCACATCATTATGTTGTATACTTTCAACTAATATGCCAGTTATAACTGAATACAACAAGCAGAAAAAAACAAGTATGATCTGGGCTGTTGCTCTATATATAGGGGTATATTTATTCTTGATCTTAAGCAAAGTTTAGATACTTACGTTCCTGAAAATATGAAGACTTATTTCTCTTCTGTGTTACTGTTCCTTTTAAATTAAACTTCAAAAAAATAATAATATTTGGCCTCAACCAACAAGAGGCAAGTTATTCTAAAAACTTACAATTTGCTGTGAGTACTAGAGAGTCTTTGAAGTCATTGCTAAGGGAGGTGACCTGGTGAGGGCAGAGCTTTGGGGTGCAGGGCAGACTGAAGGGAAATGGGATGGACAGGCCAGGTGGGAACAAGTCCCCTTCCCCTGAAGTCTCAGGAATCTCTTGCCCAGAGTGACTGTCCCATGGCTTGACATTGGCTTCACCACAGAGTCTCACTTAATTTGTAGAGAGCTCATTTTCCTATGGTCTGAGCAGTAATTATGTTGGATCATTGCTTCATCAGAAAAGAAGCAGCTTAGGAGTTATTCACACAGTTTAGTTTGGTATTTGTGAGCCTGAAGCTGTTTGGCAAGTTGGGTTGTCTCCATGGAGAATGGCGGCTGTCGAAAGACAAGGCTTGGGAGGAGCCGCTGGAAAGTGTCATGCCATCAGGGGCTGGTCGAAAGCACTGTGCCTGGGTACCAGATTTGTTGCTTCATAGCTGTGTTGCTTTGCAAAGTCACTTCACATCACTAAATCTGATTTTCTTTATCTACAAAATGGGATAATACTCTTTGCCATGTCATTTGGCAGGACTACTCCTATCAAGCAGGGTAATGAGTTGAAAATTCCATGTAAATTAAAAGGTGGTATGTAAGTATGCATTGACTTTGTGGCATGAGGCCAAGGGACCCAGATGCCTCCTTCCCCAAGTAAAATCCACCCTCCCCTCAGAGTTCTTCGCTACAGACCAAGGACATTAGGGAGTAGTGCTTCCTATGTCATGGCCCAGCCCATGCTAGTGAGAGAACAAGATTGGCTGGGAAATTTCTCTCCACTGTACTTGGCAGCGTCCAATCAGGGAGATCAACCGTTACTGACTCCTCTGTGGTAGAATTCTTTGGGCAGAGGAGGCACTGACTTGAGCAGAGTGTGGCTGTGCCAAGTTCTCCAATCCTGCCCCTGTCCTGGAGCCTGGCATAATGTCCATTTGCCCCTGTCCTGCCCTTGAACACACACTCTGCTGCCTCTTGGGGGTAGGTAAGCTGATCCTGAAATTCAAAGTCAGCATGGGTATAGGATAGGCTGCAGTCTAGAACCTTGATTCTTCCTCTTCCTCTCACTTCCCCTCTCCCCCACAATCCTCTAAGATCTGACAGCTTTTCCTGTAGAATCTCATGCTCAAAAGGACAACACTGCTTTGTGAATCTGGCTCTTCTCCTAAAGGGGGATACCCTGAGCATCTTCTGGAAACCTCCTGCCACTGGCAACAGCCACTGTTTTACTCAAAATACAAAAGAGTTGATTATTCTGCCCTCTTCACATATTATAAAGTTATTCCCCTTCTCCCTCCTAAAGAAATGTAACTGAGTATCTTCTGGAAAGGATTTACTCTTACTCTGTTCCTTCCCTTGTTGAAAACTGGAACACAATACAGTCAGTAAATTAGAAGTGACATTCCTTTGGGTCTTATCAAGTTACCTTCTCAAAAGAATAGGGAAGAAACATATATTTAATATCCAAAAAATACCTTTCTCTGTTTCTCTCTTTCTGTCTACACACACACACACACACACACACACACATAATATCTGTGTGCATTTCTTTTTTTTCTTCCTATGGGAATTTGAAGGTTTTGCTTTCTGTAAGAATAAGCCCCTTGTAAATTCTTTCCCTTTCATGTGGCTTCAGTTAACTTCCCAATAACATACATTCCCTTCTCTCTCGTGAGCCACTGCCTGTTGCTGGTTTAAGTGCAGTGTTTTAGTTATAAATACAGTTGACCCTTGAAGCATGCAGGGATTGGGACACTGACCCCCCGCACAACTGAAAATCTATGTCTAACTTTTGACTTCCCCAAAACTTAACGACTAATAACCTACTATTGACCAGAAACCTTACCAATATCGTCAACAGTTTATTAACACATATTTTGTATATTATATGTATTATAACCCGTATTCTTACAATAAAGTAATCTAGAGAAAAGAAAATGGTATTAAGAAATCATAAGGAAGAGAAAATACACTTACAGAACTGTACTGTAAAAAATCTGAGTATAAATAGACCCATGCAAGTTCAAATGTGTGTTGTTCAAGGGGCAACTGTGTTTTTCGCTACACTTCTAAGCTGTCATTTTCATTTCTTTATTTTGGTTGTATGTAATGCCACTGTGGAAAAGACCATCTGGCCTTTCTTTTGGCTTAAAAACTGAGAAGACCCACCCCAGAAGGGAGCTTCTGAGCTCAAAGCTGCCCTCTGACCAGCCTGGGATCAAGGACTGTCTTGTGTTAGTAAATGGAAATGCTTTACCCGTAAACTAAAGTTGGAGGAAGAAAATGATAAAATCCAGGTATTTTCATATTTCTCTTTAAATAAGCCTTGGTTAAGGAGCTAGCTAAGTGTTTTGTGGCAATGAAGTCCTGGGAATCTGCAGTCATCCTTGGAAAGAAGCATAAAATCGGAGCCCAAATATTTTTTTTCAATTTTGCTGCGACACAGTTGACATACCTCACTGTATACGTTTAAGGTGTACAGCAGGATGGTTTGATTTATATATAACGTGAAATGATTACCACTACTGGTTCAGCCAAAGGCATCGTCTCATATAGATACAATAAAAACAAAGAGGAAAAAAAATTCTCTTTGTGATGAGAACTCGTAAGATTTACTTTCTTAACGACTTTCCTATATATCCTACTGCAGTGTTAGCTGTAGTCCTCATGATGTACATTACATTCCCAGTACTTATTTATCTTCTTACTGGAAGTTTACACTTTTTGACCACCTTCCTATAATACCCCATCCCATCATTCTTCACCTCTGGTAACCACAAATCTGATCACTTTTTCTATGAGTTTGTTTTTGTTTTTTAAAAGATTTCATGTGTTAGTGAAATCATTCAGTATTTGTCTTTCTCTGTCTGACTTATTTCACTTAGGATAATATCTTTAATGTCTATTTATGTTGTCCCAAAGGGTAGGATTTCCTCATTTTAAAAAATGACTGAATAATATTCCATTAGATATAGATGAGAGATAGATGATATAGATAGATAGATAGATGATAGATAGATAGATAGATATCACAACTTCTTTATCTATTCATCCATTGATGGATATCTGTTTCCATATCTAGGCTATTATAAATAATGAACATAAGGGTGCAGATATCTTTTCAAGTTAGTGTTTTCATTTTCTTGGACATATTCCCAGAAGCAGAATTGCTGGGTTTATTTTTTATTGTTTTACTTGTACTTTTATTTTTAATGTTTTAGGGATCCTTTTCTTTCCATGGTGGCTGTAACAATTTGCAATCCCACCAATAGCACAAGGACTCCCTTTTCTCCACATCCACACCAGCATTTTATATCTCTTGTCCTTTTGATGATCGCCATTCTGTCAAGCATGAGGTGATATCTTATTGTGGTTTTAATTTGCATTTTCCTAATAACTAGTGATGTTGAGCACCTTTTTGTGGACCTGTTGGCTTTTCATATCTCTTCTTTGGCAAAATACCTATTCAGAGTGTTTGCCCGTTTTTTGCAATTGGGTTATTTGATTTTTTGCTATTGAGTAGGAGGAGTTCTTTATATATTTTAGATATTAGACATGGATTGCAAATATTTTTTCCCATTCCCTAAGTTGTCTTCTCACTTTGTTGATCATTTCTTTTGCTGTGCAGAAGTTTTTTTAGTTTGATGTTTTCCCACTTGTTTACTTTTTATTTGGTTGTTTGTGGTTTTGGTGTCATATCCAAAAAATCATTATGAAGTCCCACATCAAATGACTTTATTCCTATTTTTTGCACAGTTTCATGGTTTCGGGTCTTACATTTAACTGTTTAATCCATTTCAAGTCAATTGTTGTGAGTGGTATATAATGTGGGTTCAATTTCATTCTGTTACATTTGAATATCCAATTATCCCAGCACCATCTATTGAAAAGAATGTCTTTTCTCCATTAAGTATTCTTGGATTCCGTGTTAAATATTAGTGGACCATATGAATGAACCATGGAATTAATCTGAAAGCAGAGTCCCACTAGGTTTCAGGAGAAATGCAATGCTAAGCAGCTTAAGGGGAAAGTGTTCACAACCCCGGATACACAAGATTTCCCAGAATCCGGCATGTTAGATTTCAAAGGGGAACATAGCCCAGGTGAAGATGAGAGCCCATAAAAACCCCTAACACACCACATAAAGAAAGTGGGTCATGATAGCAGGGAGTAAATATCATAAACACCAGAATTAACCCTCTTGGAAATGAACACTCTGACATTATAAAGTAATTTTACTTGAAGTGAGTATAAGATAAAAGAAAGAATAAATGCCCTCATGAATAAATTAGGCAGTATTTTAGAAATAGGTTGATTTAAAACAAGACCGAGCAGAATTACAAGAAATAAAAATGTACTCACTGAAATTGAAACAACATGCCTGGAAGATAGAGCTGAGGAAATTGTAAGAATGAAGCACAGCGCTGAACACATTTTTACCAACATGCAATGAAATGAGCAATCAAAAACAAGACAAAAAAAGAAATAAATGGAGAATAGTTCTAAAACTCATGTATGGATGTTTAAAAGCATGCATAAATAATTTATGGATCCACAACATAACGGACATTATAAAGTCTTCGGAAGTAAACAACAAAAAACACAAATCTTTTGAGCTGCAGCAAAATTTCCTTTGAAGGAAATAAGTTGTCTTGTTTCAAAAGAAGATTAAAAATGAATGACCTCATCATTCAAGAAAATAGGGGAAAAAACATAAACTTGAAGAAAGGGGGAGGAAAGAAATAATAAAGAAAAAGGCAGAAAATAATTTTTTTAAAATCTCAGAAATGATAAATAGCATCAATAAAATTAAAAGTTAGCTCTGTGAAGGAATTAATAAAATAGACATGCTTCTAGCAAGAAAACAAATGGAAAAAACTATATTAATTTATATAAAACCATATGCATATAAAAGTTTTATATAATGTATATACAACATATATATTTATATCTCTGTGTAAAACATATGTAAATTTATATAAACCTGAATGTAAAATCTTAAATTAAATATATACCAACTGAGTTTAGGAATGGTGCCAGTATGTTACAAAAAAGTTGGCTCTATTCCCGCAACCCTGTGTGGTTTAACATTAGAAAAACTTGTTGAAGATATTACGTGACCAGATGAAAAGCCATCTCCATATAGTTGTAGGACATTCTGGTCTGGTGACCAGAATGTGCTGATGGGACACCTATCACTTCCGTCATACCCCAGTTGACAACTCACCTCTGTCCCACTCATTTCTAAATTCCTCTGTCAAGAAGATGTAGGAAAAAGGAATAATTTCATGATATCCTTTGGGGATTATTTGACAAAGGGAGAACATGTATTTTAGGACAATCTGCTGGCGGCTCCTAACTCCTGACAGGTCATCTTGTAGCGAGCAAGAGAGAAAGCTGAGAAGCTCCAGGTTCAAGGAGAATATTTAATGTAGTTTCTATAGAATCTATCTTCCATGATGAGTAGGTCATTGTGTTGTAGGAATAACAGCCAGTGTTGAGAGAATTTAGAATTCTGTCTATAGCATTTAGAAAAATCTTGTGTCTCATTTGGTTGACAGCAAGGACAGTTGAGGTATTGAGTTGTTAGAATGTGTCAAACAGAGCCTTCTCTTACCTTCAATAACTGTCTCAAAAGGTGCTGCAATCATCTGGATCAAACTAACCATGCACTTATGTCAAAGAAAATATCTTAGAAAACTAAGAATACAGGTTGAGAAAATCTATAGTAAACGATAATAAAAGAAAAATTTAAAGAATATGTATCAGAATAGAAGTAAAATTGTCTTTATTCACAGACAATATAATTATCTACCTAGAAAGTCCAAAAGAATTGTATATGAACAAGTAAGAAGATTTAGAAATCTGTTGGGTTTAAGATTAGTATATAAAGATCTGTATTCCTATATGCTAGCAACTATTAATTAGAAAATATAATAAATCAAAGGAAAAAATCATCAAGCTTTGGAGACAAATCCAACAAAATGTGGAGAAGAAAAGAAAGCTATTGAAAAACAGAAAATTGTGCTTAAATATATGGAGAGCAATACCATATTCCTTGATAACTTAATTATCTTAATCTAAATAATTCATTTTCATTTTAATAAAATACCAACAAACCTGTATGTCTATCTTCCTCTCTTTTTCTCCCTTTCTCCCTCACTCCCTCTTTCCTTCCTTCCTTCTTTCCTTCTTTGTTTCCATGGAATTTGGCCAATTCTCGAATTCATGTGAAATAATAGAAGACCAAGAAAAGCCAAGACAATATTGGAGAACATCTGGGAACAACACTCCTATACACCAATGTGCATTATAAAGCTTAGTAATTAAGATCGTGTAGTATAGACACAGGTCAAATCAAATAGAACAAGGCAAAATAAAGGACCCAGAAATAAATCCAGGAATATGACAGAGTACCATCACAAATAAGTGATTTTGGACACATTTTTAATGAGCAGATAACTGACTGGTAATATTGAAGAAGATAAAATCTGATCTTACTTAACGAAAATAAACTCCAGTTCTGTGAAATGTGAAAATGTGAAAAATAAAACTTTAGAAGTGTTAGAAGAAAATATAAGTGAATGCTTTTATTTCACAGTAAAGAGAGATATTTTAATCAAGATGCAAAGATTTAAAAATTTAACCATATTAATACTTAAAATTTCTGTAAAATAAAAGAGACTATATTTGAATTAAAATAGAAGCCTTGAGAGAAAATGCTTGCAATTCATAGATAAAATATTTTTTTTTTTAAAGATTTTATTTATTTATTTGAGAGAGAGAGAACGAGAGAGAGCACATGAGAGGGGGGAGGGACAGAGGGAGAAGCAGACTCCCTGCCAAGCAGGGAGCCCGATGCGGGACTCGATCCAGGGACTCCAGGATCATGACCTGAGCCGAAGGCAGTCGCTCAACCAACTGAGCCACCCAGGCGCCCCATAGATAAAATATTAATATAAAGATTAAGCTAATGCAATTAATACAACAGATGAGATATTAGCATCCAGAGTCAGAAAGACAGAAAACCCCATAGATAAATGGCTAATAGGCATGAACAGGTAATTCACAAAAAGGGAAAGCCAAATGTGGGCATTGAATTTTGATAGTAATTGATCAAACGGGTAGAACAGAGGGAAAAATTAGAAAGGGAAATAAGGGTGACAGGAAAGAAATATTCCAGTAACTGCCATTATTATTTAGGAGATGAAGTGAGCCCAGCACAACTGTTTAATGGTTAATCTGGAAAAAAAAAATTTTTTTGAGGAGGTTAGTGGTGCGAATGAGCAGATGTCATGGGACGACAGGAGCAGAAGTCTGTTTTTGCCATGTAGAGAGACAGTGAAGTCTTTTTTTTTTTACATATTATTTTATTTTTATTTATTTTTTATTTTTTTATTATTATGTTATGTTAATCACCATACATTACATCATTAGTTTTTGATGTAGTGTTCCATGATTCATTGTTTGCGTATAACACCCAGTGCTCCATTCAGTATGTGCCCTCTTTAATATCCATCACCAGGCTAACCCATCCCACCACCTCCTCCCCTCTAGAACCCTCAGTTTGTTTCTCAGAGTCCATAGTCTCTCATGGATGAGAGACAGTGAAGTCTTACGGTTGAAGATTTCAAGAGGTTGGAGGACTCAGATGATAACTAAACTCAGAGTTTGTCCTTGAAGGTGGGAAGCAGAGGCAAGTGAAGACCGTTGGGCTCGAGGTCAAGTAGTTGTGGATGGAACCACCAAACACTGAGATTGCTAGAATGGGAGACAGGTCAGGCATAAAGAAAGTAGTGCTTAAAACTTTACCATCTTATGTAATCCAAAACAGTTCTGTTACACCGATAGATAAAAACAAAAACTAACATGAACTAGTACTGGAAATGTAAGAATGTAAAATCTTTGCAGATTAAACTTAACAAGTACTTTTTTCCTCATGCATTGACCTCCACATTAATATAACTAAGAAATCTAATTGAGACGAATAATTGTTCTACTTGTCTCGAGGATAAAAAGAAAAGGAAAAGAATCAGCTTCTTTATTGGAATACGATAGAATGTTAGTAGTTTCGCAGCTTTCACCCTAAGGTGAGGGGATCGTCACACATGTTCTTCTTGTCCTTTACAAACTGCTGGATTACTAATTGAGCTTGTACTGTTTTCCAGTTCTGTTGCTTCTGAAGAAAAATACTTCCAGGGAAAACATGGCTTTTCTTCCCCTCTTGTATATCCTGCTGGTGATAAGATGAAGTGGTTCCCCAAGTTTGGGTTTCCTTCCATACCCTTTGCATGCTTGTTCTCAGCTACTGAGACTTAAAATCAATTCTAAATCATTCTCCGTGGCCCTATGAGCTCATGCAGGCTGAATGCTGAGTATTTAGAGGCTGTAATAATTGATGGGGCTTCTAGTTCTCTTGAAGATACACTGCCTGTCTTCCTCCACAAGCGATCATGTGTCAACTTACTTAGTTATGTATGTCCTGACAACTGACAAGCAATGATATGCTTAGTGGAACTTTAAACAGAGCATGGAAGCTTCTGAAAACACAGTTTATCATTGATAGTGGCAGTGCTTAAAAGTCCTAAGTACCTCTCATAGTAGTGGAGGTGAGAGTCCCTGACTGAAACTCAGGGTCCCCACGTTCCAATCCTCGCTTGCCTCCAACCAGCACTATACCCACGGACAACTCACTAAGAGTCCCCATGCTTTCGTCTCTTCACCTATAAAAGATCTTTTTTTTTGGACTGTATTGGTGTATGTTTAAGAAGTTAAGGAAATAAATACAAGGTCAATGCACACAAAAATATTCACAAGCTGCAAACAAAACCCCACTCATTTTAAATCAACTGGTGCGTTACAGTATTGTGTCTTTTCTTTAGCATCTCCAATTTGTTCTTTAATTTTAGACTGATGTTTTCAGAGTTGGAGCAGTGTAGCCTGGCAGGCTGCAGCAGTTTCAAAAAAGACAGTGTTTTAAAATGTAACATATTTACCTGTAGGCTGACCACACCACTTTGTGATATGTTAAATATATTAGGGACAACAAGGAGTTACTATTTTAACTTCCTTCATTATTTTAAATTAACTCCATATTATTCATATGTGATCATTTTCAAAGCAGAATTTAATTTCTAAAACAGTGAAACAAAACCAACATATTAAAATAGAGCTGCATTCATACAGAATTTAATCTGTGTCTAATCCTTATTATTACTATTTTTAAGGGAAATCTTAGCCCTCTCTCCAAGAAAAACAAAAATACTAGGTTCACTAGTAGAGTTTTATGTAGTATTATTTAAACTTATTACAATGAAACCTTGTTCTCAAAGCAAGTGTGTGTGTGTGCGTGTGTGTGTGTGTGTAGTCCCAAAAGGCTATAGAAAATTCAGGGATCATATAAATTAGGAGATTTGGGTTGTATTCTAAGTTGATGATAAAATTTCCAAACATGGGAATTCTCAGTGGCCTTCCTTGGCAGAAATATCAGTGTTCACTGAAGAAAGAATAATGGGCATTCCTTGAGTTCACTTTTGAATTTTGAATCAGGCAGGGAGAAACATGGAGAAAATGGCTGAAATTTTCAAACAGCTTGTTTTACTTTCCAGATTTCACACTTGAGACAGCCTACACTTTGAATTTTGAAATATGAAGAAATGAATTCTTTCCTCCCCAAAAGACCATTATTTCCATGTCTTTGGTTTCTTTTTCTTTTTCTTTTTTTTCCAATTTATAAGTGATTTAGATTACTAAGAAGGAGTCCAATATGCAGACCGGTTAATACCTCACTAAACACATGCCACTTCTTGAAGTCATTCATTTTATGTAACTTCAGGATTCATACTTTGTCTCATCCTTCTTGAATATTATAAAAAAATCAAAAAACTTGTTGAACCTACTTAGTATTTAGAAAAAAGTCCCAAGGTGTCTGGGTGGCTCAGTGGTTAAGTGTCTGCCTTCGGCTCAGGTCAAGATCCCAGGGTCCTGGGCTTCCTGCTCAGTGGGGAGTCTGCTTCTCCCTCTCCCTCTGCCCCTCCTCCCAAACTCACTGGTGCGTCAGCACTAGTGCTCTCTCTCTGTCTCAAATAAATGAAATCTTTGAAAAAAAAGAAAAAAATTCCAATGTATCTATAATAAGGACCCAACACTGAATTAAATAACTAATGTTTTAAAAAAAAACCAGACAACAAACCACGTTGGTTTTCCAAGTTATTTTTTGAAATACAATATTCTAAAATGAATAGACTTATTATTTGAATTATCTAGTTAGAATGTTAAGGTCAAAATATAATAAAAATATTTAAGAATAACAAAGAAAAGAAGACCCTGACAGTGATGAGAACACATCGTGAGCGAGAACATATACTCTGTATCCCCCATAGTGTCTTGATTCTTCTCAGCCCTGAGAAAGTTTGTCATACGAATTAAATCTTCACCTGCTATTTCATTATGCATGTTAATATACATCCAAAGGTGAGGAATAAAAGGGGGGGCGGTGAGTAGAATCTCATTTTCCTGGAGAATTACCTTTCAATCACTTCATGTAAAAAAGACAAATAAAACACTAGCTGAAAGTTTTTGCAGATGTAACATATGAAGTTCTTCTTCCCTCTTCTATAACTCTGTATCTTCAGTTCAGAGTTCCTCTGTGTTAATTCTGGTTTGCATATTGAATACCAGGGCAAGAAGGTGTTTAGACAGAGGATTGATTCAATAGCTCAAAGAACTTTGAGACATTATCATATTATTGCAAAGGTCCAGGAACATGGAGGAGGAAAGGGATATGTGGATAGAGGTTAGTAAAAGATGCTTCCATTGTAAGTCATCTAAGCACACCTTTTGAATTGTTCATTCACATCAGAGAATTTTGGTCAGTTTCTGTCTCCAGAGATTGTGATTTCTCTCCAGTTAAACAACACACAGTAAACCTGCTTGTCTACATTGGATACCCTGGGGAGGCACTCTCCCATGTGAGCAAAATATATTGCTATGAATCCAAGGTGAAATATTGAGATAATTATTCCCCTCTGCTTTTAGAATCTAACTTTATTCAAGTACTCTGTGTGGCTCTTAGCTTCAGTGGTATCACACTCCTAGGGATCACAAACAGAAAGTGTATATTACAAGCATTTTTTAAAAAATGTGATTAATTTTGAAACGTGTACATTTATTTTTGCCAGCAAATTTTGACTCATCTAGTTCTTGGCATTCACCTCCAGGATTTTGGCAGATAATATTATTTTCTATCAAAAGAAGAGATATTTCCATTTTCTGGCCATGTGTATTTTGAAAATTAAAGACTTAATTGTTTACCATCTAATGTAAAGACTCATTTTCCCTATTAGGATTTCCATCGAATGGGGTCAGTGACAGACACTGACTACCATTTGACTCTATGGTAACACCACAGAATTTTTAGGGAAGCCCACATAAAATCTGGCTTCTTACATGTTTTCATTTTTCTAACTTGTTTCTTTTGTCTGGCTTCTTTCAAATTTGTCATGAGCATATATTTGTGCTGTAATACCATCTTATATTAAAAAAATGGAAAGATTTGTATATATATACCATGAGACACTATGGACTCTGAGAAACAAATTGAGGGTTCTAGAGGGGAGGGGGTGGGGGGATGGGCTAGCCTGGTGGTGGGTATTAAAGAGGGCACATATTGAATGCACCACTGCGTGTTATACGCAAACAATGAATCATGGAACACTACATCAAAAACTAATGATGTAATGTATGGTGATTAACATAACAATAAAAATAAAAAAACTAATGATGTAATGTATGGTGATTAACATAACATAATAAAAAAAATGGAAAGGCTTTAAAGTCATGGTTTTAATTTATAATTGTCCTAATTGTCCCAAATGTAGAAATGTATCCAGTGATGTTATGCAGAATGGATTTTGACTTAATCAAAAGAAGCGGTTATTTCTTGCTCACAAAATGTAAGTCCCAAGTTAGGTGGCCTGGGTATTGTGTGGAAGCTCCATGGTGTCACTGGATATTCAATCCCTTTCCAGTTCTCAGCTCCACCACCTTTAGGGTGAGAGCTATAGTCTCATGCTCTGAAGAACAATGCTGGTGCTGGGCTTTCACCCACTTCAAGCAAGAACAAAGGCATAGGAAAAAGGGAAAAGGTGGTTTATGCCAGCTAATCTGCTCTTGTTAGCCGCAACACCCTCTCTCCCCTAGTGACTTGTGATCATATCTCTTTAGCCAGAACTGTGTCCTCTGACAATTCCCAAGTTGCAAAGGAGGCCAGAGAATATGAATATTTGGTTGGGCATATGCTGTCATAAGCAAAATCAAGGAATATGAGAATTATATTAGGCAACTAGCAGTCTTTGACACGTCCAGAAACACTAAATTAATTTAGAGTTAGCAATCAATAGAGTATATCAGTGGATGCATCTTCATATACCTTTTATCTTTTAGAATAAAGATCTAAGTTAAGAGACAGTGATGAGAACGATACTGCAGCCATGCAATAGCCCTCTTGCTGATGAAGAAATTGAGTGTCAAATGGGAAAATAAGCCAACAACACATCTAGCCACATACTCTCGTCTGGACTGTTGGCACCTTCCAGTTAGCAAGATTCTCTGTACCCTTGATGCACCTGAGATGGCAAAGCAACCAACTGAAATGTGAAACTGACCACTGCAGGTTATGTCGACCCAAGTTTCTGATAGTTTCACCAAATTAAACTGCCTGACTTTATTGCAGAGTTGGTTTTTCATTTGTTTTGATTTTTTTTTTTTTTGGTAACTTATTTGAATTATTTCCATTAGAATGTTAAAGGTATATTTTCTGAGAAGCATTATAATATTCCCAGGAAGTAAACATACCTTCTTTCTTGCATTTCAGCCAGGTAACTGGTTCATGGTGAGACTGGTATGAAGGAAGGATAGACCTCTACTTTCTCTCGTGTATTCACTTATAACTGGATTGGCAAGAACTCCAAGAAAGATTTCCCAGAAGTTGTAATTCCACTGAAAATCTTAATCACTCTTGTTCATTAGATCTCAATATTTCTTTGATTTAATTAGAAAAACAATTATAGTTTCTATTAGAAGAGCACATTTCCAATTATAGCCTAAATTCACCTAACTGTCCAAGACTACTGAAAGCTTTCAAGACATATTATATAAAGCGCATAAATAAAAATTTTACAGGATTTTTTTCCAAATCAGTGCATTCGATATTCACACAAGTTAGTTTAAACCTATTTCATCAAATTGTTTTATAAAATATTGATTTTGTTGTGTACATCACCTCATAAACTGTTTAATATTTTCTACATCTTAATAAATATAAGCTTATTTATATTCAAAATGAAAAACAAATTTCCATGTGTGAGATAATACAGTTTTTGAATTCTTCGGGGGAATGGAGCAAAAAAAGCGAAAACAACTGAGCTTTATTGTGCCATGTGAGCTGCTCATTCTCTCTGCCTGTTTCCTCATTGGTCATGCCTCCCTCCCAGGAACTTGTGAGACAGAACTGTGAGGCAGCATGCTCAGCAGAGGGACTGGCACAGAATACCTGATGGCCATTAACTCCCTTACTCTTCCTAAGATAGCCCTCTATAATTTGTCCCAGGTTTCTGACCCCACTTATACTTTCTTCCCAACTCCACTTTTCCCTTTAACGCAACCAAATTCCTGATGCCTCGTTGACATGCCATGCTCATTGTCAATGCTACTTCCAATCTCTTCAATGTCTATTATTCTCTATGTATGCAGAACGTATTCACCTCTTGGGGCCCTTGCAAACCCTGCTTCCTCCAAAGCCCCTCTCTCTGCGGCACAAAGACTTTACCACTCATTTTGATACTTAAATCTGGTCAAGAGTTACACAGAGATTTGAGCTCAGCAAATGCTATCTGATGCAATATGGAGGGGAAAAACTATGACACAACACAGTTCCTTTGGCATAGGCTACCATAAACAGTACTGACACCTGTGAATAATGATTATTTCAAAGCTTAGAAATAAATAGTCACCCGCTGTGATAAAAGAAGAGGAAACAAGTAGGGCCAATTCCAACATGGGGGAAAAGGGTCCCTCTCACCACATCACCAAGCAATTCATAGACACCTGCAGGTTGTCTGAGAATTCACCTAAACTCTGACACTATCCATTCAGAGACAGCATCAGATTCTACAGGTTAAGGGTTTGGTCACACAATACAGCCCCCAATCCCTCACTTTGGAGGCCAGTCTCAAGCCCCAGGCTGTTACCTGTGTTTCTGACCATTGGCTACAGATTGGAGGTTCCAGTGACCTCCTCCTTAAGTTCTTTTAATATGTTGGAGTGGCTCATAGAACTTGGGGAAACATTTAGCTTCACCAGTTTATTAAAGGATATGACAAAGGATACAAATCCACAGCCAGAAGAAGGCATACATAGGGTGAGGTAGGGTGAAAAGGCTCGAAGCTTCCATGCCCTCTTCAGGAGCACCACGCTTCTGGCATCGCCATTGGGTTCACCAACTCAGAAGTTCTGAGAACCTGGTCCTTTTAGGTTTTTATGGAGGCTTCATTGCGTAGTCATGATTGACTAAGAGATTGGCCATTGGCTAATTCAACCTCCAGCCCCTCTTCCTCTCCCCCCCAGAGGTCTGGGGACCTCTAATCCACATGGTTGGTTGATCTTCCTGGCAACAAGCCGAAGCCCTTGGTGGGTGGAGTGTCCAGAAGTCACCTTCATTAACATGACAAAAGACACCTTTAATGCCTTCCTTATAGGAAGGTCCAAGGGTTTTAGGAATTGTGGGTGAGGAACTGGATGAAGACCAAATACATATAAGAAATATATTTTGGTCATCTGAATAACCAAATATGTATTTTTTATAAATCACATGACAGGCCACATACTCCCCTGCCAAGTGATAGTCCCCAGAGTTGTGTTGGGCTGAGTGTGAATCTGCTGCATAGAAAATTAAACATTTGAAAAATAACCCAGGGAATTCCAGTTTTTGGTTCCATGTAGGGAGCTTGGAAGTCACCACCGTGTCCCAGTAAAAAGTTGAACAAACTGAAAAACAAATAATATTTCTTAGGTCTGTAAGAGAAGTGAGGTCAAGGGCAAAAGGCTGCCCCCAAATATTAGAGAGAGCAAGAAGCAAAAACAGAGATTTGCAACTTACCAGAGCAGACACTTGGAGCCAAAATCTCTACAGGAACTGAAGCAGGGTAGGAAAAGCCAAACTGTACTTGAGGAATTACTGGAGGCTCAGAATGGACAAGTCTGAGAGCTAAGAACTCCCAGAGGACCCAATTGAGGGGGTGGGTGAGGGAAGGAGAAAATTTGTGAGTTTTACCTCTAGGACCTTGACCAGGTTTCCACAATAGGTATGAGAAAAAAAATCTCATGCTTCTGGCCAGACGAAGGGAAAGGGGAACCATTTTTGAAATACACCAGAGCACTCTGTTCTCCCTAACAAGATCAACCCTAAGGAGAAACTATTTAACCAGAGCCTGCCTGTGGTTGCATCAGAGCCTAACTGACCTGGCAGAAAGGAAAAATGATCAACTCCAGCCAGCTCTAGCCATCTTGTCCCACCTAAGGGGACCAGGGGGATAACTGAGAAATACTTGTGAAATGTACCCAATTAAAAAAAATGTGCCAAAGACCTTAACAGACACCTCATGGAAGAAGGTACACAGATGGCAAATAAACATATGAAAATATGCTGCACATCCTAGGTCATCAGGGAAATTCAGATTAAAATAACAATGAGATACCATTATACAACTATTACAAGGGCCACAATCCAGAACACTGACAATGCCAATGCTGGTGAAGGCGTGGAGGAGCCCCATTCATTGCTGGTGGGAATGCAAAATGGTATGTTCACTTTGGAAGAGAGTTTGGTGGTTTCTTACAAAACTGAACACATTCCTACATATCATAGGATCCAGAAATCATGCTCTTAATACTTAACCAAAGGAGTTGAAAACTTATGTACACACAAAACCCTGCACACAGGTGTTTATAACAGCTTTATTTGTAATTGCCAAAACATAGAAGCAGCTCAGATGTCCTTTAGCAGGTGAATTAATAAATGAGCTGTGGTACATCCAGACAATGAAATTATTACTCAGCACTAAAAAGAAATGAACTATCAAACCATGAAAAGACTTGGAGGAAACTTAAATGTGTATTATTAAATGAAAGTCTTATTACTAATCAGTAATTCATATTACTAATCTGAAAGCCTACATACAGTATGATTCCAACCATTGGACATTCTGGAAAAAACAAAACTACAGAGACAGTAAAAATATCAGTGGTTACCAGGCACTGGGTGGGGTGGAGGCTAAAGGGATGAATAAGTGGAACACAGAGGATTTTTAGGGCAATGAAGCTACTCTCTATGATACTATAATGTTGGATACATGTCATTACACATTTGTCCAAACTCATAGAATATACATCACCAAGAGTTAACCCTAATATAAACTATGAAATTTGGGTGATAATGATTGTCAATGAAGGTTCATCAACTGTAAAAATACACCATCTGGTGGGGGATGTTGATGGTGGGTGAGCCCGGGGCAGGAGGATATGGAAAATCTCTGTGCTGCCTCTCAATTTTTCTGTGAACTTGTAACTACTCTACTAGAAATGAAGTCTTTAAAAAATGACCCATATTTGGTAGGTTTACTTTCAAAAGCATTCATTTAAACATATGTTAGCTTTTTAAAAAGAATTTGAAAAGTTTGACGTAAACAGTATAAGGAAACATGGTATTCAATCTCTCCCCATGTTTGTGTGATGTGCTGTTTTAACCCAGGCAGATGAAAAGACATAGTCAAGAGACCTGTGGTCAGAGGAACATTTGGAACTACTTCTCAGACATTTGGGTATGTAGCAAAAACCAGAATTGTCTAAGAAAATTTATTTTGCAACATTCTGCCAAGTCCCAAATGCCAGAGAATCTTGGCAGACTCGTTGGTAATTCAGTGTATCTGCTCTGAATCATTTTCCAGAGACTGGGCTTTGTGATGTTACACGTAACAGTGTTGTAAGGAAGCAAAACTGCTCAGATATCATCCTATTTTAGAAATAATGCCAACAACCAAATATGCTTTGAGTTCTACTATGGAAAGATTCTTGTTAATAATGCCTTTCTATTCTGTTTGGGTTTTTTGTCATTTTACAGTTGCGTATTGAGGGCACTAGGGGAAGTTTATTTTCTATGACCTGGCCAATGTTTGGAGAGAGGAATTAAACTACATAAGATACTCTCTGTATTGCATATTAATTTGTTACATTTACATGGATATATGTAACATATCACTGATGGATCAAAGCTTTTGAATAATGCTCTGCATTTTGCTCTTTTATGGTATTTCTTATTGACAATGAAAGGATGGTAATTTCTCTAATGAATGTAGACCTTCACACAGATGAAACTAGTGATTTCATAGGCAGGGGGTTAAAAATCTAAATGATGGAGTAAACTGCAATTTGGGGGGAGGGGCAGAGGGAGGGGGAGAAAGAAAATCTTAAGCATGGAGCAGGATGTGGGGTACAATCTCACAACCCTGAGATCATGACCTGAGTTGAAATCAAGAGTCAGACGCTTAACCGACTGAGCCACCCAGGCACCCAATTTTTATATTGGAAAACTGCAATTTTTATATTGGAACACCATCTTTAAGAATATGACTTTGTAATTTTAGAGTTTATTTGGACATGTCTTGTGAACTTGGGTCATAATATATTTTTTTTTGAAAAAAATTTTATGGCCTTTTTAATAAAGTGGTCTCATCCCCTGACCAACGGCAATACTCATGCAAAACCACAAATACACACTTTTCTCCAGGACTATTTTTTGGATAAAGGAACCTGGTCTCTTTGAGAGTAACTGATTCCATTTTGAGCATTTTGAGAAAGTATCCAGAGGTACCAGGAATATCTTATTATTGCTAATAAGCAAAGATACCTAAGAAAATGTCTAGGGTAATGTTGAAAAGACAAAGAACCATCTTAAAGCTGCTATTTGTAGTCAAGATGTAAATATTTGAGTTACATCAAGTATTAGCATTAATTATAATAAGTTTAATCTGTGTCTATGAAACCCCATAGATTCGTAAAGATATTGAAAGAAAGAAAAGTTAAAAATGAAGTATGTGAGAGCTACTTTTAACACAATTGAAGGTAGTATAAGACATTTATTTTAATGAACTTTAATTGGGTATTGATGCATTTGGGGATTTAATTTTTTATCAGATATATGTTAATAAAGTATTGATGTATATTTTTCTTTTAAGAGATGGCAAGACATTGGAAATTTATAGTAGGCTGAATTGTTGTAGAAAAAGATGGGGTTTTCCTAAGAATAAAAAGAACAAATGACCACTTGTGGTCAACACTGTAACAGGGTGGCAGAGGTCTCACTGTTAGTGATAAACTGATAGATTAGACACTTGTCCAAATAAAAAGCTACAAATAAATCACTGTAAAGATGCCTTCTCTCTCATCTCCTGGGAGATAAAATCCCAGAATAACTTTACTAATTTTAACAAAATACCAACTACAGATACATAGATTTGCATAATTGTTAACAGATCAGGTCAATATAAGATAACAATGCGGCAATGGATTACAAAACCTGAAGGTGCATCATTTTCGAGAATGGTTGCACTTAACAGAGACTAAACCCCGTGGGAGAGACATGAGCTTTAAAAGTTCCATGAATGTAAAAATAAGGTGATCTATGCAAAGAGGATCCAGCTTGAAGACCAGAAACAAGGCAGAGAACTTGCAAATGCAATTTGGTAAGATTGCTGAGAGCTGAGGAACATACAGAACCATGATAGTCCTGGGATGGCAGAGAAATAAATACCAAGGGGCAGGATGCGGTGGTGGGTCCCTGGGAGGCAATGCTGTGCGGCGGCTCCAAGCCCGGATTTGTGGGTTTGTGTGCTAGCCAGCCGCTCGCTTCATCCCCAGGAGGCCCCCGGTCTCCTCTCTTGTCTTCTTTGATCAGAAGCCTTTCTGAATTCTTCAGGAGACAGATTTTTCAGCCACTGCTCCCTAGGTAGGCTTCTTGTAGGATAGCTACCTTAGACTACTTTGGACTTCGGAAAAACAGGCAAAACAGGACTCTTTGTGTCTGGAGGAATTATGAGTCACGTGTAACAGTTTATCACCTTCTAGCTGGCTGACTTATGCCCATTCCAGAAAGACAAGGGTAAAAGGGCAAAGGATTTTATGAAAGGGCCTGTAGATGTGTGTCATTTCTGCTTCTCTAGGCAGTAACTTAATGTCTTGGAGAATTGCTTTGCTCATTGGTGAAATGGGTCTGCTGGTATATTTTACAGAATTATTGTGAGATTAAGGAGAGGGCATACGTGGGCCTGCCTGGCATTCTAGAAGTGGTTGTAGAATCTGAACAGAATCTCACCAGTCTATAAGGGGCAGTCCTGTAAAGGCATGAGATGAGAAGCAGAGTCCATGCTGACATTTGTGTCTTCTGTCTTTCCTCTCATCCCTGTATCCTACTACTCTTCCCCACCCCCACCCCTACCATAGTTACTATTTCTGGCTTCTCTTTACCCACCCATCTTTTTTTATTAGAAATCCAGGAAGATTACTATTATAACACTGCCACTAACAATGATTACCACTTGTTTACTGAGTGCCCACTCTGTGCCAGGAATGGTGCTAGATGCTTTACACACTTTATTTCATTTTATTGTCATAATCCTCGCAAGGTAATTGTAATTATCCCTATTTAAGGATGAAACAAGCCAGAAGAGGAAACTTCAAATAAGCTTTATAGTTTCAAAAGACTATATAATGACCACACTGGGTTTCCAATGCCAGTCTGACTCTAAAACACTTGCTTTTTGGCTGCTACACTCCTCATGAGCATGGTGTGTAGAACATGATAGCACGACCTTTTTCAAACTGTAGGTCAAAGTCACCATAAAGGGATAAAATAATAAACATATTAGAGTACATCATATGTAGTATTATTCTATAAAAAATGTTCATTTATGGGTGTGTGTGTGTGTGTGTGTGAATAGGCTTACAGTATAAAATGGATTCTCATGGTTGTCATAGCAGTGTTTAAAGTCTCTGCTATTATATTTGCCAACAATACCGCTCAGCCTTCAAAGAAGGGTCCATACAAACAAAGGGTTGTAACATGATCCAATGCATTATGGGAAGAAAATGTTAGAATCTCGATTGTATCTATTTGATTTTAGTGTAAAAAATAAGAAAGAAATGTTTGCATCCGTGTTTCATAAAATATGCAAGGTTAGAAGAAATTGGGCATTTTATTATGTGCTTTCAAGTAAATGAACTTTCACAAAATGGACAGGTACCTAGAAAAGAATCCTGTAGAGAAACCATGGACAAAAGATAGAGTAATAATGTCAGGCACAGTGAGAAATAGCCACATTAACACGCCTCCTGTACCTGGTGTTTCATGGCTGTGCTACAGGTAAGGACAAACGGAAATTTGACAGGAAGCCATGTGAAGAAAAAAAAAAAACCCAAAAAACAAAAAACTAAATTATCAAGATAGCAAGATATTCTAAACAGATTTGCATTTAGAATGCAAATGTTTAGAATATGGATTTGCATTCAATATCTTTAATGATAAAAATTTTCTTAAAGTATATATGGTATCCTCAGATACTAGCAAAAAGTGGTATGAAGTCATGCCATAACAATGTGCAAGGCATTTAAAAACTGAATAAATAAGTTATGAAAAACAAATGTCTACATATTTTTACCAAGTTCAAATTAATTCATACACAATCCACTTAGCCAAAGTTTATGCTAAAGGTTTAAAAGTTGGAGATTTTACTAATAGCCGAAAACAAAGAGCCACATCCTGTTGGAGAAACATTCATTCTTCCTATTATAGCAGTAAAAGTGGCTAAAGTCACAAATGGATAACAAGTTGGAGGTAAAGTAAAGTGTATTCCTTTGTGAGTAAATAAATACTCATATTATCGAGATAGGCAGAGAAAATATTGCTTAATATTGAAAAAGCACATATTAGAATAAATTATGCAGTTTTGGACAAATGCTAACTATACAGTTAGTTCTAAGTATACAGCTGTTTCTACTGTGTCATAGCTGTGGTATTTAATAACCTATGAATCAATTATAAAATGCAAGAAAAACCACTTTTTGTGTGGATCACTAAAGGATAGAGGTACCAGAGACAATGTTAAGAACTGAATTATCCTTTTAATAAAAAAATTATATTTTGTGGAAAAGATGTAGAAGTGTAATCATTAATGAAGCAGTTGCTTTGACTATAATAAAAAGGGATGTCAGGATAAGGTTACAGAGCTAGAACCTCTCAATATTTTTTCAATGAATTATTAATAGGCAAGTTATTATAGCAAAGAAGCTGCAACAAGGAATGCACAAAGTTCTCCAGGCCAACATCTAGATCTATACAGTTAAATTTTATTTTATTTTATTTTTTTAAAGATTTTATTTATTTATTTGACAGAGACAGAGACAGCGAGAGAGGGAACACAAGCAGGGGGAGTGGGAGAGGGAGAAGCAGGCTTCCCGCTGAGCAGGGAGACCGATGTGGGACTCGATCCCAGGACCCTGGGATCAGGACCCGAGCCGAAGGCAGACGCTTAACGACTGAGCCACCCAGGCGCCCCCTTACAGTTAAATTTTAAAATAAGACCCTTGAGGGGCGCCTGGGTGGCTCATTCGTTAAGCGTCTGCCTTCGGCTGGGGTCCTGATCCCAGGGTCCTGGGATCGGGATCCCTGCTCAGCGGGAAGCCTGCTTCTCCCTCTCCCACTCCCCCTGCTGTGTTCCCTCTCTCGCTGTGTCTCTCTCTGTCCAAAAATAAATAAAAAACTTTAAAACATAAAATAAAATAAAATAAAATAAGACCCTTAAAACGTGATAGAATACTGTATTTTGTAACGAAATGGGAAATGATCGTTAAGTATTTTAAATACATGATTCACTTATTATTTCATGGCAAAACAGCTAAAAGAATTGTTGAACTTAAAGATGTTACTTTTTTAAATAAAAAAATGGAATTCCAAATTTGTAGACATTTTCTATAATTTGATTAGGATCATGTTACTAAACTAAGCACCAACTTTTAAAAATATTAAATGCTTTTAATCACTCTCTAAAGATTCAAATGACTTTTTAAAAAATGCATAAGATTATACTACTTTTCAAAAGAAACCCATGCCATAGAAAGAGAATTTTTTAAATGGCTCTCTGGAAATATTTCCTGCATCACAATATTAGTTGCTGGAAACATGTGAATATAGACTTAGAAAAATTGGAAACCTTTTCTAACCTCAATAAAAACTTCAAATGAATAATAGCAGTGGATATTCATTCTATTTGTTAAAATGTAAATTGAACACCTCTGTTAGTTTACAAGAACAACTGATTGACATAATTACTAGCTGAATTTCAACAAAAAAAATCTTTGCAGTGGGTGAATGGCACTGAAAAATCAGTATCAAAATCCAGTTAGTACAATGATGTCCTTCCTCCCTTTGAATTTACACATAATTTGTGAAGTGTCTTTCTCAGCTATTATGGCCATCAAACCCAAGTATTAAAATAAATCCAAATGAAAACCAGCACTTCAAAATGATGTAAAAATAAGTATTGAAAGTGTTGAACCGAGTGTATTATTTATAATAATTCTAGCTACAATATTTTGGTCTATTTCAAATAAACCAAAAATGTTAGTCTTGACAATGTAGAGCTTTAGTTCTTGTGCATTGTCCCAGCGCGGGAGTCCTACGTCAGTAGGCAACCTTCTTTAATGTGGTGATTTAAGGAGCCCACACTTCTTCTATTACTTGGCTCCACCATCCCCTATGGCTTTGCATCTATGTATCCAGTTAGTGGAAATATAAAACGGGAAAGCATTGTTCCTTAAAAGCTTTATCTTGGAAGTGGCACATCCATTGAATAAAAAGTTGTTGTAGAACAGGATACTCATGCTTTTTCAAAGCATCACACCACAATTTATTAATTGCAGTGCTTTGCAATGGACTAGTCTGATAAGACTCCATCTTCACCAAGTGATCAAACTTGACTTTACCCATCTTAGGACAAATGATGTATGTGCCTTCTCATGGAATGCAATGGAAAGCACATATCACTTCTGTGGTACTCTTGTCAAAAATTCTAACCTGAATCTAATCATGAGGGGGAAAAATTAGATAAATCCAAATTGTGGGACATGCTATGAAACAACTAGTCTGGACTCCAAAAATGTCACTATCACCAAAGACACAAAATGGTGGAAAGGAACATTTTAGATTAAAAAGAGACAAAAGCAACATGGCAACCAAAAGGTCCCTGATAGGATACTGGATTTAAAAAAAAACACAAAGATTTATAAATGATATTTTGGGATAATTGCAAAAATTTAAGTATGCACTGCATATTAGGTAATATTGTATCAATGTCAAATGTCTTGAGTATGAAAATAGTATTTTGTTTATGTAGAAAAATGTTAGGAGATATATACTTATATATTTAGAGGTGAAGTATCATGATGTTTACCAGTTATTTTTAAATTGTTACCAAAAATGTATGTATATGTGTATGTAGGTATGTATATATGTATGTATATATGTGTGTGTATCTGTGTATCGATCTGGAAGAAAAGATAAAGTGCGTGTTGTAAAATGTTATAATTAGTGAATCTCCATAAAAGATACACTGATGTTCACTGTAGTAGTCTTTCCATTTTCTATAGATTTGAGAATTTTCAAAGTCAAATGTGAGAGAAAAAGTATATGTGTCACTTGCTTGACACATTTGCATAATGGTTAATTTCATTATTACTGTTGGCCTTTATAAAATGCAAAGTCATACTTGCACTTAAAGCTAAACCTTCTGTTTACAAATATAAATTAACTTAAAAGACCTTAGTCAAGGAAGCTATTATATTAGAGAGAGAGAGGAAGAAAAAGAAAGATAAATTTTAGTTAAACCAGTATCTTCCAGACAGCTATAAAAAGTATAGGAAAGTGAACAAAATGTAACTAATATAAAATAACATTTCTATGGTGTTTTTAATCTTGACATCCAGCAGATTAGCTGTGATTTAAAAATGACTTTGCATTTTTGGATTGATAACTAAAAGAAGTTGCCTAAAAACAACAGTGTATGCCCCATGAAGCCAGACTACCTAAGAAAATCTAGGCACACATAAGCTAGTGTTTATTAAGAAAAAAAGAGTATTTGTAAGCACTAAAATAGTAGTAAACAAGTCATCCAGTTTTTATTTCATTTCATTTTTATTACATTAAAAATGAGTTTGCATATAGGCCTCTTCTCTTGTAGCTTTGGCTCAAAGCCAAGGACGTGGAGGAAGAGCTAGCCTTTCTAGACACCATGGGGGTGGGTGGGAAAATGTGGCAGCGTGCTTGTCCATCCAAGTGTCTCCCAGTTCTTTCTGACATCAGGTACCTCATTGGCTAAGCAAGCCAACCTTGCAGAAGCTTCTTTAGAATACTTGATTTCAAGCGTACTTGGTCATATCTCTAGTTTGGAGACTAGGGATTTCAATTTTATTTCTGTTTACTATTTGAGACCAATAGCATTTCTTAACTAAACACACTTTAAAAAATCTGTAAGTTTTTTTTTTCACCACAAATGGCTGTTATTTAATGATCATTTTAAAAATTCAATGCCCAAAAAAGACGAAGAAGAAAGAAACAAAAGAAGTGTTTAGTACAAAGAGAGGAAATTTTAACCACATAATGTGTGGTGCCAGAGATGAGACCATCTGAGACACAAAGAAAGAGTCTCTGTGGCCTGTGGAAACTCTGTTTTTGTACGTGCATTTGGGAGAATGTTGATGAATGATACTACTCAGAGCTGGCTAGCCAACAAGCTTCAAAGTCAGGACATTGGTGAAATTGCATAGGGAAGGCATTCATGGAATTCAATTCTACAATGAGTTTACAGGAGCCTTGTTAAAATACTTCTGACAGGCCTAAGGATCATATGTTACCTAACTATATGTTGTCATCTACAAAACATGCTCGATGGTAATTACTGTCCTGCATGAGAAAGGCTAATGCAGCATGATCGGAAGGGCGGAGCCCCTTCCCAGACCACATTAATTGGAGGTGACAGTGATTACCTTCCTAACCATCTATACTACCTCCTTCTCATTTGGAAGAAAGTAGAAATTCTTCATGGTGACTTTTCTTCTTTTTACTCATATCGTTCTAGAGCAGGTAAGTAATCTATAACTCGCCACACTGAAGGGGTGCTTTGTGCTTTAAAACAGAAATCTGAACTAGAATATTAATATTTGACTTTGGGTCTTGGGAAGCATTGAAAAATGACAGTACATAAAGTCAGAAAAGAATACTTGATGGGGTGACTCAGTCCGTACATCCTCACAGTAAAGATTCTCACATCTATGTGGGAGTTTGGGAGGAAGCAAATATGATGGGCTCATTATTATATTTTGGAAAAAAAAATAACCTGAAATAAATATTTCCCAATATTAATTCTGGTTTCAGGAAGTAGTATGTACTATTATTAAGGTTTCTTTCTCAGTGTTTGCATGAATCATGACATTAATAATGACATTAAGGTTTTTTTCCACTAAGCTATTTTTTGACAGCTGTGCTTTACTTGGCCAGAGTCCATACAGCGGTGTAGTCTGCATCTGGAATGTAAAGACATTTTCCATTTGAGGAACATGATCATTCTTATAAAATAAAACTCAGTATTCCAGCATGAAGGCATATTTGGAAAAGGAGAGGTTAGGAGAAACTCTAGAAGACAATATTATGAATGAACATTTGTATGTCCCAGCCTACTTAGTGTGTAATTTCTTTAACAAAAACAATTAAAAATAATTTACTTAAAACAATAGTTTAATAGGTGCAGAAGAATGATCTTTTATAAAAGAGTCTTTAAAAAATACCTTGTTAGTAATATTTTAAGTGAAGATTTAAAAAATTGGTAAAGCTTTCTTTTTTTCATTTCTTCATTGTTGGTTCCTAGATATTGATGTTTGGACTGACACTGCAGTAAACCAGTAAAGTGTGTGATGCTTTATTGAAATCTCAGATCTTGAAAAATCACAAAGTGTATAAAGTACCTATAAAGATGCAGTAATTTCTCTTTGAACAACTAAATCAACAGCTTAAAATAGCATAGACATTATATTCACAAGGCAATAAACAATTCACAAAACAAATAGGTTTGCTGATATAAAAGTAAAACCAGAAATCCTTTAAAAAGCATATATAAGGGGTACCTGGGTGGCTCAGTCAGTTAAGCGTCTGACTCTTGATTTTAGTTCAGGTCATGATCTCGGGATCCTGGGACTGAGCCCCATGTTGGCGTTCTGCGCTCAGCAGTGCTTGGGATTCTCTCTCCTTCTACTTCTGCCCTTCCCCCCACTTGCACGCACATGCTCTCTCTCTCTCTCAATAAAAAAATAAAATCTTTCAAAAAAGTAAAATAGGGGTGCCAGGCTGTCTTGGTTGAACGACCAACTCTTGGTTTTGGCTCAAGTCATGATCTTGGGGTCCTGATCGAGCCCCTTGTTGGGCTCTGAGCTCAGTGTGGAGTCTGCTTCAGATTCCCCTTCCCTCTCCCTCCCGCTCACTCTCTCTCAAATAGTCTTAAAAAAATAAATAAAATAAATAAAAAGAAAAAATGTAAGAAATGTAAAAATGTAAAAAATGTAAGAAAAAATAAAAGTTAAATAAAATTTGATATGAAAATAACCGGTAGGGATGCCTGGGTGGCTCAGTCGGTTAAGTGTCTGCCTTCAGCAGGGGTCATGATCCCAGGGTCCTGGGACTGAGTCCTGCATCGGGCTCTTTGCTCAGTGGGGAACCTGCTTCTCCCTCTCCCTCTGCCTGCCGCTCCCCCTGCTTGTGCTCTCTGCTCCCCGTCTCTGACAAATAAATAAATAAAATCTTAAAAAAAAAGATAGAGAGAAAAGAACTGGTAATATTAGGAAGAAAACTTAAGAAAAAAATTTGCAGCTAACATTAAAGTAATACTATAAAAATTTATCCTCCTAATTTATTGATTTGCTCCTGGTCTAATGGAATGGTTTGCAACTGTTTTTGTTTTTGTTTTTGTTTTAGACTATGGACTATTTAATTAGGAACACCTGCATCACAGTTCCCACTTTTCAAGGGAAAAGGAGTTAGAGATAATAATTAGTATCAGAGTACAAATAATTTTTTCATGAATTACTTATGTATACACTTCAGCAGCAGGGATAAGGCACTTGAACTACAGATTATATGTATTTAAGACTAATTATTGGAAAATCATAGGTAAAAATATTGCTGATGAAAGTTGACGTTGCTTCCATTGGTAAATTTTAAATGAATAGTCATCTAGATTGATTATATTAAAATGACTGGATGTATCATTAAAAAATAAAACCCTGGCCAACATAAAACAAATTTTGACAATCCCTTGAGTATCCTTCCCCATAAATCTGTTGGAATTCCACTGTCTTTGTATGTTCTGACACACCAAATGAACATCTACAGGTCAATAAGTATTTTTACATGTTAATTATTAACTAACTAACATGTTAATTTATGAATAATTACATTTAAGATGTACCTTTAATATGGTCAATTAGTTTGTTCAGTATAACATCAACTTATAGAAGGAGAAAAAATGAGAACAGATAACATTTTAATTCTATTGCTTCAGTTTGGATCTTCTAAGAAGCAGACCCCAAATGGGATCAGTAGTGCAAGAGAATTTTTAAGGAGGGAACAGGAGAAGGTGAGGACAGGCTTCAGACTGCAATGCAGGGAGGAGTTAGGGAGGGAAACATCTGGTCCAAAGACATGCGAACTGCAGCAGAGTTCCGAGAAAGATTGGACCAGGCCAATATGGAACCCTCAGGCTAGTTACCACTTGACCCCTCAGCAAAGTGGGATGGCCTTGCTCCTGTACCATGCCTAGTCAGAGCTAGAGCAGCCAGCAGAAGTGTGACTTCAGAGCTCAGCGGTGGATCCAGCAACTGGGGCCATCAGGCAACTATATCCCCTGTAGCAGGAGTCTCGAGTGCTACATTTTCATGCCCACCAAAGTGTAAACTTCGCCTCACACAGATTGACTTTTCCATGTGAGTTTGGAGCTAACTTCTCCATGGTTCTGTGGGCCTCTTTTCTTTACAGGAAATGTAGAAGCCCTTCCAGAGCAGAAAGGGACTAACATAGGTGGCTTGTCCAGGTGGCAGGTTGTTCTCCTTGAGTAATTATCTCATATCAGGGACTTAGCTTAGGTCTCTGTTGCTGACAATTGGACATTTAGCAGCAACAGTAACTCGTTCAGCCTTGGTAAGTGGGAGTCCATGCCTTTGGGTCCATAACCAACCTCCATCTCTACCAACACAGAAGCCACCATGCTTATGTGTTCATTGTGCTACTTATGCTAATTCCAAGGTACCAATGACAAAGGCTGGCTGCAGCCAAGTTACTGTATCATCTTGTCTACTTGGCTGTTCAATGATTCTTCTCTGGTGGATGTTTTTGGCAGGGTGTTAAGGTGACATACAATCTCTTGTATGTCTGTCTGTATGTCTCCATCCAGACCTCCTTATCTCAGACATGACATTCCCTTTCCTTTCCCTTACAGGCCAGGCCACTGGTCTGGATATGTTTTTCCCTTGCACTACTTCTCCTTTCCCTCAAAGTGAATGGCCAGGAGCACTCCTTGCAGCTCTCCAGTTCATATATTTTCCTCTCCACTGTCTTTCAAGGCTCTTCTCTGTAGTAGTAATGAAGTCTCCATCAGTTTAGACTTGTCCCTACATGCATAATGGACCAATCCCTAAACTGGGCTTGGCCATTTCTTCTTCTGCATTAGTCCCGTGGGAACCCTCATTCCTCTATAGCCATGGGTGTGAGCTGGGGGAGGGCACCGATAAATCCACAGTGGGTCACATGAGCATCTGGGCTACCTGCTCAAGAAGCTTACTCACATTCTTTTATCCCTCTCTGGCTCAATCCCAGATGTACCAGATCCATCTCCTCTCTGAACTTTCTATTTCTTCTTCTACCATCTGATAGGGCACCTCAGGCACCTTCACTTTGCTCAGCATTGGCCATCACCTCTACCAGGCTTCTAAAGCACTCTAGCAGTGATTTTGTCCATTCCCTTTGTCCTTGCCAAGGTATTAAGTCTCATGTCCCAAGAAAGTGTCTCCACATCAATAAATACTTGCTTATGTAGTTCCAGCTTCCTTTATCAAAATTCTCAAAAATTCAATCCCAGATGTGCCCGATGGCTCATGCTATTGTTGTTGTTCTTACAATTGGTCTCAACTTGTATAGAGACTGAGGTGAATATTTTCCACGGTGCCACTTAAGGAAAAATTTCCTCAATTTATGGTCTGATCAGTTTCAAGTATAAAGGAAAGATTTCTATTTCCAAGGGATCCTTTAGGAGTGACAATCTCAGATAAATAAATTATATACATATATTTGTATTTAGATTCTCTAAATGAGTAAAAGCTGTTGCCTTTGGGCAGGATTCATCACTAATCTAATGTTCTTACTTGGCATATATCTATGATCAAAGAAATCTATTCACCTGAGATCATTAACGCAATGGTATGTATAAACCTTGGTAGAACATCTCACTGAAAATCACGAGAGAAAAGGGAATGACCCCCAAGTGTGCCTTACTACTAGGAGATATGGATCATTAAACAAAACATAAAGTATGGGCAAGAGTATGTGTTGTTCATTTAGAACTTCATAGACAGGTCAGGGGCATGTGGAATTCCTGCAAGAGATTCATTCTCTGAAGCCTCAAATACCATTGCTCTAGGAGGGAAATAAGGAACCTCAACATCCTGTCTCAGGATTGTCACTGAGATTGGGCCCCAGTGTAATCCTACTGAGCATGATTTTTAGGTCATTAGCTCTCTTCAAGACATATATGTTTTCATCATTTACCCAACCAAACTACTACCCACACATCCACACATTTGGACCTGCATATGATTTTACCAGGGAAGGATTAGGAAAAATCTGATGCAAGGATAGACATGATTTTCCAAGTATTCCATGCTGGACACCTCAACAATTACCTTGAGACAGTGAGTAAACTTGTCCCAAATCCTCATCTTATTTACTATATTTTTGACAACTCCCAGTACATCTTCTGTTAATCTGTGTCTGCCAGAAAGCATGCACAAAACTAGGATTATCTGCAAGAAATTTATTGAAAGAAGGAGCAGGAAAAAATTGGATTGCTTTCAGCCCACACTTCAGGTATGACCCATCTGGAAGGAGAGCGAGAAAGTAGGGGATTGGCTAGGAAGCATCTCGACTATAGTGTAGTTCCCAGAAATTTTTGGCCAGGCTGATAGAGAGCTCATGAGCCCTCAAACTGTGCCTTGGAGGAGACAGATTTCAGCTGGGCAGCAGCAGCAAGGCCATCAGGCAAATTTACAGCTTTCTACAGAATATGTGAGCATATTTTCATGGCTGCCACATCAACTATTGAAATAAGAATTGATGAGAACCATTATTCTGTAGTGGAACAAAACTGGATTTGAATCCTTGCTCTTTAACCTTGGACTAGTTCTTGAACTTCTCTAAGTCTCAGTATTTTTCATTTGTAAGTATGGAGATCATAATAACTATTTCACAGTGTTGGGGGTGAGTATAAAATGTGATGGTTCTGTAAAGCCCTTAGCATGGCACCTGGTTTGTAAAGGTAAGTTCCTCTGAGTGTAAGGATATGAGAGACTTCTGCATTGCCTTACCAGATGGTGATTTTCTACTTCTGCTATAGACTGCAAAATTCAGTCATTAAAAAAAAAAAAGAATTTTTTTTTCTTATAGTATGTATGAAGGATATATATAGATTCACTTAATATTGGATAAAATAGCATGTAAAATGTTACTGATGCCATAGGAATGAAGATAACATTGGCTGGTTAAACATCAGTTTAGTATCTGTAACTTAATAGTAAAAATAAATTTAACTATAATAACTTTTATGACAAATAAGAGATGGGGTATATTATATTTTCTGGAGTTTCTTACTATTTCTTTCAAAAATTACAACCCATCTCTCTTAACTCTCAAAATAATGTTCAGTTGAAACAATGACTTTTGTCATGGATGAGTAATTAAATCTGACTTAATGGTTAATTTCAGATATTACAGTTTCATACTTCTTACTGTGAATTTAATATGAGATTACTTGTTTTTATCTTTGGCTAATTTTTTGGATTACAGTGAATAAGAGTTCTAATATTTACTTGAAAATATTTCACTTAAGTTAGGTTAACCATTTAAAGACTATTCAGATTTGAAAATTTTATATTATCAGCAATCACACTATGGAAATCAATCCCTGCATACTGAGAAAAATGAAAAAGCTAAGAAGGTAAGCATGATGTATAAAATATTACTTTAATAATAATTGTATAATGGAAAATATTATGAGAACTCACTCAAAGCAATGACTGATTGTGTCCACTGATGTCTAGTGATTAGGAATTATTAGATTAAATCTGAGATTTATAATAGGCTTCTTTTGAATTATGTTGTATAGAAAAAAGGTGAATAGAATTCACGCAGGTTAGATTTTTTATAACTGAAGGGTCATCCAGACTGACAAAAAACAATTAATTGTTTTTTATTGGTTTAAAAAAAGAGAAGACTAACTCTGGTGTAAAAAGTAAAGTTATTTATACTATACTATTTATTATCTCTCTCTTTCAAGCTCACTTGGAGAAGCTGAAGTCCTGCAGAGAGGAATCAGACCATCACTAAAAATTTTCTTCTCCCCGTTCCAGATTTCCTTTCTAGGTGCTCTGTGACCAGCAAAATTTACACTGGATTCGTACAGCAGATTGGGTGGGTGAAGAGAAGTTGGATTAAAGGCCAAATCTGTCATTGTCCCTCTGGTCTTTGGCACTCCCCCAGTGGTATAGTGGTTGGCAATAAAGGGTTGAACTTCCTGCTTCTCCCTTCCATCTGGTCTCTTCCATGTCACCAACACATTCACCCATGTGTCTGTGGCAGATTCAACCCAGGATATAGAGATTGATTCTCCATGTCATTTTACAGTTACTGCATAGGTATTATGATCAGGTATTTCAGAATATTTGTGGAGCTTTTGAATCAAATTTAATGAATCCTATAATTATTATTAAACATCTCACATCTCCTCTCCATCTTAAGGTCCATCTATTTTATTACTTTTGTTATTCTACTTATAGGGGGATCCTGTATCACATTTCTCACCAAATCTAAACTTCTACTTTTTCAGGGCTTCCTCACTGAAGTAAATTGTAGTACTGAAGATAGCCACATGGTGATGAGAGACTGATCTCTTTGGTTTCAAGGAAGCATGGGAATCCTGTATCACATTTCTCACCAAATCTAATCTTCTGCTCCTTCAGTGCCTCCTCACTGGAGCAAATCATAGTACTGAAGATAGCCACAGTGTGCTGAGAGACTGATCTCTTTGGTTTCAAGGAAGCATGGGGCAGTCTTTAAGCTGGTGCTATCTAGGTATGAGCAGTGTTGTGCATTTGTTCCAATATGCTGCACAAATTCTGACGTGCTCTATGTGGAAAAGGTGAGAACAGCATGGCCCTAGATTTGTCTGGACACTTCTTCCCTGCCTCCCCCAGAACTTGGCCCCATCACTTTCTTACTCTCCCTGTCTATGATTTTCAGTGTCTGCACCATGCCCTCTGCCTCCAGGCACAGCACAACCAGGATGAAAATGGACACATAAAGATGCTGCTACCTCTTTTTAATGGCATAAATTACCAGTAACAACAAAGAAAAAGAAAACCTCCATATTTAATTAAAATGCAAACCACAATAATTAAGGAAGGATGACCATAAGTAGAAAGGGAGGCCAGCAGAAATTGAGAGGGAAGATGCCCGAGACTAGAAGACTCAGATAACATTCCTTGACCATAATTCTCCACTCAGTTTTCCAAAGAGAATGTCATATTTTATGAGTTATTTGTTGTACAATGTATTTGTTGTTCAAAGTAATGGGAACTTGGTGCACAAACTGCCTGTGGAGTCTTCCTGAGACTCATTTTGACAGGGAGGATTGAAGAAGAAATTAGGCAGATGCCATATTTGTAGGAAGCAGTATGTTGTTGAGGTGGAGGAGGAGAGTCTCTGTATAGGGAGCAGCTGTGGCATTACTGGCCACTGGAGCCAGACACCTCAACCACTCACACAAGTCTGTGTTGTAAGGAAATTTGATGGGCACCAGGGAGATTTCCTAAGAGCCTTCAACTTGAAGACTTGAAAGCTCTGGTCCTTCCTCATTGGAACTGCCCAGTAAAAACTTTCTTCTTCAAAACTGTACTTTGAATAGAAAGCACCAACAGATTTTTTTAAAGGAAAAGAGAAAAAGAATAGAAAAAAACAAACCAAAGATAAAGAATACTTAGAAAAATGTTGGAAGAGAATAGTGAAAATTTTGCCCAAATGGATTTTTATGAATTCAAAAACTTGATGAAGCAAATCGGTGATAAAATGGAATCCAAAACAAAGATGTATTACAGTTATATGGCTTGGAGAAGAGATCAGGAACCTTGACCCCAAGCCACATTGCCATCCACGATTAAGAAACCACCTTGGGAAAAAAGCCACCCTGAACAGAGCTACTGTTCCTGGGTCCAGACCCAGGCCTATGCCTATTCCCCACCAGCAGAATAAATACCCCATGTCCTTCATCATGACACCCATGGTGCTGGTCACCAGACACTGGGCTGTTGCAGAAATCCATTCAATAGGGGAGGAGCAAGATGGCAGAGGAGTAGGAGACCTAAATTTCATCTGGTCCCAAGAAATCAGCTAAATAGGGATCACACCAGTCTGAACACCTACAAACTCAACAGGAGATCGAAGAAAAGAATAGCAGCAACTCTCTGAACAGAAAAGTGACCACCTTCTGGAAGGTAGGACGTGCAGAGAAGTGAATCCGAGGTGATATTCAGGAAGATAGACTACAGGGGGAGGGAGCCTCCAGGGCTGGCTACCGACCAGTGATAGAGCAAAGGAACACAAAATCGGAACTTTTATTTTTTTTTTTAAAGATTTTTTATTTATTTATCTGAGAGAGAGAATGGGAGACAGAGAGCATGAGAGGGGGAGGATCAGAGGGAGAAGCAGACTCCCCGCTGAGCAGGGAGTCCGATGCGGGACTCGATCCTGGGACTCCAGGATCATGACCTGAGCTGAAGGCAGTCGCTTAACCAACTGAGCCACCCAGGCGCCCCACAAAATCGGAACTTTTAGAAGTCTGCTTTGCTGAGGGACATTGCTCCAGTGGCTAACCAAGGGATGGAACCCTTGCTGGGACAGTGTGGTCTCAGGACCCTTGGGGTCACAGAAAGACCAGGGGTGCCTGAGTGCAGCAGAGCTCCCAGGTATCGGAGCAGGGAAGCTGGCTGCAGGGACAGAGCTGAGGAGTGGGCTCTCAGCTTGGGGTTGCCATAAACCGTGATCCACGGCACAGTCGGGCCATTGCTCTTCCAGCAGGGACCCAACAAGCAGCAGATCCAGGAAGACTCCCCTTCCTTCCCCAGGAGGAGCGGTGCGGAAGTGCACCGCAGGGATCTGCTGGGTTTGGAGACTCCACACGGGGTCGTGTGCCAGAGAGAGAAATGCTGGGTCACAGGCTGGGTGAGCACGGAGTGTGGCCAGAGACCAGGGAGACAGGAGTGATTGACTGCTTTTCTCTGGGAGCTCACTGAGGAGTGGGGCCCAGAGTTCTCAGCTCCTCCGGGGTGGAGATTGGGAGGCCATCCTTTTCACTCTGGTCCTCCAAAGCTGTATGGAAAGCTTGCAGGGAACAAAAGCTCCTGAGAGCAAACCCGAGCAGATTCCTTAGCCTGGCCCTGGCAAGGGCGGCCAATTCCGCCTCTGGCAAAGACATTTGAGAACCACTGCGACAGGCTCCTCCCTCAGAAGATCAGCAAGAACAGCCCGCCAAGACCAAGTTTACCAGTCAATGAGTACGGCAGAACCCCAGCATTCGGGGAGACAGCACATAGATTTCATGTTTTTTTTCCCCCTGATTCTTTAGTCTTTCAAAGCTAACTTTTTTAATTTTCTTTTTTATCTTTTTGGAATTTTTCTTTTTCCCTTTTTCAACCAACATCTTAACAATCACTTTTTAAAAAATTTTTATTTTTCCTTTTTAGAGTCATATTCTATCCCTTCATTGTAGTTAACCCTATTTTTGGTATATATATATAAGTTGTTCTCTCTTTAAAATTTTGGGATACAGTTTCTTCTAACAGACCAAAATACACCCTAAATCTCTACTGTATGGCTTTGTTCTGTCTCCTGCCTGATCACATTCTCTCCTCCCTTTCTTTTTTAATTTCTCTTCTTTCTTTTTTCAAACAACTTCTTATCTTATCAATTCCTTTTATAAAATCTTTTATAATTTTCATCTTTACAGTCATATTCTATCCCTTCATCGTATTTACCCTTATTTTTGTACAAATATAAGTTTTTTGTTCTTTAAAATTTTGTGAGGCAGTTTCTTCTAACAGACCAAATACACCCAAAATCTAGTGTGTGGCACTGATCTATTCACCAGCCTGATCATGTTTGATCATATTCTTTTTTTTCATTTTCTTTTTTTTCCTTTTTTATTTCTTTCCCTTTCTTTTCACCCAGTTTCAGGTCTCTTCTGATTTGTTTAGTGTATCTTTTTCTGGGGACATTGTTACCCTGTTAGCATTTTGTTCTCTCATTCATCTGTTCTCCTCTGGACAAAATGACAAGACAGAAAAAATCACCTCAGAAAAAAAAACAAGAGGCAGTACCAAATGCCAGGGACCTAATCAATATGGACATTAGTAAGATGTTGGAACTAGAGTTCAGAATGACGATTATAAAGATATTAGCTGGGCTTGAAAGAAGCATGGAAGATACTAGAGAAACCCTTTCTGGAGAAATAAAAGAACTAAAATCTAACCAAGTTGAAATAAAAAGGCTATTAATGAGGTGCAATCAAAAATCAGGCTCTAACAACTAGCATAAATGAGTCAGAAGAGAGAATTCATGATATAGAAGACCAAATGATGGAGAATAAAGAAGTTGAGAAAAAGAGAGATAAACAACTACTGGATTACTAGGGCAGAATTTGAGAGATAAGTGATACCATAAGATGAAACAATATTAGAATAATTGGGATCCCAGAAGAAGAAGAAAGAGAGAGAGGGGCAGAAGGTATCTTGGAGCAAATTATAGTGAGAACTTCCCTAATCTGGGGAAGGAAACAGGCATCAAAATCCAGGAGGCACAGAGAACCCCCCTCAAAATCAATAAAAATAGGTCAACACTCCGACATCTAATAGTAAGACTTACAAGTCTCAGAGACAAAGAGAAAATCCTGAAAGGAGCTTGGGACAAGAGGTCTGTAACCTACAATGATAGAAACATTAGATTGGCAACAGACCCATCCACAGAGACCTGGCAGGCCAGAAAGGACTGGCATGATACATTCAGAGCACTAAATGAGAAAAATATGCAGCCAAAAATACTATATCCAGCTAGGCTGCCACTGAAAATAGAAGGAGAGATAAAAAGTTCTAGGAGAAACAAAAACTAAAAGAATTTGCAAACACGAAACCAGCCCTACAAGAAATATTGAAAGGGGTCCTCTAAGCAAAGAGAGAGCTCAAAAGTAACATAGACCAGAAAGGAATAGAGACAATATACAGTAACAGTCAATACAATGGCACTAAATTCATATCTTTCAATAGTTACCCTGAATGTAAATGGGCTAAATGCCCCAATTAAAAGACACAGGCTATCAGATTGGATAAAAAAACAAGACCCATTGATATGCTGTCAGCAAGAGACTCATTTTAGACCCAAGGACACCCCCAGATTGAAAGTGAGGGGGGTGGAAACCCATTTACCAAGCTAATGGATACCAAAAGAAAGCTGGGGTGGCAATCCTTGTATCAGACAAATTAGATTTTAAACCAAAGACTATAATAAGAGATGAGACAGGACACTATATCATACTTAAAGGGTCTATCCAACAAGAAGGTCTAACAATTATAAATATCTATGCCCCTAACATGGGAGCAGCCAATTATATAAGCCAGTTAATAACAAAATCAAAGAAACACATCGACAACAATACAATAATAGTGGGGGACTTTAACACCCCCCTCACTGAAATGGACAGATCATCTAAGCAAAAGATCAACAAGGAAGTTAAGACTTTAAATGACACACTGGACCAAATGGACTTCACAGATCTACTCAGAACATTCCACCCAAAGCAACAGATTGAACATTCTTCTCTAGTGCCCATGGAACATTCTCCAGAATAGATCACATAGTCAGTCCAAAAATCAGGTCTCAACTGCTACCAAAATATTAGGATCATTCCCTGTATGTTTTTGGACCACAATGCTTTGAAATTAGAACTCAATCACAAGAGGAAAGTTGGAAAGAAATACATGGAGGCTAAAGAGCATCCTACTAAGAATGAATGGGTCAACCAGGAATTAAAGAAGAATTAAAAAAATTCATGGAATCTAATGAAAATGAAAACACAACTGTTCAAAATCTTTGGGATGCAGCAAAGACAGTCCTAAGAGGACAATACAATACAATACAATACAAGCCTTTCTCAAGAAACAAGAAGGGTCTCAAATACACAACCTAACCCTACACCTAAAGGAGCTGGAGAAAGAACAGCAAATAAAGCCTAAACCCAGCAAGAGAAGGGAGATAATCAAGATCAGAGCAGAAATCAATGAAATAGAAACCAAAAGAACAGTAGAACAGATCAACGAAACTAGGAGCTGGTTCTTTGAAAGAATTAACAAGATTGATAACCCCCTGGCCAGACTTATCAAAAAGAAAAGAGAAATGACCCAAATAAATAAAATCATGAGTGAAAGAGGAGAGATCACAACCAACACCAAAGAAATACAAACAATTATAAGAACATATTATGAGCAACTATATGCCAGCAAATTAGATAATCTGGAAGAAATGGATGCATTCCTAGAGATGTATCAACTACCAAAACTGAACCAGGAAGAAATAGAAAACCTGAACAGACCTATAATCACTAAGGAAATTGAAGCAGTAATCAACAATCTCCCAACAAACAAGAGCCCAGGGCCAGATGGCTTCCCATGGGAATTCTATGAAACATTTAAAGAAGAATTAATACCTATTCTTCTGAAACTGTTCCAAAAAATAGAAATGGAAGGAAAACTTCCAAACTCGTTTTATGAGTCCAACATTACCTTGATCCCAAAATCAGACAAAGACCCCATCAAAAAGGAGAATTACAGACCAATATCCTTGATGAACATGGATGCAAAAATTCTCACCAAAATACTAGCCAATACGATCCAACAGTACATTAAAAGGATTATTCACCACGACCAAATGGGATTTATCCCTGGGCTGCAAGGTTGTTTCAACATTCGCAAATCAATCAATGTGATACAATACATTAATGAAAGAACAAGAACCACATGATCCTCTCAATATTTGCAGAAAAAGCATTTGACAAAGTACAGCATCGTTTCTTGATCAAAACTCTTCAGAGTGTAGGGATAGATGGTACATACCTCAATATCATAAAAGCCATCTATGAAAAACCCGCTGCAAATATCAGTCTCAATGGGGAAAAACTGAGAGCTTTCCCCCTAAGGTCAGGAACATGGTACGGATGTCCACTATCACCACTGCTATTCAACATAGTACTAGAAGTCCTAGCCACAGCAATCAGACAACAAAAAGAAATAAAATGCATCCAAACTGGCAAAGAAGAAGTCAAACTCTCACTGTTTGCAGATGATATGATACTTTATGTGGAAAACCTAAAAGACTCCACCCAAAAACTGCTAGAACTCATACAAGAATTCGGTAAAGTGGCAGGATATAAAATCAATGCACAGAAATCAGTTGCATTTCTCTACACCAACAAGACAGAAGAAAGAGAAATTAAGGAGTCGATCTCATTTACAATTGCACCCAAAACCATAAGATACCTAGGAATAAATCTAACCAAAGAGGCAAAGAATCTGTACTCAGAAAACTATAAAATACTCATGAAAGAAATTGAGGAAGATACAAAGAAATGGAAAAACGTTCTATGCTCATGGATTGGAAGAACAAGTATTGTGAAGATGTCAATGCTACCTAGAGCAATCTACACATTTAATGCAATCCCTATCAAAAGACCATCCACTTTTTTCAAACAAATGGAACAAATATACCTAAAATTTGTATGGAACCAGAAAAGACCCCAAATAGCCAGAAGAATATTGAAAAAGAAAACCAAAGCTCGTGGCATCACAATTCCGGACTTCAAGCTCTATTTCAAAGCCGTAATCATCAAGACAGTATGGTACTGGCACAAAAACAGACACATAGATCAATGGAACAGAATAGAGAGCCCAGAAATGGACCCTCAACTCTATGGTCAACTAATCTTCGACAAAGCAGAAAAGAATGTCCAATGGAAAAAAGACAGTCTCTTCAACAAATTGTGTTGGGAAAATTGGACAGCCACATGCAGAAGAATGAAACTGGACCATTTCCTTACACCACACACAAAAATAGACTCAAATGGTTGAAAGACCTAAATGTGAGACAGGAGTCCATCAACATTCTAAAGGAGAACACAGGCAGCAACCTCTTCGACCTCAGCCACAGCAACTTCTTCCTAGAAACATTGCCAAAGGCAAGGCAAGCAAGGGCAAAAATGAACTATTGGGACTTCATCAAGATAAAAAGCTTTTGCACAGCAAAGGAAACAGTCAATAAAACCAAAAGACAACTGACAGAATGAGAGAAGATATTTGTAAATGACATATCAGATAAATGGTTAGTATCCAAAATCTATAAAGAAATTATCAAACTCAACACCCAAAGAACAAATGATCCAATCAAGAAATGGGCAGAAGACATGAACAGACATTTTTCCAAAGAAGATATCCAAATGGCCAACAGACCCATGAAAAAGTGCTGAACGTTGCTCAGCATCTGGGAAATCCAAATCAAAACCTCAATGAGATACCACCTCACACCAGTCAGAATGGCTAAAATTAACAAGTCAGGAAATGACAGATGTTGCCAAGGATGCGGAGAAAGGGGAACCCTCCTACACTGTTAGTGGGATTGCAAGCTGGTGCAGCCACTCTGGAAAACAGTATGGAGTTTCTTCAAAAAGTTGAAAATAGAGCTACCGTATGACCCAGGAATTGCATTAATGGGTATTTACCCCAAAGATACAAATGTAGGGATCCAAAGGGGTATGTACACCCCGATGTTTATAGCAGCAATGTCCACAATAGCCAAACTGTGGAAAGAGGCAAGATGTCCATCGACAGATGAATGGATAAAGAAGATGTGGTATATATATACAATGGAATATTATTCAGCCATTAAGAAAACCCCGAAACTTGCCATTTGCAATGACATGAATGGAACTAGAGGGTATTATGCCAAACGAAATAAGTCAATCAGAGAAAGACATGTACCATATGATCTCACTGATATGAGGAATTCTTAATCTCAGGAAACAAACTGAGGGTTGCTGGAGTGGTGCAGGGTGGGAGGGATGGGGTGGCTGGGTGATAGACATTGGGGAGGGTATGTGCCATGGTGAGAGCTGTGAATTGTGTAAGACTGATGAATCACAGACCTGTACCTCTGAAACAAATAATACATTATATGTTAAAAAAAAAAAAAAAAAGATAGTAGGAAGGGAAAAATGAAGGGGGGGATGCCAGAGGCTAAGACAAACCATGAGAGACTATGGACTCTTGAGAAACAAACTGAGGGTTCTAGAGGGGAGGGGGTAGGGGGATGTGTGAGCCTGGTGATGGGTATTAAAGAGGGTACATATGGAATGCAGCACTGGGTGTTATACGCAAACAATGAATCATGGAACACTTCAGCAAAAACTAATGATGTAATGTATGATTAACATAACATAATAAAATTTAAAAAAATAAATAAAAATTAAATGAGGAGGAGGTGCTAAATTACAAAAAAAGAAAAGAAAGAAAGAAATCCATAGCACATTACCACACTTGGCAATAGAAACAGCAGAAGTGACATTTTCATGTCACCTCTGCCTCCCAGTGCTCATGAGAGTGCATCTGCTTTATCAAATCTAAATCATGTCTGGAACTGTAGGTACAAAAATGTCTGAAAAATGGAGACTTCAGATTTTCAGTCACTGCAACACTGGGAAACAGCTAGAAGGAGAGCAGGTAGGACCAACCTGCCCCACCCATCAGAAAATACTTAAAGGGAATATAAATGCAAATCATGTAATCAATGACATTTGGGTGGTGTAAGAGAGAAAAGGGAGCTGATAATCAAGTAAATGAAATGATTTCACCTCTGGTCATATTAGGTAATAGATATTTGACATACAGTTTTTTTTCAAATCACGAGCCACATTGAAAATACTATTTATAAAAAAAGAAAATATTTCTATGCTAAATGCAGCATATAGGTGAGCCCCCACTTCCACGCTATTACTAATGGCACACCTATAAGCCTGCATACAGCGTGCTGTGCAATATACCCATTGAGAAGCTCTGTTCTAAAGAACAAGAGAATTAAGTGTGAAATGTACTTTGTGAATTTTTATCACAATTATAAATTAAAATACCCTAGGTATTTTACACATATATCTTCACATGTGTAAAATGACATATTTATACAGATACTCATTGAAGCATTATTTGCAATGGAAAGCTTGGAACCAATATTTATCTATACAGGGGGACAGTAAAATAAATTATGATGTATCCATAATATAGATAAAAATATGCAGTAGTTGAAAGTATGAAACTTTTCTGTGTATCAATATAGAATGGTCTCTGAGATGCACAAGGAGTAAAAGCAGTAATATGAATTTAATCTGTATTTAAAAAAAAGATACATCAGAGTACGTGTGTGTGTGTGTGTGTGTTTAGAGTCGGTTCTAGCAATTCTCCGTCTGCCTCTGCAGGTGTGCTCTCCACCCTTCTCTGCCCTGCTGTCTGTTCTGGAAGATTGACCTGTATAGGGTACATCAGTCTGCTCACCTGCACTCTGGGTTCCTATTGGCCTCTACAGATAGGAAACACTGAGAAGAGATTGGAGGGAGGAAGGACAGGGAAACCAAGGGCTGTATCACCCCCTCCAATCTCCCTCCCTGTGGATGCCAATAGATTAGTTGTGGGGATTCATGACTATTTAGTTCTCAGACCTAAGTCAGTTTTTAGATCAAAGGCCCAACTGAGATAAGACTCTCTACATGGTGATTCTTCTCCCAAACCTTCTCTAGAGGGGCTTTGGCCATTTATCAGTGTGATTGCCCTAGGAAAATGGAGATACATAGATTTTCTAAGGATTATTATTACTGGGTTTAAATTGTTGCTAATACACAGAGACTGGAAGTACACTGCAGTACACTGGTCAAAGTGGGAGCTTCTGGAAGTCATATGGTGGATGGAGTGCTGGCTTGAGTTCGTCCTAGAGAGAGTCCAGTAGGAGTGCAGACCTATCCTGTGGTTACTTTCTCAATCCCCAAATGTATAATGGGAATATATATGCTTAGTAACAGGATAGTAAACCAAAGGCAATACCACACTCCTAAGGAAATGACAAGAGTTTTTGCTACATCAACAAATTGAGAGGTGCAGGAGTAGTTATTCCTACCATATCTCCATTTAATTAGCCTTTTCAGACAATACAAAACCAGATGGATCATGGGGAAAGATACTATATTGCTGCAAACCTGATCAGGTGATGATACAATCACATCTGTGATTCCAGATGTTATTTCTTTATTGTAGAAATAAACCTAGCCCCTGATACCTATTTACTATCACTGTATTTTCCTCACTAATATCAGCATAATCAGAAACAGTTTGTCTTCATATGGCAAAGATAAAAGGAAGACCTTCATCAACAACTCTGCTCTTTGTCAACGTATTGCATAAGGCTGTGCTAACCAATTTAGTAGCTACTAGCCACATGTGGCTATTGACCACTAGTAATGCAGCTGGTACAATTATAGATGTGCTGTGAGAATAAAATATATAACAGATTTTCAAGACTGACTATGAAAAAAATTTTAAATGTCATTAATATTTGTATATTGGTCACATATTGAAATACTATTTTGTTGTATTGGGCTAAATAAGACATACTATTAAATTATTTTTATTTTACTCTTTAACTGGGGTACCAGAAAATATTAAGGGGTAAATGTGGCTTGCATTTCCTGTTCATATTATATTTCTTTTTTTTTCTTTTTTCAGAGAGAGAGAGTGAGCATGAGTGGGGGTGGGGAGGGGCAGAGGGAAAGGGAGAGAAAAAATCTTAAGCAGGCTCTACCCCTAGCACAGAGCCTGATGATGGGCTCAATCTCACAACCCTGAGATCATGACCTGAGCCAAAAATCAAGAGTCAGACACTTAACTGAGACACCTGGGGGCCTCTGTTCATATCATATTTCTATTGGACAACGTTGGTCTAGAGGAAACTAGATTGTATTGATAACCAACAGAACATCATTAATGTCCATTAAATTTATGAAATTAAAATAACTGGGGCCAGTAAGAAGGAATTAGGGCATCTCTGATGCCTTTGTAAGTTTTACATATGTTGAGGAGTAAATGGTTCAGGGACCTGCCACACCTGTGAAGGTTCTGAGGTTTAAGAGTCTTCATGATATCTCTCTTAAAGTGAGAAATACATTGGTGCATCTTGCATTGCACACCATATATAAAGAAATACAATGTTTGGAGGCCCCTTTTGGATTTTAGAGGCAACATGTTCCATATTTGGGCATGCTGCTTTGACCTACTTATATGGTAACTAATAAGACTGATAATCTCAAGTAAGACCCAGCATAAAACCAACCAAGCAAGCAACAAAGAAATTTTTAAAGGCTCAGCAGTAGGTCCCACTGCCCTGCCTCATGGGCCTTATGTCGCAAAAGACCCCATGATCTTAGAGGGCCTGTTGCAAGCCCCAGAAGGGGATTCAGTGTGAGTCTCCTGGGCTCTGGAGAGAGTAGTAGAAAGTGTTTCTACTACTGAGAATCATTCTCCTTCTGAAAAGAATCTCATAGATTGCTACCATACTTAATAGACAGTGCATGCTCAACCATGGTATATCAAAGAACTGGCTGGCATGACCTGGGTGTTATATAATCTAACTATTCATATAAATTGACATACTTTCAAACCTTCCATTATAAAACAACATACGTAAATAGTGCTGGCAAGTAACTCGGGGTCCCAGGATACTTGTTTCTAATCATTTGCCATTTTCCCTCTCAGCCCAATTCCATGGCCTCATGGGATGTCCCGATGACCAATTAACTGAAGAGGAAAAAGCACAGGTCTGGTCTACTTCTGTGTCTGCAGCACTTCTGCTCTGCTCTGGGGTGGCCCTGAAAGCAGCCATGGAGGGAAATCTCAGTGGCTACAACCTTAAATTGAAAATGTTGTGTGAAATGAGAGATGACTTCAAGTACAAATCTGCACCAATTCGTGAGCACTGGTTAACGGGCTGGCAGGCTGGACGTGGACTGAAGAATAAAACAAGACTGGGTAGTTGTTGAAAAGGTGGTCTGAAGGGGGGGTACACAGATGGAACTTTGGGAGTTGTCCTGGGACATGGAAATATTCAAATGGTAGGTTAGTGTGCCCCACAGCCTCCTTTGACAAACCCTCTGGTCAGTAGGACTATGTGCAAAGTAAGCATAGTTCGGGGATGGAGAACATGGATAGGCTCCACAAAATGTACTTTGTCTCACCAAAATTTATCTGGCTGTTGTACTGCTGACCACGCAATTTGTAAACAGGCAAGGCCAACACTGAGATGCAGTGTATGATCATCCCCCGCAGAGTCCCCTTCTGGCAGGTTGACTACGTCTGACCTGTTCCATTAACCACTGACTACCTTCAGAAGCTTAAGGGGTGGCTATAGAAACAGGGACATGTTTATGTAGTTACCTGTTTCTTCTATCTTCTCCTTATCCCACCAACTTATGTAAAGTACATTAGTGATGGCTAATGTTTTAAGTTTTAGGGAGAAATAGGATCAAATTGATATCACTCTGTGATGACAGTGTAGCTCTGTCCCTGGAGTGTGTCCCCTATATAGAGATACAAACTTTTCACTGGACAGAAAGATAACTCTGGTGGCTAAAGGACATGGGGTTGACTATGCTGGATACCTTCCATTTGTACCTCTAGATCCACTTTACACCTCTCCATAGTATTCTCTACCCATAAATTTGGCCTGTATGGATCACATCACTGAAGACTCTTGCCTTCTTCAATTGGGTTTAGTCAATGTGAAGCACTAGAAGAATGCATTGCTAAAGGGTTTTTGTTTTTGTTTTTGAGTGAAGAAACAGTGTCCTTATGGAGTTTTACAGTTTATTTTATTTTTTAAAAAAAGTTATTATTCTTTATTTTTTATTCTTTCTTCTTTCTTTCTTTCTTTTTCTTTATATTATTTAAAAAATTTTAATTCCAGCATAGTCAACATACAGTGTTAAATTAGTTTCAGGTGTACAATACAGTGATTCAACACTTCCATACATTACTCAGTGCTCATCATGGTAAATGTTCTCTTAATCCCCTTTAGCTATTTCACCCATCCCCCACCCACCTCCCCTCTGGTAAGGACCAGTTTGTTCTCTATAGTTAAGAGTCTGTTCTTTGGTTTATTAGTTTGTTTCTTTTTTCTTTTTTTATTTGTTTGTTTTTTAAATTCCATATCTGCGTGAAATCATATGGTATTTATCTTTCTCTGACTGACTTATTTTGCTTAGCATTATACTCTCTAGATCCATCCATGGCAAGATTTCATTCTTTTTTATGGCTAATAATATTCCACTGTGTGTGTGTGTGTGTGTGTGTGTGTGTGTGTGTGTGTGTAGGCTGCTTCCATAATTAAGCTATTATAAATAATGCTGCAATGAACATAGGGGTACATATATCTTTTCAAAATAATGTTTTTGTATTCTTTGGGTAAATACCCAGTAGTGGAATTACTGGATCAAATACCAATTCTATTTTTAATTTTTTGAGGAACCTCCACACTGTTTTCCACAGTGGCTGGATAGGTTTGCATTCCCACCAACAGTGCATGAGGGTTTCTTTTTCTCCACATCCTTGCCAACACCTGTTGTTTCTTGTGTTGTTGATTTTAGCCATTTTGACAGGTGTGAGGTGATCTCTCATTGTAGTTTTGATTTGCATTTCCCTGATGATGAATGATGTTGAGCATCTTTTCATGTGTCTGTTGGCCATCTGGATGTCTTCTTTGGAGAAATGTCTGTTCATGTCTTCTACCCATTTTTAATTGGATTATTTGGATTTTTTGGTGTTGAGTTGTATGGATGAAGTTTACATTTTAGCAGTGGAAACAAAAAATAAACAAACAAGATTATAAAATAATGTCAAGTAACACAATGAAAAAACATCAACAGATGGGGACATATCAAGAGGCCTATTCAGACAGGTTGACCAGACGAGACCTTGCTGAGGGGATTTGGCTTGAATATGGACCTTAATAAAATGAGAGGTAGTTCCAGAGAAGATCTGGGGAAGAGTATCGAGGCAGAGAAAAGTACACCTGGGGTGTGATAGGTGGTGGAGAAGAAAATGGGGAGATGTAAGAGGTAAATTTGGAGCAGTAGAGTTTTCAGATTGTGCAGAGCTTTGGAAATCATCACATGTATCTTAAATGGAACTTGGAATGTAGGAGGAAGTCAGTAAGTGGTTAGTGAACTAAAGAGTGGTGTGATCTAATTTACATGAAAAAGATCACCCTGGCTGCCACCTAGAGAATTGGCTAGAGGGAGCAAGAGTGGAGACATAAATTGGCTACTGCAATACTCCTCTTGTGAACTGGTGTCTGCTTAGAGTAATATGGAAACAGGGAAAGTAGGAAGAGTTGTTTGGATTGGGGGAAATACTTTAAAGGTAAGGTTGATAGGTCAATAGGCTATGCTTTCAGAATGGATGTGGGCTTGGATGCAAATAATTTGATAACTAGGGTATGGCCTTAACAGCTAGGCCCACAGTATTGCCATTAATTAAAACAGGGAAGATAGGAAGGAGGTTTGTGGGTGGGAGGAAATTGAGAATTCTGTTTTGGACCCTTTGAGTTTGAGACTGCCATTTTCCAAGTAGAGTATATTGGAAAGGTAGTTGGGAATAATCAACTCTGATACTCAAGGGAAAGTCTGGAATAAAAGTATCAATTTGAAGTACATTAGTGTATAGATGAATTTTAAAACCAAATACTGGCTGAAGAAACCTAGGAAATTTGTTCAGACAAAAACAGGAAATGGCTAAGGTTTGAGATATGAATCATGCCAATATTTAGACTTTAGGAAGATGAAGAGGTGACAGCAAAGAAGAGAAGAGATGAACAATGAATTCAGGAGGAAATAGCATGGTATCCTGAAATCTAAGTGAAAAAATTGTCTTTAGTTAGAGGAAATGATCAATTGTGCCAAATAGTCATGACAAATGGAGTCTGGGAATTGGCCATACAATTTGGCAAGATGGGGGTCATTGTTGATCTTGACAAGAGATTACAATATAGTGGTGGTACCAAAAGTCTAAGTCAGTGCAAAGTAAGAAACAAACGAAAAGTAATCAGGTGCTACACCTGGTAAGAAAAATTCTTTGAGGAATTTTGACATTAAAGGGAGCAGAGAAATGGGCTAGTAACTGGCAGAATCTAGGGGTTCTACAAATAATTTTTTAAGTGGGGATATCAAATATGTTTGAAAATTACAACTAGAAGGCAGATAGAAAAGTAGTTAGAAATACTTTACGTGGTAGAGAATGAGGTTCAGACTGGAAAGGGAAGGAAATAAGACCAGGAAGTGGGGTACTGGTAAAATGGGAACACTTTTGAGGGGGAAAAAACAATGGGAGCTGGAAGACAGACAAGGTTGATCAAAGTCAGCTGTGTAACATTGTCCATATGACATCGACTGGAGTCCCCATTCTGGTGCCATGAAAGCCTCATTTCTCCCATTGCCTCTGCAGATTTGGTGCTAAAAGCAGAGACTTTGTCATCTCAGGCTTCAGGCTTCCTGAAACCATACCAGTTTAATGGGTGGGTCCTTCACTTTGTGTATGCTGCCCTGTTCCTTCCCTGTCAAACCAGATGTGATTTGCTAATTTTCTATGACCTCTACATGTAAAAGCCACATGGAAGAGGCCTCATATAAGGCAGACTTTACAGGAGTTCACATCACAGAACACAAATCACTTAAAATGGAATGTTTGAATCTGTTTTGAAAAATCTCTCTCTACCAACTCAGGCTCCAGCCTCCTGCTATGAAACATAGCAGTTTCCTTGTCTGTCTGGGCTCCCTTGACTTTTCCTCTCTGATTCCTGTTTACCCCATATTACTGAAGGTTTAATCTAGTTTAGTTTACTTTTCTCCCACCAAACCATATCCTGAGGACTTGTCTGCCACTCCCAGATCAGTTTTAAAAGCATTTTCTTAAACCAAGACAATCCCCTCCTTTCTAAAATTTCTGGCTCCAGTAGTTATGACCGTCTTCCCACTGGGATATCTGATGGAGGGCTATTGCAAGTTCACCTTTGATGTGAAGCTGTTTTGGAGTGAGGTTCTTGGAGTGCCCCTGGGAGTTATTACTAACTGTGATAATTTGAGGATTTGTGAAGTTAGAATGTTGGTTATGTGTCCACGTGGATGTTAAAATTAATCCATCTGGACCATAACATGGGGATGAAGAGACATAGCAGTAAAGGCCAAAGTCACCCAAAACCTGCAGCCCAGATGATAACAATGAGCTGTCTGTTAGGAGCTGAATTGTATCTCCCCCAGATTCATATGTTGAAGCCCTAACCCCCTGGCACCTCAGAATGTGACTGTTTTTGGAGATAGGGCATTTAATGAGGTAATTAAGTTAAAATGAAGCCATTAGGGTAGGCCCTGATCCAATAAGCAAACTGGTTCTTCACCTTGTTGTGTTCACGACACACCTTCCAATATGGGAATTTATGGTGGCAACACTGAAGGATATAAAAAGTAAACACCAGTTTTAAAAAAGAAATTCTAGAAAATGGAAAAAAAATATTTCTACAGTTGATACACTATTCACTTTGTGCTCAAACCTACGTGGCTCTGTGTTAATAGAACTGCTGACAGTCCTGGCTTGGCCCCATTTTAAATACGGTCAGAGGTTTTTCTTAGGCATCTCACAATCTGCAACCAGTTCTGCCCCACTCTGAGTTGTGTCCCAGGATCTCCCAGCTTCCATCTTTGCCTGACAAAGATCACCCGGGGTATGTGTCCTCATTTTTAGAAAAACAATTGTATGTATTGGTAAAAAACTTGGAGGCACTCGTGAGGGTTTTAAGGACCATCAGTACGCTCCAGCACACTAATTGTAAACTACTGGTATTGAAATGTGAGACAAAATGAATGCACTCATCCATAGGGCTGTGGCTAAAATCCTCACTTAAAGGGCTCCCTATAGGTGAAAATGAAGAAACTTTGCTGTTAACTGCCTTGGTGTTTCTTTACTGATCTTTCTACAAATTCTAACAACAACAACAACAACAACAACACCCACAAACTATCACATGTGCCTATCGGAATTCACTCTCTTATCAAAGACATTTGAGTATCCCTGTGTGTTGTTTTTGTCATTTGCTCCTGATCAGTTGAACACCTTCACTCAGTGTGCAGGTGACCTGGCAGGTGAAGACAGGTACCTGTTAAACAAGGGTGTGCTGGAGGTCATCTATCATCTGGAGGTTATTCAGGAATAGGGAGGTGTGACAACTCCTCAAGGCCAGCAAGCCTTCGTGGTGAAGTTAGTGATGGATAAACTGGAAGGGAGGTGAAGCTCTTCGGCTGGATCAACAAAGAGATAGTACTGCTTGGTAATAGTCAAGGGGAGCTACCCTTGCCAAGCAGCAATACAAGGGAACAACTGGACTGAAAATGGCTTTTTCCCCCCGCCAATGTTTTATTGTGTGTGTGTGTGTGTGTGTGTGTGTGTGTAGAATACTTTTCATATATTTAAAATTTTTATTCTTTAAAAAATTAACCACTATAGTAGAATATACTTGAAGAGCTTGAATAAGTATTTTCTTATAGATACCTCCAAATTATATATTCAGGACTGACATTATTATTTCAGATGATATATTATTTAAACAAAAAAGATGTATACTCAAAGAAGGAACTTTTGTACTCTAAGCAAAATTTTTTGGTCCTCCTGGGGTACAGAATGAGTTATCCAGCACTGGTTCCCCTTATAGGGTTTCTGGGTGCATCTGATTTATCTAATGTGCCTGTCTATATTCATTATGTTATATTATAGATTAGTATAGTTTTTGCTAAAATTGGTCATGTCAAAACATGCTATCTTTATATTTACTTAATTAGTTGTCTGGTCAATTGAAATGGCTGCATTCAATTGTTTTTAGATATTGAGCTTATAGCTCTTTGACTTTATTTCTGCTTTCCTCCAGCACAAAATGATACTGAGTATGACACCCTAAATATAATGCCTTTCTTCATAATCTTTTTTGCAGTAATTCTTCTTGTCCCACCCACTAAATGTGGGGACAGGACCAAAATACAAGGACTGTCTCATTGTTAACTCATACTTACTACAGCTGTTCATGGAACATAATAGAGGCAATTATCTGCTAATATCTGATTGTCCTTAAGTCCTAGGTAAAGTTGACAGATCAAAACCCACCAAACATCAATGCAAGTAAACATATGTGCATTTTTTTACTCACATATAATGATATCATTTTCACATACCTCTTCTCTGTCTCCAGCCTGCTCTTTTCTATATTCCCAGTATTCTTAAATCATCCAAGTTCAAGTTCCAACTTCCTGTGGACATCTAACAAGTCATGATCCATCTCTGACCTCAGTGACTTGTTTCTATGTTCTGCTAATTTCTCACAAGACTAACTTACTTTTGTGCACTGAAACCACATCTGGTACCCTGTGCTAACTCCCTCTTTGCTAAACTACTTAACAAAGATGTTGCTAGTCCATACAGCGTCATTGTGAGAATTAGAAGAAGGTGTCCTTTCTTCAAGTATTTTACTTCCACTTGTAGAAACTGCAGTACAAATTTACAATTACAAATCAGTAATGACTATTGTGTAAAGGTGGCTCCCAGAATAAGGCAGGGCCCTGCCAGAATGCCCCGTATCCAATTCCTCCAGGACTATGACTCTGGATACCTCTTTTATTTTAACTGAAGTGCAGTTGACACTCAATGTCACATTAGTTTCATGTATACAACATAGCAGTTCAACAACTCTATACATTATGCTATGCTCACCACACATGTAGCTACCATCTGTCACCATACAACACTATTACAATACCATTGACTATATTCCCTATGCTGTAGCTTTCATCCCTGTAACTTACTCTTCCATAACTGGAAGCCTGTACCTCCTACTCCCCTTCACCCATTTTGCCAATCCCTGCATGCACTCCCCTCCCCTCTGGCAACTACCAGTTTGTTCTTCGCATTTATGAGTCTGTTTCCGCTTTTGTGTCTATTCATTTGTTTTGTTTTTTGGATTCTACATATGAGAGAAATCATACAGTATTCATCTTTCTATGATTTATTTCACTTAGCATAGTTCCCTTTAGGTCCAATAGAGAAATCTTTATTTATTTTCTATTTATTTTTTTTATAAAGTTATTTTTTAAAGATTTTACTTATTTATTTGAGAGAGAGAGCATGTGCATGCACACAAGAGAAAGCGCAAGAGAGCGAGAGAGAAAGAGAGAGAGAGATAGTGGGAGCAGGGGCAGAGGGAGAAGCAGACCCCCTGCTGAGCAGGGAGCCCTACACGGGCTTGATCCCAGGAATCTGGGATCAGGACCTGAGCCGAAGGTAGACGCTTAACCGAGTGAGCCACCCAGGTACCCCTAGAGACCTCTTTTTAAATCCTGATTATAAAAGTAATATTGGACAAATAGAGAAATTGTAAAAGCATAATGAACATATAAACACAATGCCACTACCCAGAAATAATCACATAGTTAAGGAATTTTTTTGGTCAACTGATGAAAACTCAAAGTAGCTCAACTAAGAGGACTTTTATCAAAAGAAAATAATAAGCAATTTCACAAAAGATCTCAAAAAATAGGAACAGGAACAAGAAAGTCAGGATCAGCTCTGAGGCTCTGTTCCATCGGTACACGGCTCTTAGCAGAGGAGCTTTGCTGTAGTTCTGATTCTTTATAACTTTCTTCTCCACCTGAACTTGACTGCATCATTGTCTGACTTACTCTCTGCATCTCTTAATTCAAATCTTCAATAAAATCATTTGAATAGCTCATTCAGCCCAGGATTGGTCATGCTTGGGTCAGAGACTCGCTACTATCCCAGTCTTAAGAAAAATCATGTTTGGATTTTGGTTGCAATTGCATTAAACTTTTAAATTAACTTAGAGATTACTAATAATTTTAGAATGCTGACTTATATAGTGGAGAAACATGGCATGTCTATCTATTTTGTCAAATATTTCTTCTTTTATATTTTAGTAGATTTGAGTTTCTACATATTTTGGTTTCTAAATATTTTCTATTTGTTGTTGCTTTTACAAACAGAATGATTTTGATGATATATTCAGTAATTATCAATTTGCATATATTTATCAAGCAAGACTTGTTCTAATAATTAACTACTTGCCTTTTGTTTGTTTGTTTCCTCTTTGAAGATGTTGGGGAGGTACAGGAAGTCCTGATGGAATGCTGATCAGAGATTGTTCCATCACAGTTCATTAGATCAATGGGGCCCTGCAATCTATTATGTAATACTCTTGATAACCAACTAGGATCTCTGCATTTCTTGTTCAGAGATTTTCTCTTTACTATGTCCAACATTAGGGATATCATTTGCTCCTTGTGGCAGCTTCTTCATGCTTCCTGATGACTGGGTCTCTAGTCTTTTGATACATTCTATATGCTGAGGATAATATCTTACATCTGCTTGAGTGTGACCTTCATAGCATGGAAACTGGTTGATTATATTTTTGTGGTCTCTCTTCAGGCACGTTTGAAATTTTAAAATTAACTGGTTACACATCACACTTTGGTAGTGCTTTAAAAGTTGTGGCTGATTATGTGTTCTTGATTCTTTGTTGACTTCAATGATGACAACAGTAAAGTATAATGAGGAAGGCCTAGTAATATAGGATGCACACATTTTAATTTTTTACATCTTGATTTATTGATGTCAATCCTAATTGGTGGTGACATGCTGCATGAGGCAGGCTTTAGAAAGAATCAGGCAGAAGCATGAAGGCAAACTGGTTGGCCAATCATGAAGCCACATTCATTTCAAAAGTGAAGAAATGATCTCTATGTGTCACTGCATGGTCTTTCCTTTAAAATATTTGCTAACCAACAGACTCATTCCTTTAATACCGGCAATTTCCTAAATGAAAACAACTTTTTATTCACCCACATAAAATACTAGGTTTTTGGAAACAACATGAGGAAAACCCAAAGCCACAACACTAGTTTCAAAGGCATCAATTGTAATGTTCCCTCAAATTACCTTGTCAAGCTCTTAGACTGATCAGCCTTTGAAATAATAGAAGTTAAACAGTACAGTTTGAAATGGAAACAAAACCATAATTCCTTGCTTCTTTGTAGCTGGTGAGTGTGTACAGTATAGGCTTGTGGATGATTACTGAAAATAAATAGGTATAACTAGGTCATGGGGCGGTTTGGCGGCAGTGGAGAGCAAGGAAGCCAGAACAGAAGGCAAGGGTTCTGTTGATGAAGGGCACACTAAATCATAGTAGGGACCTAGGGCTTTATTCTGCAGGATTTGTATTAGTCACAGGTTTGTGATTGAACGGCATATATTTATTTTCATACCTAATTCTTAATTAATCTTTTGATGTATTTATTACATTCCCAAGTAAACAGCATCTTTAGGTGTCCTGAAGGAAAGTCAACACCCTTTACTTAAGAGGGCTTGTTTCAATTAGACCCTGTCACCTCTTGTGAAGGCACTGCTTGATAACCTTGCAAACAAGGAGATAAACCTCAAGGAAGCAAAAAATTAGACAAACGTAGTAAAAAATAAAAATAGTAACACTGAGATGAATAATGCACAAAGTACATGTGATCCAATTCATCACATGTATCAATGGAAGACCAAAACTTATCTTTTGCAATCTACACCTGCACTTTATAGCATAATAACCACATGTGACTTTCAACTTGCAATGTGGCCAGTCAAGACCAACCTGTGCTGTAACTGTAAAATACACCCTAGATTTCAAACACTTAGTATGAAACAAAAATGTAAAAATCTCTCATTAACATTCATTTTTTAAGATTTTATTAATTCATTTGAGAGAGAGAGAGCATGAGCAGAGGGGCAGAGGCAGAGGGAGAAGCAGACTCTCCGCTGAGCAGAGAGAGCCCAACATGGGGCTCAATCCCAGGACCTGAAATCATGACCTGAGCCACCCAGGCGCCCCTCATTAACATTCATATATTGAGTACAAGTTGAATGATAGTATTTTAGGGTAGTATAAAATAAAATGTATTGTTACAATTAATTTCACTTTGTCTTTTTACCTTTGTAATGGGGAAAATAGAAAATAATAAAACTGTGCGTGTGACACATATTCCATTTTGATCGGAAAGCATTATACTAGATCATTCTGGAGCAATACTAGAAACAGAGCATTGCAGTATCAGGACTTTCTCCTTAGATACCTTCTGAAGAATGAGTAAACTACTTGAAAACAGATGTTATGGTTATCTTTATACTTCTCGGAGCAAATGCTGTACATATTGATGGCTATGAGTGTACACATGGCCATTGTGCTTCTACTTTAAAAAAATAGATAGTTGGCAAATCACCGTGGAAACTTGTGATGTTCCTACCAAAGCTTGAGCCCCGAGATGACCTTTGTAGTTTGCTGTGATCAGAGTTTTTAGGCAGCGGTGTTGGTCCCAAAAGCCTCTCCTCAGAGAGCACAGGGTTGTGAGACAGCAGTGCCCATAGATGGAAATAAAAGGGCTGTGAGTAGCGGGGGAGGGTTCTGTACATCACGGAAGTCCATAATGGGAAATCTGCCATTGCCATCGAGTCAAAACTTAAATCATTTACATTCTCTTATTTCTTGTGTTTGTGTTTTGCCCCTACTTATATATTTTTGGAGGCAGGAACTGTACACGGACCCAGCATTGTGTTTCATCCAGGCAGGAGTTTGACAGATCCTTTTCAGTGATAAAGCTCTTAATGTGATTTGACTTGCTTTTTACAATTGTGCTAATGACATGCACTACCACACTAGGTGCTTATTTTTAAAATTATTTTAGCTGCTAAATCTCAGCATTAAAAATTTTATATGTGATGGGAAAACATACCACTTGTGTATTCTTATTAGATGACCTGTGAATTATAAAATTATTTCTAACTGGAAGAGAGCAGGAGGTGGTTTCCTGTGAAAATCAAGCTTAGTGCCGCCCCAGTTCAATGCATTTTTACTTTTTGTGAGCTTGTAAGAGATTATTACCATAATTCCAAATTGGCTGCTATATGTTCCAGACGTATAATCCCAAAGAGGTAATACACTGAGATTCTGGAAATGCTTTTTAACAAAAATGTCTGCCACGTTGGTTGACACTAAAAATGAAAAGAATAGTCTAAGTGTGTGAGGATGCTGAAGATAATCCTCTGATCACATCAAAATTGCTGTGCTAGTACCGCCACAGTAAGCAGATTAGACTCTGATCGATTTGTCCTGGCAATAAAGAAAAAGAGCAAGGAGGAAAAAAACAAAACAAAACAAAAAAACGCCTCTTTGAAGGTTTACAAGCCTGTATCTAAGAATTTCTTGTTGTTTTTCTTTGTAAGAATAGAAAGAAAACCTCCTTAACAGTTGTTAAGTGTTGAAACTGGTAGGATAATGAAACAAACAGTGAACATTAACCTTCAGGTTCACCTGCCAATTTCATCCTCATCCTCTTGTGAAAGATGCACACCTTAGGCCAGTTGGTAAATTTAAAAGTGATTTTAAAGCCCACACTCACTGACTGGTAGGTCAGAATAGCAGGCACATACTCAGGGCTAGAACTTTGTAATTAACTGCTGGCACAGGACCCTCCGTGAAAGCTGGGGATGATTCAAAGCCATGATAAAAGAAGAGAGCTAGCGGAGTGATAATCATAATTCAACCCTGAAGGTTTTCACAGCTGGTGTGTCAATTTGGCATAGCTGTTCCCCTGAGCTGCTAAGTATGTCAGATTTTCTCATGACAAACACTGAAGGGAGGGTCTCACTGCTGGCGTGTTCAGGTCCGAAGAGCTTAATGATAATCACTCTGGGTTCTGTGCCTGCCCCACAGGCGCTATTAGCTAATTGTCCGGAAAGCCCTTTGCAATGAATATACTCAGAGCCAGAATTTCGATACTCAGGCTTCAGTGTGATGGAATGTCAGGAGTATTCAGTATCAGCCTAATAATACCAGGCATAAAATGATGTATGTTTATGCATTAAGTATTTAGGTACATGATCATCCTTCAGACGCACTAAAGTTTGTTTGTTTGTTTCCAGGATTTTCTTCTCACCAGGGGCTCTTTTCTTCAAAATGCCATCATTAATATTGTTATTTCCAACAAAAATACAATTTTTGGCTGTCTATAACATTTGGATATATACTTGCAGACCTGATGTTCCTCTGACATTAAAGAGACAGTAAGCTATGGGACGCCTGGGTGGCTCAGTCGGTTAAGTGTCTGCCTTTGGCTCAGGTCATGATCCCAGGGTCCTGGGATAGAGTCCCACATGGGGCCCTTTGCTCAGCAAGGAGCCTGCTTCTCCCTCTGCCTGCCACTCCCCCTGCTTGTGCTCACACACTCTCTCTCTCTGACAAATAAATAAATAAAATCTTTAAAAAAAAAAAATAAATCAAAAAGACAGTAAGCTAATCTAGATGGGGTCAGGACCATATGGCTGAGAAGCTGTGCAAGGGGTTTGCGATAGAATTTCCAGACTCCCAATCTAATGTGTTTCTCACCTCGCAATAAAGCCATAGCAAAGATGAAACAACACCACTCTAACCAAGGGTTAATATCAATGTGCCCACAAACAGGGCACTATTAAGCCATGGATGTCAGGATGCCCATTGTGACCTGGCCCAGTATTGACTCACAGCCTGTCTGGGGACCAGAGCCTAATGGTTTGTGTTGTTCCAGTGTCATTCCAGAATGGAGGATGTGTTCAGGGTTGCTTCGGCTTCAGCATTTCATTGCCTCCAAAATAGAATATGCCCATCTGGGAGAACCTGATGTTATGAAGAGCAAAGGAACCGGCACAGAATAATAATAAAGCCACAGAGTTCTTGCCAGAGGCAGACCAATGCTTCAAGGTTTACCATTTGTACACTCATAACAGCAACTACTGCATTGTCTTTTTCAGGACAAAAATTGTATGATTGGAACAGTGGGTATTTTACCACAGCCCTAATATGAACACTAGATCTTTATCTTAAGGGGTTTTCACCCTGTATCTACAGGGGCTTAGTCTCACAGAGTGTGGGTGGTGACAGTGGAAATGTGCCAGAGGATGTTGAAGATGAAACTGGGACATTTGGTCAGGAACTTCACAGTTCCAGTTTGTGTGGCTACTGTGGAGGGAGTGCAGTGTTTGTGGTCTGAGCCTGGATCTGGGATCCATACTCATGAGCTGTGGGCAAGACACTTAACCTGCCAGAGCATCAGTTTCCACATCTGTGAATTAGAGCTGTAATAATGCCCATTTCAGAGGATCCTGTGAGCCAAGAGGTATAAACATGCTGGGTAAACTGGCACACACCCCTCAAATACTAGCTGTCACCAATTTCTATTATCTCAAATCCAGGAATTATGGGACCAATTAGTGGGAAGGGCTATAATCTAGTAAGGTCCAAAGTTGGAATTGGAGCATGGGCGTGGAGGGCTCAGTACTTACTGATACAGACTCACAAAGTTGATTGTTAAAAAAATGTTCAGTTCTTTGGTATAAGATACTAAAGGAAATACTATTTTTCAACAATTTGATTCTCTTCAAGAAAAGCTCTTTTATGGATGCACTTACATTTCTTAAAGGGACAGTCACCTGGAATTGAGGCAGATCGTTTTTGCCCGAACCTAATAAGTATTTTAATATTATAGGAAAAGTCAAAATTTATCTTTGGTCTCCAACATAACAATGTGTAGCTCTATTCTGATGTCTGTTTTCATCGTAAAAATCATTCAAAACATAACCTATGTGTTTGTTGAAATTTTTTTCCAATCACAAATTTGACTGATATCACAGTCTCATATGACTGCATGTTAAGTGGTTTGTTAGTATGTCTGCATTCCAGTATATACAACTCAGAGGCTGGAACACTGGAGCTACTTAGAAAAGTTACTCACCTCACTCACATCACAATAACTGCATAACGAACCTTTGTGTCTGGCTTCTTTCACTCTGCACCATGTTTTCAAGCTTCATCTATGTTGTAGTTACTTCAAATACAGTTGCAGTTTTGTATCTGAACTCTGTTTCCATTGTATAGGTACGCTACATTTTACTTATCCATTCATCAGTTCGTTGATATTTTCTGTGATTTATTTATATAAAAGTTTTCATGTGGACATATGTTTTCAATTCTCTTGGGTGTATAGGTGGGACTTGCCCTTTGGTACACACCTGCCAAGTCAAAGGGTAACTATATCACACCTTCTGAGGAATGACCAGACTTTTCCACAGTGGCTGCATCAATTTACATTTCTGTACATTGCAAGGGTTCCAATTTCTCCACATCCTCACCAATACTTGTTCTTATCTTTTTTTTTTTACCCATCCTAGTGAGTGTGGAATGGTACCTCATTGTAGTTTTGAGTTACACTGATGGCTAATGATGTTGAACATCTTTTTCACATGCATATTGGCCATTTGTATATCTTCTTTGGAGAAATGTCTACTCACTCCTTTGCCCATTTTTTAATTGGACGGTTTATTTTTTTATTGACTTGAAAGATTTCTTTATATATTCTGAATATAAGTCCTTTCTCAGATATATGATCTGCTAATATTTCCTCTTATTCTATGGGTCACCATTTCATAGCTAGATGATTTCACTTATAGCATAAAAGCTTTTAATTCTGATGATATCCACTTTTTTAATTTTTGCTTTGTATCTTGTGCTTTTGTTATATCTAACAAACAATTGTCTATTTCAAAGCCATGGAGATTTACACCTTTGTTTTCTTCTAAGAGCTTTTATAGTGTTAGCTCTTATATTTAGGTCTTTTATTCATTTCAATTAATTTTTATATATGGTATGAAGTAGAGGTCCAACTTCATTATTTTGCATATTGATATCCCATTAACCCAGCACCATTTGTTAAAAAGACTTTTCTCATTGCATTGTCTTGCCTTATCAATTATCAATTGATTGTAAATGTGAGGATTTATTCCCAGACTCATAATTCTATTCCACTGATTTTATGTCTATCCTTATTCTAGCTTCACATTGTTTTGATTACTGTAACTTTGTAGTAAGTTTTGGATTTGGGAAATGTGAGTCCTCTAACTTTGTTGTTCTTCAAGATTTATTTGGCTATTCTGGGACCCATGAATTTGTATAGGAATTTTATGATCAGCTTGCCATTTTCTGCAAGCCAGCTGGGATTTTGATAGAGATTGTGTTAAAATTTTAGATCATTTTGGGGAGTATTGCCATCTTAACAATATTAGGTTTTCTGATTCATGGACAAGGTTGTCCTTTCATTTATCTAGATTTGTTTTAATTTTTTGAACAATATTTTGCATTTTTCAAAGTATAAGTTTTGCACTTCTTTTGTTAAATTCATTCCTAAGTATTTTATAATCTTGCTATTGCTGCAAATGTAATTGTTTTCTAACTTTTATTTTTGGATTGTTCATTATAAGTGGATGTAAATACAATTGATTTTTTTATACTGATCTTTGATCTTGCAACCTTGATAAACTTATTTATTTGTTCTAATAGTTTTTTATCAAGATGAAATTCATATAAGATTTTTTAAAGTGTGCAATTCAATGGCATTTAGTACATTCACAGTGTTGTGTGACTAGTACCTCTGTCTAATTCCAAAATATTTTCGTTCACCACAAATAAAGCCCTATGTCCCATGAGGAGTCATACCCTATTCCCATCTACCCACAGCTCCTGACAACCACCAGTCAGCCTTCCACTTACATGGATTTACTGATTCTAGATATTTTATATAAATGGAATCAACTGGTTATATGTCTATATGAATCTATTTCTGGACTTTCAATTCTATGTTGACTGTATGCCTATTCTTATCCCAGGACTATTTACTCTTGATTATTAAAGCTTTGTAGTAAGTTTTTAAATCAGGAAGTTTGAGTTTTTCAACTGTTCTTCTTAAGATTGTGTTGACTATTTAGGCCCCTTACAATTCCATACGGATTTGAGGATCAGTTTTTCCATTTCTGGAAAAAAAAAAGTCATTGGAATTTTGATAGGGATTACATTGAACCTGTAGATTGCTTTGGGCAGTATTGCTGTTTTCATAATATTAAGTATCCCAGTCCATGAAAACAGGAAGTCTTTCCATTTATTCAGATCTTTTTTTTAATTTTCTTTCAGAAATGTTATGTAGTTTTCAGTGTACAAATCTTTCACCTCATTGGTTAAGTTTATTCCTAAGTATTTTACTCTTTTTCGTGCTATTGTAAATGAAATTATTTTCTTAATTTCCTTTTCAGATTGTTCATTGTTAGTACATAAAAATGTAACAGATTTTTGTGTGTTGATTTTATATCCTATCACTTTGCATTTATTAGCTTGAATAGTTTGTTTGGTTTGCTTTTGTCTTCTTTGGCATGAATTCATTTGGGATTTTTACATGAAGGATCATGTCATCGGTGAATAAAAATAGTTTAATTTCTTCCTTTCCAACTTGGATGGCTTTTATTTCTTTTTCTTGCTTAATTTTTTCTGGCCATGACCTCTAGTACAATGTGAATAACAGTGATAAAAGTAAGTATCCTTGTCTTATTCCTGATTTTAGTGCAAAAATTTTCAATCTTTTACCCTTGAGCATTATTTTGGCTGTTAGTTATTCATATATTGATTTTATTGTTGAGGAAATTTCCTCTATTCCTAGTTTTCTGAGTTTTGTTTTTATTGTTTTTATGTTTTTAAATGAAAGGGTACTGGATTTTATCAACTGCTTTAAAGGATCATTTTTTTCTTCATTCTGTTAATTATGTGGTATATTACATAGATTTTATGTTGAACCACCTCTGAATTTCTGGGAAAAATCCCTCTTGGTCATGGTGTATAACCATTTTATTATGATATTGGATTCAGCTTATAGTATTTTTTGAGATTTTTTAAATCTATAGTCGTAAGTCATATTGATCCGAAGTTTTCTTGAGGTATCTTTGGCTTTGGTATCAGGGTAATACTGGTCTTATAGCATGAGTTAGGAACTGTTCCCTCCTCTTTTATTTTTGTTTATTTGGGTTTTTTTGGAAAATTTAAGAAGGATCTGTGGATTGGGGTTAATTCTTTAAATGGTTGATAGAATTTATAAGTAAAGCCATTTGGTCTGGAACATTTTTTGTTACCGAGAGATTTTTGATTGCTGATCCAATGTCTATTTTTAGTTATTTACTTAGTAGTTACTGCAGGGATTACAACCCACATCCTAATTTATAACAATCTAGTTTGAATTGATATCAATTTAGCTCCAATAGCATGCAAAAACTGCTTCTAAATAGTTCTACCCCCCTATGTTGTGATTACGTTGCTATTGCCACAAATTACATTTTTACACATTGCATATAAGACAGGGATGACAGAGTGTGGTAAAGGCAAATAAAAATGCCACAAAACTTTCTTACTGCTCAATATTTTCTTTTCCTCAATTCACCATTCTCTGGGTTTCTGTGAACCTTTCACAAAGTTGATTCCGACAGTTTTGCTTGATGTTTTGAGGTTTCTGTGAAGAGATGGGCCCTTTGCACTATCTTGTCTGCATTTCCCTGACATCACTCCTCTAATAGTTCTTTAACCTGGATTCCTTATAATTCTATATATACATTCGTGTCCTACGCAGAGATCTTTACCTCTCCCTTTCCAATCTGGATGTCACTTTATTTTTTCCTTGCCAAATTGCCCTGGCTAAATCCCCAATGCAAAATTGACTAGCACTAGTGAGAACAGACTTCCTTATTTTGTTCCTGATCTTAGGGGCAAGCTTTTGGTCTCACTATTAGTTATGCTGTTTGATATGAGTTTTTCATAGCTGTCCTTTACCAAGTTGAGGAAGTTCTCTTTTCTTTATTCCTAGTTTATTAAGTTTTTTGTTTGTTTGTTTTGTTTTAATCAAGAAAGGGTGTTGCATTTTGTCAAATGCTTTTTTTTACACATATGGCTTTTTTCCTTTTTGTTTCTATTGAAATGGTGCATTATGTTCATTGATTTTCAAATATTAAACTAAGGTTGCATTCCTGTGATAAATCCCACTTGGTTATGGAATATACTTCTATCTATATATTGCTGGATTTGGTTAGATAGCATTTTGTTGATAATTTTGTACCTATATTAATAAAGGAAATTCTGTAGTTTCACTTTCTTGAGGTATCTTTGTCTGGTTTTTGTATCAGGGTAATATTGGCCTTACAGGATGGGTTAAGAAGTAATTCCTTCTCTTCTAATTTTTTTGAAGAGTTTGTGAAGTATAGATGTCAATTCTTTAAATGTTTGGTATAACTCATTAGTAAGCTTTCTGGACCTGGAGTTTTCTTTGTGGATAGTTTTAAACAATTTATTTATTGCTAACTCAATCTTTACTTACAGATCTGTTTAGATTTTCTATTTCTTGAGTCTTGATAGTTTGTGTCTCTCTAGGAATTTGTCAATTTAATTAAAGCTATCCAATTTGTTTGCATGTAGTTGTTCATAATAATCTCTTATCATTCTTTTTGGTTCTCTAAAGTCATTTCTTTCTTATTCCTGATTTTTATAATTTAAGCATTGGTCTTATTTGTTTATTTTGGTGGATTCATGTGCTCAGGCCACCATAACAAAATGCCATAGACTGGATAGCTTAAACAGCAGAAATTTATTTTCTAACAATTCTGGAGGCTAGGAAGTCCAAGATCAAGATGAAGGTGCTGGCTGATTCAGTTTCTGGTAAGAGCTCCCCTGCTTTCTTGTAGATGGTGACCTTCTTGCTGTGTGCTCACATGGGTTTTCCTCATTATGTGCATTTCCTCACTATGTGCATTGAAGAACAAGCTCTCTGATGTCTCTTCTTACAAGGATATGAATCCTATTCAGTCAAGGCCCCACCATTATGACCTCATGTAACCTTAATTATTTCCTAAAAGCCCTATCTCCAAATATAGCCACACTGGTGGTTAGTGCTTGAAAATATGAATTTTAAGGGGACACAAATATTCAGTCCAAAACATTCCACCCAGCCCTCCAAAATTAATGTCCTTCTCACATGCAAAATACATCCATCCCATTCCAATAGCCCCCAAGGTCTTAACTCATTTCAGTATCAACTCTAAAGTCTTATCAAAATATCATCTGAATCAGATATGGGTAAGACTCTGGGTATGATCCATCCTGAGGCAGAATTCTTCTCCATCTGTGAAACTATGAAACCAGACAAGTTATGTACTTCCAAAATACAGTGGTGGTTGGGCAAACTATAGACATTCCCTTTCCAAAGGGGAGAAATTGGAAGGTGGAAAGAGGTGCGCTTTGTCAGCCCTAAGCAACTCCAAAATTTAGCAAGGCAAATTCCATGAGATTGTAAGTCTTGAAAATAATCCTCTTCGGTTAGATGCTCTGTCCTCTAGGCTCATTGGGGTGGTAGTGTCACCCCCAAGACTGCAGAGCAGCCCTGACCCTTCAGCTCTTCAGGGGAGCCATGCCCCTTTGGGCTTTTGAGCAGCACACCCATTTTGTGAGGATTCTGCCCTGAGGCACTGGGCAAGGGTATGCTTTCTCCCTCAAACCAGAGAGGCGGCCACACCCTTTGAAATGGAGGAGAAACTTGTCCTGCCCCCTGGGCCTGTGGTGGAAGTGGCAGCTTTGATGACCTCTGAATCATCATAAGGATGGGGCCTGAGCTGATAGGATTTGCATCCTTAAAATAAGAGCCAGATGAGAGCTCTCTCTTTCTCTCCCCTTGTGCAGGAAACAGAAAAGCCATTTGAAGATAAAGCAAGAAGATAGCTGTCTGTAAGTCAGAAGAAAGCTCTCACCAGAAACCAAACTGGCCAGAACCTCGATCTTAGACTTTTAGACTTCAGAACCGTGAGAAATAAAGGTCTATTGTTTAAGCCATTCATTTAACCTCTCTAAAATTTTGTCAATCTTGTTATCTTTTCAAAGAAACAACTTTTGTTTATGTTACTTTTCTGTATTGTTTTGACTCTTTTACACTCACACTCATTTATTCCACAAGCATTTTTATTTTTTTATTTTATTTTATTATGTTATGTTAATCACCATACATTACATGATTAGTACTTTTTATGTTATTTTATTTATTTTTTCCTCATGTCTTATTTTTTATTGTTATTTATTTTTCTTTTATTATTATTATGTTATGTTAATCACCATACATTACATCATTAGTTTTTGATGTAGTGTTCCATGATTCATTGTTTGCGTGCAACACCCAGTGCTCCATTCAGTACGTACCCTCTTCAACACCCATCACCAGGCTAACACATCCCCCCATGCTCCTCCCCTCTAGAACCCTCAGTTTGTTTCTCAGAGTCCATAGTCTCTCATGGTTCGTCTCCGCCTCCGATTGCCCCCCTTCATTTTTCCCTTCCTGCTATCTTCTTTTTTTTTTTTTTTTAACATATAATGTATTATTTGTTTCAGAGGTACAGGTCTGTGATTCATCAGTCTTACACAATTCACAGAACTCACCATAGCACATACCATCCCCAATGTCTATCACCCAGCCACCCCATCCCTCCCACCCCCCACCACTCCAGCAACCCTCAGTTTGTTTCCTGAGATTAAGAATTCCTCATATCAGTGAGGTCATATGATACATGTCTTTCTCTGATTGACTTACTTCGTTCAGCATAATACCCTCCAGTTCCATCCATGTCTTTGTAAATGGCAAGATTTCATTCCATTTGATGGCTGCATAATATTCCATTGTATATATATACCACTTCTTCTTTATCCATTCATCTGTCGATGGACATCTTGCCTCTTTCCACAGTTTGGCTATTGTGGACATTGCTGCTATAAACATCGGGGCGCACATACCCCTTTGGATCCCTACATTTGTATCTTTGGGGTAAATACCCAGTAGTGCAATTGCTGGGTCATAGGGTAGCTCTATTTTCAACTTTTTGAGGAACCTCCATACTGTTTTCCAGAGTGGCTGCACCAGCTTGCATTCCCACCAACAGTGTATGAGGGTTCCCTTTTCTCCACATCCCCGCCAACATCCGTTGTTTCCTGACTTGTTAATTTTAGCCATTTTGACTGGTGTGAGGTGGTGTCTCATTGAGGTTTTAATTTGGATTTCCCTGATGCCGAGTGATGTTGAGCACTTTTTCATGTGTCTGTTGGCCATTTGGATATCTTCTTTGGAAAAATGTCTGTTCGTGTCTTCTGCCCATTTCTTGATAGGATCATATGTTCTTTGGGTGTTGAGTTTTATAAGTTCTTTATACATTTTGGATACTGGCCCTTTATCTGCTATGTCATTTGCAAATATCTTCTCCCATTCTGTCAGTTGTCTTTTGGTTTTGTTGACTGTTTCTTTTGCTGTGCAAAAGCATTTTATCTTGATGAAGTCCCAATAGTTCATTTTTGCCCTTGCTTCCCTTGCCTTTGGCGATGTTTCTAGGAAGAAGTTTTTGTGGCTGAGGTCGAAGAGGTTGCTGCCTGTGTTCTCCTTTAGGATTTTGATGGACTCCTGTCTCACATTTAGGTCTTTCAACCATTTCAGTCTATTTTTGTGTGTGGTGTAAGGAAATGGTCCAGTTTCATTCTTCTGCATGTGGCTGTCCAATTTTCCCAACATCATTTGTTGAAGAGACTGTCTTTTTTCCATTGAGCATTCTTTTCTGCTTTGTCAAAGATTAGTTGACCATATAGTTGAGGGTCCATTTCTGGGCTCTCTATTCTGTTCCATTGATCTATGTGTCTGTTTTTGTGGCAGTACCATACTGTCTTGATGAGGACAGCTTTGTAATAGAGCTGGAAGTCCGGAATTGTGATGTCGTCAGCTTTGCTTTTCTTTCTCAACATTCCTCTGGCTATTTGGGGTTTTCCTTCCATTTCTATTTTTTGGAACAGTTTCAGAAGAATAGGTATTAATTCTTCTTTAAATGTTTGGTAGAATTCCCCTGGGAAGCCATCTGGCCCTGGGCTCTTGTTTGTTGGGAGATTTTTGATGACTGCTTCAATTTCCTTACTGATTATCAGTCCGTTCAGGTTTTCTATTTCTTCCTGGTTCAGTTTTGGTAGTTTATGCATCTCAGGGAATGCATCCATTTCTTCCAGATTATCTAATTTGCTGGCATATAGTTGCTCATAATATGTTCTTATAATTGTTTGTATTTCTTTGGTGTTGGTTGTGATCTCTCCTCTTTCACTCATGATTTTATTTATTTGGGTCATTTCTCTTTTCTTTTTGATAAGTCTGGCCAGGGGGTTATCAATCTTGTTAATTCTTTCAAAGAACCAGCTCCTAGTTTCGTTGATCTGTTCTACTGTTCTTTTGGTTTCTATTTCATTGATTTCTGCTCTGATCTTGATTATCTCTCTTCTCCTGCTGGGCGTAGGCTTTATTTGCTGTTCTTTCTCCAGCCTCTTTAGGTGTAGGGTTAGGTTGTGTATTTGAGACCTTTCTTGTCTCTTGAGAAAGGCTTGTATTGCTATATACTTTCCTCTTAGGCCTGCCTTTGCTGTATCCCAAAGATTTTGAACAGTTGTGTTTTCATTTTCATTTGTTTCCATGAATTTTTTTAATTCTTCTTTAATTTCCTGGTTGACCCATTCATTCTTTAGTAGGATGCTCTTTAGCCTCCATGTATTTGAGTTCTTTCCAACTTTCCTCTTATGATTGAGTTCTAGTTTCAAAATGTTGTGGCCTGAAAATATGCAGGGAATGATTCCAATCTTTTGGTACCAGTTGAGACCTGATTTGTGGCCTAAGATGTGATCTATTCTGGAGAATGTTCCATGGGCACTAGAGAGGAATGTGTATTCTGTTGCTTTTGGATGGAATGTTCTGAATAGATCTGTGAAGTGCCTTTGGTCCAGTGTGTCATTTAAAGTCTTTATTTCCTTGTTGATCTTTTGCTTAGATGATTGTCCATTTCAGTGAGGGGGGTGTTAAAGTCCCCCACTATTATTTTATTGTTGTTGATATGTTTCTTTGCTTTTGTTATTAATTGGCTTATATAATTGGCTGCTCCCATGTTAGGGGCATAGATATTTACAATTGTTAGATCTTCTTGTTGGATAGACGCTTTAAGTATGATATAGTGTCCTTCCTTATCTCTTATTATAGTCTTTGGTTTAAAATCTAATTTGTCTGATATAAGGATTGCCACCCCAGCTTTCTTTTGGTGTCCATTAGCATGGTAAATGGTTTTCCACCCCCTAACTTTCGATCTAGGGGTGCCTTTGGGTCTAAAATGAGTCTCTTGCAGACAGCATATCGATGGGTCTTGTTTTTTTTTTTAATCCAATCTGATAGCCTGTGTCTTTTGATTGGGGCATTTAGCCCATTTACATTCAGGGTAACTATTGAAAGATATTAATTTAGTACCATTTTATTTCCTATAAGGTGACTGTTACTGTATATTGTCTGTGTTCCTTTCTGGTCTATGTTACTTTTAGGCTCCCCCTTTACTTAGAGGACCCCTTTCAATATTTCTTGTAGGGCTGGTTTCGTGTTTGCAAATTCCTTTAGTTTTTGTTTGTCCTGAAGCTTTTTATCTCTCCTTCTATTTTCAGTGGCAGCCTAGCTGGATATAGTATTTTTGGCTGCATATTTTTCTCGTTTAGTGCTCTGAATGTATCATGCCAGTCCTTTCTGGCCTGCCAGGTCTCTGTGGATAGGTCTGTTGCCAATCTAATGTTTCTATCATTGTAGGTTACAGACCTCTTGTCCCGAGCTACTTTCACCATTTTCTCTTTGTCTCTGAGATTTGTAAGTTTTACTATTAGATGTCGGGGTGTTGACCTATTTTTATTGATTTTGAGAGGGGTTCTCTGTACCTCCTGGATTTTGATGCCTGTTTCCTTCTCCAAGTTAGGGAAGTTCTCTGCTATAATTTGCTCCAAGATACCTTCTGCCCCTCTCTGTCTTTCTTCTTCTTCTGGGATCCCAATTATTCTACTATTGTTTTGTCTTATGGTATCACTTCTCTCTCGAATTCTACCCTCATGATCCAGTAGTTGTTTATCTCTCTTTTTCTCAGCTTCTTTGTTTTCCATTATTTGGTCTTCTATGTCACTAATTCTTTCTTCTGCCTCATTTATCCTAGCAGTTAGAGCCTCCATTTTGGATTGCACCTCATTAATAGTCTTTTGATTTTGACTTGGTTAGATTTTAGTTCTTTTATTTCTCCAGAAAGTGTTTCTCTAGTATCTTCCATGCTTTTTTCAAGCCCAGCTAGTATCTTTAAAATCATCATTCTGAACTCTAGTTCTGACATCTTACTAATGTCCGTATTGATTAGGTCGCTGGCAATAGGTACTGCCTCTTGTTCTTTTTTTTGATGTGACTTTTTCCATCTTGTCATTTTGTCCAGAGGAGAATAGATGAATGAGAAAACAAAATGCTAACAGGGTAACAACAACCCCAGAAAAATACACACTAAATAAATCAGAAGAGACCTGATACTGGGGGAAAAGAAAGAGAATTTAAGAAAAAAGAAAAAAAATGAAAAAGATAAAGATAAAAAACAAAGAAAAAAAACAGAATATGATGAAATATGATCAAGCTGGTGCATAGATCAGTGCCACACACACTAGATTTTGGGCATATTTTGGTCTGTTAGAAGAAAGTGCCTCCCAAAATTTTAAAGAAAGAAAAGCTTATATATGTACAAAAATAAGGGTAAATATGATGAAGAGATGGAATATGACTGTAAAGATAAAAATTATAAAATATTTTATAAAAGGAATTGGGGGATTCCTTTATAAAAGGAATAAGATAAGGATTCCTTTATAAAGGGAATAAGATAAGAAGTTCATGGAGAAAAAGAAAAAAGAGGATTAAAAAAAAGGGAGAGAATGTGATCAGGCAGGAGACTAGAACAAAGCCATACACTAGAGATTTAGGGTATATTTTGGTTTGTTAGAAGAAACTGTATCCCAAAATTTTAGAGTGAAGAACTTATATATATATATATACCAAAAATAATGTTAACTATTATGAAGGGACAGAATATAACTCTAAAAAGGAAGAATAAAAAAGATTTTTTTAAAAAAGGGATTGATACGATGTTGGTTGAGAAAGGGAAAAAGAAAAATTCAAAAAAAAAAAAGAAAAAGAAAAAAGAGAATTAAAAAAATTAACTTTGAAAGACTAAAGAATCATGGTAAAAAAGCCATGAATTCTATGTGCGGTATTCCCCTAGTGCTGGCGTCCTGCCGTTCTCATTGCTCGGTAAACTTGGTCTTGGCTGGCTGTTCTCGCTGATCTTCTGGGGGAGGGGCCTGTTGCTGTGGTTTCCAGATGTCTTGCCGGAGGCGGAATTGCCCTGCCCTTGCCAATCCGGGCTAAGTAATCTGCTCGGGTTTGCTCGGGGAGCTTTTGTTCCCTGCAAGCTTTCCCTACAGCTTTGGAGGACGAGAGTGAAAATGGCGGCCTCCCAATCTCCGCCCCGGAGGAGCCGAGAACTCGGGGCCCCGCTCCTCAGTGAGACCCCAGAGAAAAGCAGTCAGTCACTCCCGTCTCCCCAGTCTCCGGCTGCACTCTGTGCTCACCCGGCCTGTGACTGAGCATTTCTATCTCTGGCACCTGACCCCATGTGGAGTCTCCAAACCCAGCAGATCCCTGTGGTGCACTTCCGCGCTGCTCCTCCCCGGGGGAAGAAGGGGGGTCTCCCGGATCTACCGCTTGTTGGGTCCCTGCTGGAGGAGCAGTGGCCTGACCCTGCCGCAGATCACGGTTTATGGCAACCCCATGCTGAGAGCCCACTCCTCGGCTCTGTCTCTGCAGCCGGCTTCCCTGCTCTGATACCTAGGAGCTCTGCCACACTCAGGCACCCCCAGTCTTTCTATGACCCTGAGGGTCCTGAGACCACACTGTCCAGCGAGGGTTCCACCCCCCGCTTAGCCACTGGAGCGACGTCCCTCAGCAGAGCCGACTTTCAAAATTTCTGATTTTGTGCTCTGTGGCTCTATCACTTGCTGGTAGCGGCTGACGGAGGCCCCCTCCCCCGCCGTCTATCCTCCTGAATATTGCCTCGGATTCACTTCTTACCTTCCAGAAAGTGGTCGCTTTTCTGTTCAGAGAGTTGCTGCTATTCTTTTCTTTGATCTCCTGTTGAGTTTGTAGGTGTTCAGAATGGTTCGATCCCTATCCAGCTGAATTTCTGGAACCAGACGAAATTTAGGTATCCTACTCCTCCACCATGTTGCCGAACTCCACAAGCATTTTTCAAGTGCTAGCCACTATGCTAAGATTCTAGAATATAGATGAAGTCATTTTTCTTGCCGTCATGGAGTTACAATGTTTTCTGCATTATTCTTAAACTTTAGTGTGAAGAAAGATCTTCCTGTAAAGTTACTCAAAAACGAATATTGCTAAATCACATATAAATAAATTATATTTTATTAGCTCTAGGCTAGACCTAGCTCAGGTGCTAACCCACCTAAGGATAATTAGGTGTTTATGATGCACTCATTTATGAAACATATAATGAGATTTATAACTCTAGTGGGTGAATCAGACATAAGAAGACATACTTAGGATACAGTGAAGAGGGGCTCCAGCAGAGATATGTAGAGGTGACTGGGAATGACAGAAACACAGGAGAACAATAGGGTTTAGAGATCAAGTCATGGGTGAACAAGGAAAGCCATCAGTAGGAAATGATAATTGAGCTAAATATTAAAAGCATAAATAAGTGTTAACCAGGTAAAAAGATCAGGTAAGGGAAAGCTATCCCAGCTGGGGAGGAGGCCAGAACAAGCAAAAACAAGGAGTGGGACATAACCCCATGCAGGGAACTGTAGGCAGTCTGATATCAGGGGAGAGTAAAGTGGCATCTCTGTATGAAAGGCTTGCTTAGTTATGATTTCTTTTCTTTGGACATCACTTTTAAAAATCCTGATCTGGTTTTAGTTGGGTTGTCATTCTTTGAAGAAAAACTGTGTGGATTTAGGTTTTAAGTTCTTTTTGACTAGGTTGCAATACCATCATCAAGGCATTGCTGTTCTGGTAGAATTTACTTACCAAGGGACCCAACTGGTTCATTAGATCAGTAGACTCAGCACATCAGTGAATTGGTTGGCAAGGTATATGAGCAGGCAGGTGGTGGTGATTATGTTAAACTTGACTCTACGCCAGTCAATTAATTATTGGCAAAAGCAAACACAGGTGTTTTGAGATAAAGGACAATATATTTTCTGTCCTTTTAACCAGAAGAATATTATATGTACCTGTTGATGATAAATGGGAAGTAGTAGAATGGACAACGACTGTATAAAACCAAAATTAAAATAAAATAAGGAGAGAGTCCATAATTCTTGATATGTGCATTGGAAACAAAGTAATTTCTGGTATTGTAAAATATTTTTCTATAAATAACTGTATTCTTTATGTTTATATTTATAGCAGAAACATTTTTAAACCAGATCAACTTGCTTTACAACTCATCTTCTTGATTGCTCACTTAAAATGATCCTGCAACGCCAGTCATGAAACTTTCTTCTCTGAAATTTTTGTTAGGCCTGTAGAATTAATGTGGAAGAAAGCCAGAATTATTAATTCAGTGAAATTTCCTATCATCCCCAGCTCTCCAAGGAGATTTAAAATTCTTTTCTTCATTGGATATGAAGGTTGTTCTTAACAGTAAAAGATGGGCCAGGGGGAAGTTATTAGGAAAAAAATAGCATTGCAAAGCCAGGTTAAACCCAGAGCAAGATGTTCTTTTCACCTTGAGCCATGGCATGACCTCTTCAAGGAATAAGATTTTACTCCTGGAATCTCAGGGGTAGAGAAAGTCCTTAGATACCTCATCAACCAGAGCATTTATTTCTTCATTTGTTTCTGGCTTTACTTTTAAAATAATGTGATGTTCTGAGTTGCATGAGACTATTGGTACTTAGGGTAGCATGTACCCAGTGTAACTACTTATGATAGAAATTATTATCTTCCATCTGGTCTGCTCAGATAGCTCTTGAACAAAGTGCAAGTCAAGGGAGCCTAGGATCCCCTTTCCAGAAGCTCTTCCCAAATGCCGATGGATACTCAGTGGCTGAAGGTGCAGTTCTGATGGCCAGCCCCTTCTCTTCATCACATATGTCATGCTTTTTTTTTTTGTTTCCTTCTTTTATTATGTTATGTTAATTACCGTACATTACGTCATTAATTTTTGATGTAGTGTTCCATGATTCATTGTTTGCATATAACACCCAGTATGTCATGCTTTTGACACAAAATGCTAAAAAGTCAAGCCATGCTTTTACATGATATTTAAAATTATATAAAACAGGGAGCTGTCACCCAATGAGCTCTTGTTAGGAGTGTACCGCTGCTACTTTCAGTACTTTTTCTTTTTTTTTTCCTTTTCTTTCTTCTCCACCCCCCCCCCCCATTCAGTAGTAAAGTATAATAGGCTTCAATGTCTGTTCTGGGTTCTCAGTACTTTTTCTGAAGCTTGATATGCAAAGTCTATACCTGTGAGGCATTAGGCTTTTCTAGATCTCTGTTTCGCTAACTATAAAATGAGTGAGTTGGACAAATGGTGTCTACGTCTCTTTTCAGTTGTAAAATTCTGCAATTTATCTTACAACATCCAAAAATTGCCCTAGCGAAGATAACAATTATTTATGTTGCATTACTTATGGATCACTTCTAGATATAATCTGTGAGTAGTGCTGGCAGATGCTAGGTCATTCCCAAAGCTCCACAATATCTGCCACCAGCTGAAATGGGGTGTACCATGGAGCAGGTTTTAATTTGCTAAGTGCACTTTCATTAAAATAAGAAAAGGATCCTGAAGAAATTGCATTAATTATCTGTCTCTGAAAACCTTGAATAATGCTCTAATATTAATCTGCTTCTAATTTTAGATTACTCAAAATGGGCCACTTAATAAATACTTATCACCTGAACACAAATTCTGTAGATGTGTTCAAGGGAGTTATAGGAAACCAAACTCAGGTTAGGTAATCATCAACAGGGTTATGGGATCAGGGGCAATTGTCCAGCTTTTGTGGATCTCAGATGTCTCATCCTTTTATAAGTGGGCTTCAATTTAAAATATTCCATATGCTATTCTCAGATTACCAATGTTGTGAGACCTTAGTCTGAATGGACATACTCTCTAATTTATTCTCTAATGGGATCATTTTACTCTTTCAAAGTTTCTCAGTGACTGAAAGGAACAGAAAGGTCAGAACAAATAGCTGAGTTACGACAGAAGGAAGAAAAAAAAAATACTCAGTGCTTCTACCAGAAACAGAATGTTGTTTTAGTGAAATAAATATTCACTAAAAATAAAAATTAAGTTTTATTGAGAACTTAAATGCAGTCAGTAATGCTGAACTTAACACTCCCTTTAAAGTATGTGCATAGAGCCAGAAATCTCAGATGGTGTGAATAATTACAAGATAATTGTGAACATTTGGACACTTACTATGCTCTAGAGCTTTTGTCAGCATTTTGTATGTGTCTTCTCTGGTCCTCCTCACAAAGACACCATGAGGTAGACGTTATCTCTTTCTTAACTATGGGATAACTATGGGATAACTGAGACTGAGAGATGTTAATAACTTCCATAGGGTCAGATGTTATTGACTATACTTGTTCTACTCACAAGGGCCATTATTCTTCTTTACCTTCTTTGACCATATGTCATTCCCTCATGCCAGCCCATGGAAAATTCCACACGCATCACCTCTGGTGGTTGTCCACACGAACACATGCATGCACAGCCCCCCACACCCTCACACAACAGGGAGCAACCCTCGTAGAAGTGTCACAGCCAGATACACAGCTGGAAACATGGACAATGACATCTTTTCAAGATAAATAATTTCCATTTATAGCATTGTAATTAATATGAGTACTTTAATCTTAAGTGAGATTCAACATCAAAGTTGTAAAGAATTCTGTGTGTCATCAAATCGTATGGTAAAATGGAGCCTGGTGGGAAGGTCCTGGATTTGCCGTCGCTCAACCCTCTCACTGAAAATGGAAATAAACCAGGTCAAGAGGTCACATGAGACTCAGTTTAGGTCTGGACCAATGAAGAGTGTGTTTAATTTATGATAACTACTGCACTCTGCTCCAGGGAGAGAAGCCATGCTTCCATCCCTATTGGACAGCCTCTAGGGTCAGGCGTCAGGTCTTCAACTCTCATTGGGAGAAGGCTGCTCAGTAAGAGGAAAAGTGGATGATACTTTTGCAGATTTCCTGACTTTTGCTTATATTCCCTTTCTTTGAATCAGGTTGGGGGGGAGAGTTGCATGAACACATAAACGTATTATTTTAGGCAACTTATTTCTTCACAGAATCAGACAGTTTTTCTGCTATTGATCATTTTCTCAGTATATACCTTACATTCCTTGGTGGCTGTAACATGGAAAAGGTGACCAGGCATCTTGCCTTAGGAGGACAGTGCTCTGTCTCCATGCTCTCTGCCTCTTCCAACTTGCTTGTAGTACGCTCCCCACAGACCTTTATTCTTCTTAGCTGAAGGCATCATTCTTTCTCTCGATCTCCCACTTATTTGCCCTCTCTTGATATTTCTCTCATCCTCTTTCCGTTCCCTCCCTGCTCACTTAAGAGCAGTCACTGCAGCTCTGTGTCTTGGCTTGGGGCAGTAGGAGCTGCTAGGAATGCAGACTGCACAGAAAGGTGCCCCAGTTCCATCCCACCTTGGCCACTAAACTGTTCTCTCCACTTTTTTTTTTTTAATTTATAAAACAAACATGAAAACCTCGTAGAGCTTTTGTTCCAACCTTCTAGAGCTTTTATGAAGATAGGCACTATAAAACACCCAGGACAGCATCCAGCATTGCCCAAAATTTAGTTGGATTGGTTGTCATTATCACTGCCCTCAGCCACATCCATGCTCAGTGTAGGAGATAGATACAGGGGGCACCTTGGTGGCCCAGTTGGTTAAGTGTCTGCCTTCAGCTCAGGTCATGATCCCAGGGTCCTGGGATGGAGCCCCATGTCAGGCTCCCTGCTCAGCAGTGAGTCTGTTTCTCCCTCTCCCTCTGCCCCCCCCTTTTTTTCCCTCAAATAAATAAATAAAATCTTAAAAAAAAAAAGAGAGAGAGAGAGAGACAGATGCAGTCCTGAACAGTTACATAGAAGAATTTAAGTTTGGTGCTCAGTGTTCTCATTCACAAACTAAAGATGATAATTACTATCTATATCAGGAGCTATTTTCAGTGCTTGAGCTGCACCAACTTACATTTTCTTCACTTCTGAAGGTGAATGAATCCTTCAAAATTGTTGCCACATTCTTTAGGAAAGAGTCCACTGCTCCATTAATTAAAATAAAGCTCCACTGACTTAAGTGAGACCATACTCCTTCAAAAGGTAAGTGTCTGCCTCCCTGATTCCTGAGAGGATATTTGGAACACGACCTTGGGCTCTTTAGAAGCTTCTAAGTCCCAGAAGGACACTTCTTGAGTTAAATAGTCACCTTGTCCCTAAGGTCACTGGTACTTCTAAATTCAAAAAGGGATTTCTCTCTTGAAGATAATATGTTGCCTTTGAGAAAGATAGTTTGCACATCTGAGCACAGTTCCTTTCCTGATATGTTATAACTGATTAGATTAGGTAATATTAAGGGCAGCTAGGGAACGCACAGTGAATAACAGACTGACCAACGAATGCCAACTTACTAGATGAAACTGTGGGGGACACAAATGGTATTTTCTCCCCCTTTTCCCATCTTGACAGACACCTTTGTTTCCCTCCCCAGAAAGGCCTTGGTTTATTCGAGGAGTCCTGGCCCCCAGCCTGAGAACCATAGAGAGATAATAAATCAAGTCAACCCCAAACCTTAGGAGGTCAATTCCAAAGACAGCTATAGGACCCAGAGGGCACTGTCAGTATAGGGAGTCTCTAGTCAGAAAAGTTTTGACAAGAACTTGCTGTGACTCTCTTTCTTTTCTTTCTTTCTTTCTTTCTTTCTTTCTTTCTTTCTTTCTTTCTTTCTTTCTTTCTTTCTTCTTTCTTTCTTTCTTTCTTTCTTTCTTTCTTTCTTTCTTTCTTTCTTTTTCTTCTTTCTTTCTTTTTCTTTCTTCTTTCTTTCTTCTTTCTTTCTTTCTTCTTTCTTTCTTTCTTTCTTTCTTTCTTTCTTCTTTCTTTCCTTCTTTCTTTCTTTCTGTAAGTGTGTGTATATGTTTAGCTTTGAATTTCTTTGGGCTCTTTGGCTTATTTGAAATGAATGGCAGTGTAAGAATGTTGACCCTTGGGGTCTTACCTTTAGAGACATCAGGATCTCAGGTGGCAGCAATACCTATGGATGTGCTTCCAAATCCTTGTTCCATCAGACATGTCAACCTGGTTGGTGGTTGCTGATGAAAGACATGACTGGAATCTGAAGACAGGTTTTAGTTCAAAGCCTGTTGTACTTCAGAGGGAGGGAGCCTGGAAAAACTTTCCCTTCCAAGCTGTCCAAGCTCATAAGCTTTAAATACCACTTGATGGGTTTAAATTTCAATCTCCTGCTGCTGAACTGGAATCCTCCTCACATTTCAGTGGGCCCTCCCGTGTAGGTCGGGTGCCTCTGGAAGGTAGAGCTGTGCTCTTGAGTGGGGGGGGGAGCAGCAGGGACAGACACACTCTGGGTGCAATCCCCGAAGCTCAGGCTGGATGTGCTGGGAGCAGAGGAGCAGGCCCTGTCCAACTGCATGCTCTCCCTGCTCTGTCATTACAGAGACTTTGAAATAACCCTTTCCCTTCAAGAAATCCTGACTCGTGCTGGCATTGTCATCAGATTTATATTTGACAGAAGTAAAACGATTGAGTTCTTCCTTTGTGCCAGGTGCTCTTCTGAGCACTTTGTATGCCTTGAGCATTTAATCTGTAAAACAATGACATAATTCAAGCACTATTAATATCCTCTTTTTGTAATGAGGGAACTCGGGTACAATTAAGTTAAATAACTTACTCTAAGTGGTAAAGAATGAATAGAAGGTAAAAAAGCCAAAGTTTGAACCTCAACCCTAACCCCAACCTGAACCCAAACCCACTGTCTCCAGAAACCTCACTCTTAACCCCTATGCTATAATGAACCGTTACATGCTCACTAATATTATTTGGAGACTAGTGAAAGCATTCAATAGAAAACAAAATAGGTAAGGATTACTAGATAGTGAAAAATAAGATAAGTTCATTAAATAGATTGATGAATTCAGTGAATGACCAAATATTATGGTTTTGAGCTAGTGCAATGAAGAAGATAACCAAAAGGTGTAATTATCACTTATGCTTAAATTCCACATAGTTTTCAAGTAGAAAAATGCTCTGGTAGGATTAGAAGAAAAAGCATTTGTGAGGGTAACAAAAACGGGATTTTAATTTTTAAATCTACATTGACAATCTTAAAAGATGTTCTTTTTTCTCGTAAGACTTTATCTTGCCTCAAAGATGCTAGCAAACAGCATCTATATTTTACCATAGAAATAAAGTGCTGTCAAAATATTAAATTAGTTACATAACAATCCGACTACCAAGAACACAAATATTAGGTCTGTTGCACCCCAAAGACTGGCAAGGTGCAAAGGAAAATGGAAAACATCAACATTCAAAATGATTTCCCATGAACTGAAAGCTCATTTAGAAAATGATAGATTCTTTCCCCTTGTGAGCCGAACACCAGCTGTAGGTCAGTGGATATTAAATTTAACATTCAGTTTTATATTCAAACACAGTAACACTGGAAATCAGATCCGGTATCCGCAAGAGGCCAGATAAATAAAACAAAGAGATAGTAGAAGTATGCGTTTCTGGGATTCTGTCCATCACCAGGATTTTGCCCCGACAACATTTAGAGCAAGCCCTCACATGTCACACAAATGCTTAATACCTACTTGTTGACTGAATGCAGAAAGAAAGAAGTCATCCCAGCCGATCTCTAGGTTTGAGCAGGTCCAGAGATAGACTTCAAGATATTGATGATCTATACCACACAATTTTAGTTAAGCTGCATCTTCAAAGAGCATATGGAGAGGATAATGTACTTTTTATGTGTTTGGATTTTTTTTCTCATCTGACAGAGACATAAGTTGCTTCAACTCATTAAAGAATCTAAACATGTTAAAAATCACTCCTTGATAAAAAACTTCTCTCCAAAATAAGATTTGTTCAGGAATAGTGATTGGACTCTAAATTTACATCTATGTAAATTGACCAGATTACTTAAGACGATAAAATTTCCAATGGAAGGGGAAAAAAGGAACACAGCAAGTCGTGGCTTTTTCTGGTGTTTGCTCCTTTATCACAGTAGAGGGTCACTGCGGCGTGTGTCTACCTGAAGGTATGTCAGGGCTAACTCAATTCAATCAGCATTACTCTGTTCCTTCTGCCACATGGACTGAATAATAAACTTTATTGTGTGTCTGAAGTTGGGCTGATTGCCTCATAGAAATATGTGACAGGAATATAACATCAAATCACTCTCTTGCCTACATCCTTTCATTGGACTCCTTTGTCCTCAGAATAAAACCTTAGATTCGTGGTAGTGACTTCTGAGATCCTCCATGCATATTCTCCTAATGGTGCTACATCATCTCCTATCAATTTCCTCCTCGCTCACTAAGCTTCAGTCAATACCATTTTGCTCACAATATTCAGCTCTTTTTCTTTTCACTTGTCACAATTTATAATCATATATCTATTTGCATGTTCTTTTGCTCAGTGTCTTTTCCTCCAGTTGGTAAGGGAGGGGAACTTTAGGGTGTTGCTTGTTAAATGAAGGAATGACTCCTGACTTCAAAGACACTTGAAATGCAGTGGGGACACAAAACGAGAAACACAAACCAGAGAATTATATAAAAGGACAATATTCTCTGACTGCATTGTGAACATTATGGCAGTTAAGGACAATGGGTGATCTGAACTGGAGTTTTTGCAGCAGGATTTTTTTTTAAGATTTATTTATTTTATTTAAGATTTATTTATTTTAGAGAAAGAGAGAAAGCACGAGCAACGGGAGGAGCAGAGGGAGAGAGAATCTCAAGCAGACTCCCTGCTGAGCACAAACCCCCAATGTGGGGTTTGATCTCAGGACCCTGAGATCATGACCTGAGCCGAAATCAAGAGCCACACAGGCACCTCTTGAAGCAGGTTTTGAACGGAATTAAACCTGAATGGATGAAACCAAACTGACAGGGAGAGGCATTTTAGGGGGGAAATGGCTCAAGGTAGAGATGAGAATTGCCTGTGAGGGAGGAAGAAGAGCCGACCAAAGCAGAAAAATTATGTTTGACCTAATTAACCCTTTGGCTCCCAGAGCACTTATGGCAGATGTTGTTACTGAGGCCTCACCTTTGCCCAAAATATGGGTCACTCTTTTGGAGTTTAAATTGTACACAATTCCCAGAACCCTGTTACCTCCTCTTCTGAGGATCTGGATAGATTTGGCGGAAGGGTTTGAAAAGGACCTCAACATGTTGCTCATATTCACCTACCTCTGCCTCTTGTCTCCCTGTCCTTCTCCCCCCCGCCAAAAAATAGAAACTGTGTTATCTCAAATTCATGAGACAATCGATGTGGTATAGTTGGCTTCATTAATGATGCATTAAATCATAAATCACAGAAAAAAATATGGAGTCGAAGGTGCTGATTGTTGAAACATCCCCCAAAGTTTTGTTTTCATTCTTTATCAAGTCCATTGGCTTCATTCTTCTTGTCCCGCATGACTTTCCTCTGGCTGAAGTTAATACGACTAATTCCTTCACTCAACCTTTTGCTTACATAAAACAGTTTAATGACCATGTGCACATTTTGAGAAACAGCTACAGTAGGAGTTAGCAATTTAGGTCTTTGGATTAAATATTATCCTATTTCTTCATTTATTTGTTCAAAAATAAATATTCCTTGATGCTGAACTCTACTATGTGATTAACATCCTTGTGGAAATTAATTTTTCGGAATTTTTTTGTTATAGAAAGAACTTTGGGACAGCTGAGCACTTGGTTCATGTGAGGGAAATGTAGGAGACCCCACTGAGTCTAGAAAGGAAAGCAAACATAGGGCCCTCACATGAACACTGTGCCCACTTAACTCACCACGGAGGTGCACTTTAAATGGGATGTTGTGTTAAAAGAGCACCTGGAAGGCAACTTTTGGATCACTAGATACAAGCAAGGTTGGTACCCAATGGCTCCTTCTCTCAGACTTTGTATTGCTGCAGACAGGTGCTGCTCTGAGACATGGCAGCCCTGACAGCAAGCAGCACCTTCTCAGGGTTATTTCATACCTGCCCTGTGTATGGGCATGGCTCATAGCCCCATTCCCTACCTTTGAAACCATTTGTGTCCAAGGCTTTGAAGTTGGGTTCTCCAGGGCACACAGCCTGAGTAAACTAGTCCCTCCAGGTGGTGTTCAAGACACTCATTCAGTCTTGGCCAAGCCCCATTTTACTGTCAGGATGCTAGCCTCAGAGGGACAACTGTCCAAATTCTGTCAGCATCCACCAAAGGCACCACACTGGCTTACGGGGGTCCTGCCTATGTGCCAGGCTCCGGGTGAGCCCATGGATGAAGGATGAGCAGACAGAGCCCCCTTCCATAGCCAGAAACACTCATGCTTCTCACTCTGCACCCAAGGCTCCCTTGCAAACCAAGTCTAGGGGAAGGAATCCCCCTAGAGAAAAAGGTAACTTATTTGACATGTTGTTCAAAGTGGCTGGTTTTAAAATAAATCCGTCTGCTTTACATGAACAAACAGTTTAAGACTCCAGAGTCAAACTGGTACTTTTATGATTTAATACCTTTTTTTTTTTTTTTCTGAATGCTTTACATTTTGTGAGTTCTCTCAAAGTTCAAGCTGTTGCTCATTATTCTGGAAAAGGGAACAAATTCTTAGAATGTATTCAAATGCCTTTTAATAAATATAACCATTGCAAAGGATTGTCATCTTAGCTGTCCTAAACTGAAGTGTCTTGTAATATATAGAAAGTTTATCTGTGGCCATGAAGCTATACAGTGTTGCCTTTTCTTTGGGTTATAGCTTTGGATAAAGAAATTCCCTCCCCGCTTTTCCCTCTTAATATGTATTTTCTCCCCTCAGCCTAAAATGTTTTTAAGTCATCACAAGGTGTTTCTCCTGAGTTATTTCCATGTATGTCATACCTACTTGAGAATTACTGAAATAGTCATTCTAGAACATAATTATTTATGTATCACCCCCCCACTTCCAAAAAAGCTTATGATCTTAAAAAAAAACTTTAATACAACATCACTATGATAATGCAATAAATAACCTCTTAAATATGAATAAAAACTATAAATTACTCTTCCTTACATCTCAACAAAAAAGACTAAAATGTATTCTCCCTCCCTCAAAAAAATAATGGCACAGAAACATTTATTTTTCTTTTCTCCTCAAATTTGTCTTTTAGTAGTTGAGAGCAGATGAAATCTTTTATCACTATATTTAGACGTCAGCCAGGCAGGTCGGTGCCATGGCAACTGCTGCACGAAGAAATGTTAGCAAAGGAGGCGCAGGCGTGCTCTGAGGAGGTGCTTACTTAGTGCCACTCGAGGGAGATGAAAGGTACTGTCTGGCCAAGGCTACGTGCCCCGCAGCTCTTGGATGCCTGCAACAAGGGGAGGTGGGCCATCTGAACACCACCGTCACTCTGTACTGGGGAAGTCCAAGAAATGGCTGAAGGATGGATGCAAATGAGTTTCTGATCACCAATAACTCTCCCTTGTCCTTAAGACTTCTCTTCACCTTGAGTCCCAGGATTATTCTAGATGCTCAGTTTATACCCAGATACCAATAAAATAATTTCATTGCCATATATTTGTATTCCATATTTTCCCTGCACTCCTGAGGGTAAGAACGCATGCAGGCAACAGCTTATCTGTTACACTGTTTCAAGCACTAGACATAAGGAAGTGATAGAATAGGCAGGGTCCTTGTCTTCTTGGAGCTTAAATTCCCTGGGAGAGAGATGGGTGATGGAATACAATCATAAATAAGAATAGCACATGTATAATAGACATTCACTTAAAACACCATATGTGTAAGTGATGTGAGGACTACCACATGAGGCAGTCCTCATACAAGGGGGCTGTATTGGTGGATGGAGAACCCAGGGAAGGCTGCTCTGAAAGACGGACACTTGAGTTGAAACTTGAATGATGAGAAGACCAGTCACTGAAGACCAGGAGGATGAGCTTCCAGGGGAGGGCAGGTGCAAAGGCTCTTCAGAGAGAACAGCCCTGCCATATTGCAAGAACAAACAGAAGTCCAGTGTAGTGGGAGAGCAGTGAGGCCCAGGCTAATACCACATTGCACTTGTCTAATCTACCACCCACATGCTCTTCAGAAGCACTCACAGCTTCAAGGACCCCTCAGACAGGGGTGGGAGTCCCCAGGAAGGGGGTGTCCCCTGAGATCCAAAAAGAAGAGAGTCGGGGCTGCAACAGTGACTGCGTGTGCCTGTGCCAGGGTGACAATAGCAGAGCTGCTTATTCATGCCTTTCTTTTGTGGCCATCTTCTTTCCCTAGGACTCAGTCAGAGCATGTGGTGACCACACCTGCAGACAAGCCGAAGAGTAGGCAGCATGCCTGGCTTAAAGCTGTCCTTCCTTCTCAGGGATCCTTAGCTTCCTCCTCCACCTCCTCTTCCCTTGAGGTGAACTCTTTCTTTCATTTCTAGGAGGCTCTCTTGTTCTCATGTGATGATACCCCTTACCAGTTTTCCACAGGTAGAGCTAGGCCTAAATATGAGAAGTTAGGTTCAACTTGGGTTCAAGTTGGTTCTTTCAGAGTGCTTACTTACCTGTCACTCTGCTTGGATACTCTCTCCCCAGCACTATTGAGAAATGTGCCTTATATAGGTGAGCAACATGGATGGGCCACAGAGTTCCATGATGCTTTTTGGAAAGGGAGGTAAAGTCAGTGGTTTTCCTCTCCTGAGTGTGAGGGCTTTCTCTTCTTACTTGATTACAGCAGGATTTACAATGATCTGGGCAACTCTACACTATCACTGTCTCTAGCAGAACAAGCTTAAGAAAAATAAAGGAGTCTTAGGAAATGCAAAGGAGTATGTATCTTAGACTAGCCACACTGCTCTACTCTCCATGCCCTAGGGATATGAATTAGAAACCAAAGAACTGATTTTCTTTAAAAAGAGGATAAGGCATGTAGGCAGGGCATATAAGGAGCTACAGTTGTGCAAATATGTTTTTCAGTTTAAAAATTAATTTGTTCTGTTTCATATGAACTTGCTATTGAGAAGGAGGAAATGGATCTTCCTCTTTGAGATACTGACTCTTAAACCAGTGAGAAAATTTATTATTTCTTACATTTAATAGGAACTGTGGAGAGAGTCAGGACATTTGGCAACCTACTCAAGAAATATTATGAGAAACCTACCAAGCAGAAAACACTATGCGAAGACTTTATAGTGACTGAGCCCAAGCAAGGGCAAAGTATCATTGCTTGTTTATTTACTTAATGCACATTTATTGATTACTTCTGATGACTGGTGTTCAGTACATAGCTGTGTTAATCACACTTTCTCCCAGGGTTTCTTGTGAGAAATAAATGAGATAAAGTTACTTAACAATACTTGTTAACTGGTAGGGAGTTAGTAAATAATTATTTTTCTGCCCCTTTTCCAACTTTTCAAGATAACATGCTGTACTCTTTGCTGATGTTTATGACTCTTAAAACACAAACAAAAGCAAAGCAAAACACTTCCAATACCTATCTAGGCTTATTTTCTATGAGCTTTAAGTCTGGAACTCTTATTACAAAAATGGTATGTTACTCTGCTGGGGCTGCCATAACAAATTACTACACACTGGGTGGCTTAAACCACAGAAATGAATTGTCTCATGGTTGTGGAGCTAGATGTCCTAGAGCAAGGTGTCAGCAGGGTTGGTTTCTTCTAAGGGCTGGGAGGGATGGATCTGTTCCAGCCCTCTTTCTTTGGTTTGTGGAAAGATATCTTCATGTTTACATGGCATTCTCCCTCTATTATATACAAATTTCCCCTGCCTGTAAGGACACCAGTCATACTGGACTCGAGTCCACACCAATGATCTCATCTTAACTTGAGTAATTATATCTGCCACAATGCTATTTCCAAGTAAGGTCACATTCTGAGGTACTGGGATTAGGACTTGAATATAAGAATTGGAGGGCACAGGGAAGAGGGACAATTCCACCCATAACAAGTGGTATTGTTTTATTTTTTGAGTATTCAAACCCACCCTCTTCTACTCTCTCTTTTGCTTTTTCTGCTCTCCTAAAAATCTTTTTTTAATTATTATTTTTTTTATTTTATTATGTTATGTTAATCACCATACATTACATCATTAGTTTTTGATGTAGTGTTCCATGATTCATTGTTTGCGTATACACCCAGTGCTCCATTCAGTACTGCCCTCTTTAATACCCATCACCAGGCTAACCCATTCCCCCACCCCCCTCCCCTCTAGAACCCTCAGTTTGTTTCTCAGAGTCCATAGTCTGTCATGGTTCGTCTTCCCCTCCGATTTCCACCCCTTCATTTTTCCCTTCCCACTATCTTCTTTTTTTATATATATATATATATATATATATATATATATATATATATATATATAATGTATTATTTGTTTCAGAGGTAAGGTCTGTGATTCAACAGTCTTACACAATTCACAGCACTCACCATAGCACATACCATCCCCAATGTCTATCACCCAGCAACCCCATCCCTCCCACCCTCCACAACTCCAGCAACCTTCAGTTTATTTCCTGAGATTAAGAACTCCTCATATCAGTGAGATCATATGATACATGTCTTTCTCTAATTGACTTATTTCACTCCACATAATACCCTCCAGTTCCATCCACATCATTGCAAATGGCAAGATTTCATTCCTTTTGATGGCTGCATAATATTCCATTGTATATATATATATATATATATATATATATATACCACATCTTCTTTATCCATTCATCTGTCGATGGACATCTTGGCTCTTTCCACAGTTTGGCTATTGTAGACATTGCTGCTATAAACATTGGGGTGCACGTACCTTTTTGGATCCCTACATTTGTATCTTTGGGGTAAATACCCAGTAGTGCAATTGCTGGGTCATAGGGTAGCTCTATTTTCAACTTTTTCAGGAACCTCCATACAGTTTTCCAGAGTGGCTGCACCAGCTTGCATTCCCACCAACAGTGTAGGAGGGTTCCCTTTTCTCTGCATCCTCGCCAACATCTGTTGTTTCCTGACTTGTTAATTTTAGCCATTCTGACTGGTGTGAGGTGGTATCTCATTGAGGTTTTGATTTGGATTTCCTTGATGCCAAGCAATGTTGAGCACTTTTTCATGTGTCTGTGGCCATTTGGATGTCTTCTTTGGAAAAATGTCTGTTCATGTCTTCTGCCCATTTCTTGATTGGATCATTTGTTCTTTGGCTGTTGAGTTTTATAAGTTCTTTATACATTTTGGATACTAGCTCTTTATCTGCTATGTCATTTGCAAATATCTTCTCCCCTTCTGTCAGTTGTCTTTTGGTTTTGTTGACTGTTTCTTTTGCTGTGCAAAAGCTTTTTATCTTGATGAAGTCCCAATAGTTCATTTTGGCCCTTGCTTCCCTTACCTTTGGTGAAGTTTCTAGGAAGAAGTTGTTGCAGCTGAGGTCGAAGATGTTGCTGCCTATGTTCTCCTTTAGGATGTTGATGGACTCCTGTCTCACATTTAGGTCTTTCAACCATTTCGAGTCTATTTTTGTGTGTGGTGTAAAGAAATGGTCCAGTTTCATTCTTCTGCATGTGGCTGTCCAATTTTCCCAACACCATTTGTTGAAGAGACTGTCCTTTTCCCATTGGACATTCTTTCCTGCTTTGTCAAAGATTAGTTGACCATAGAGTTGAGGGTCCATTTCTGGACTCTCTATTCTGTTCCATTGATCTATCTGTTTTTGTGCCAGTACCATACTGTCTTGATGATGACTAATTCTCTCTTCTGCCTCATTATGCTAGCAGTTAGAGCCTCTATTTTGGATTGCACCTCATCAATAGCCTTTTTGATTTCGACTTGGTTAGATTTTAGTTCTTTTATTTCTCTAGAAAGGGTTTCTCTAATATCTTCCTTGCCTTTTTCAAGCCCAACTAGTATATTTAAAATCGTCATTCTGAACTCTAGTTCTGACATCTTACTAACGTCCATATTGATTAGGTCCCTGGCAGTTGGTACTGTCTCTGGTTCTTTTTTTTGAGGTGATTTTTTTTCCATCTTGTCATTTTATCCAGAAGAGAATAGATGAATGAGAGAACAAAATGCTAATAGGGTAACAATGACCCCAGAAAAATATACACTAAACAAATCTGAAGAGACCTGAAACCAGGTGAAAAGAAAGGGAAAGAAAGAAAAAAGGAAAAAAAAAAGAAAAAGATAAAGAAAAAGATAAAAAACAAACAAAGAAACAAACGAACAAAAAACCAGAATATGATCAAATATGATCAGGCTGGTGCATAAATCAGTGCCACACAGTAGATTTTGGGCATATTTTGGTTTGTTAGAAGAAAGTGCCTCCCAAAATTTTAAAGAAAGAAATGCTTATATATGTACAAAAGTAATGGTAAATATGATGAAGGGATGGAATATGACTGTAAAAATGAAAATTATAAAAGATTTTATAAAAGGAATCGATAAGATAAGAAGTTGGTTGAAAAAAGAAATAAGAGGATTAAAAAAAAAAAAGGGAGGAGAGAATGTGATCAGGCCAGAGACTAGAACAAAGCCATATATTAGAGATTTAGGGTATATTTTGGTCTGTTAGAAGAAAGTGTATCCCAAAATTTTGTGGGATCAGGCCAGAGACTAGAACAAAGCCATATATTAGAGATTTAGGGTATATTTTGGTCTGTTAGAAGAAAGTGTATCCCAAAATTTTAAAGAGAGAACAACTTATATATGTATACCAAAAATAAGGTTAACTACTATGAAGGTATAGAATATGACTCTAAAAATGAAAATAGAAAAGATTTTTTAAAAAAGGGACTGATACGATGTTGGTTGAAAAAGGGAAAAAGAAAAATTCAAAAAAGAAAAAAGAAAAAAGAAAATTAAAAAAATTAACTTTGAAAGACTAAAGGATCAGGGGAAAAAAAACATGAATTCTATGTGCTGTATTCCCCTAGTGCTGGAGTTCTGCCGTTCTCATTGGTTGGTAAACTTGGTCTTGGCCCACTCCTCAGCTCCGTCTCTGCAGCCAGCTTCCCCACTCTGATACCTGGGAGCTCTGCCGCACGCAGGCACCCCCGGTCTTTCTGTGACCCCAAGGGTCCTGAGACCACTCTGTCCCAGAGAGGGTTCCACTCCCCACTTAGCCACTGGAGCAACCTCCCTCAGCATAGCCAACTTCTAAAAGTTCTGATTTTGTGCTCTGCTGCTCTATCATTTGCCAGTAGCAGCTGAGAGAGCCGCCCCCCCCACCCCGCACCCGGCCATCTATCTTCCCAAATATTGCCTTGGATTCACTTCTCCCCATGTCCTACCTTCCAGAAAGTGGTCGCTTTTCTGTTCAGAGTTGCTGCTATTCTTTTCTTTGATCTCCTGTTGAGTTCGTAGGTGTTCAGAATGGTTTGATCACTATCTAGCTGAATTCCTGGGACCAGATGAAATTTAGGTCTCCTACTCCTCCACCATCTTGCTCCTCTCCCTAAAGATCTTTCTATTGAAAGCTCTCACATCCTTCAAGTCTGATTCAATGCTCACCTCATCCATGGAGCTCTTCCTGATTTCTCTAGCTAGAGTGGAATTAATTTTTTTTGAATCTTACATGTAGTTATTTTACTTTATTTTAAAAATTATCTTATGTATTCTAGTACTTATTTTCTTTATCATTAACATACAGTACTATTCAATCAATAAATACTTTGAATGAATGAAGGTATTTGTGAAGATTTCTTCTTCTCCAAAGGCTATAAAGTCTCAAAATGAGGGATCATCTTTATTCTTATTTTTATAATAAATACTTTTTTTTTAAACACAGATCCTTGTATGTAGGGTGGCTTAGTGGAGAAAATGCTCAAGTGGGAAAAGAGACAGATTATTAAGGAAAAGAATCCCAAAGGATGACACTTCCTTGGTAGACTTTTCATGGTACAGAGGCTAGCTCTTCACCTTGTTAGCTTCGAAAACTGATTCCAACAGCAAATGGAGGGTGGTTTCATCTTTAAGATAAATGCATGCATGAGGTCGATGGATAAAATCAGAACATCGATTTATTAATTCACAGTGAGAAATGAACTGTCATAAACACTGAAGGGCAATGTCTCTTGGTTAGTTCTATGTGGGAAGTCAGATATAATCAGAAGTTTGTTGGATGAGCATGGAGTCAGATCAAGGGAAAATCAATTTGATTTGAATATTTAATGGCATCAGACTAACAGTCTGATGCATTAATCTCCACAGTTGTGATTATCTTGCCAGTGGAATAACATACTTGAGTCTAGTGGCTTAGCACACAGATACTACCAATGTTTGAATAATCTTGGGCTATTCTTTCTCTTTGTGTAAAGTGATTATCCTGTTTTATAATCTTCTTGGATGATAACTTCCTTTTAATATCCAAACAAAAATACTTTATGGCTCCCATATGGTGTGACTATAAAAAAAACTCAGTTATTTCTCAAATATTTCTGAGAATTTCTTGTCCTCATTATCATTTATTATCTCTCATTCCAAACTCCTGCTCCTAGAACCCCCTCCCCAGTCACTTCTTGCCAACTTACTACTATCACTATGTTGTTTTATCTCTCACTCATATTACTGAGTTCCAACACCTGTATATAACCTTCTCTTTAGTTCCCAGAAAAATAGGAACATTTTTCTGGAAATGTGTGTCATAAGGGGATTTCAAAACAGGAAAGGGGGAAAAAAGGCTAACCAGTCTGACCAGCTATCACTGTTCCCAAAGATTATTGGCCATAGTCCATCACAAACCATCCCTTAGTGGCAATTTCTGCACCACCATGTTGTTGCAACTCTTATCCTACTCTATTAAGAGATCTCTATCTTCTCTCCTTGCTCCCAAACTCCCAAAGCCTACATGTAAAAACAATAGCAAAATCCTTTATTAAAAAAAACCAAGTACTTATGAATCTTATTTTTGCACTTAGCTTTTTTCTAAAATTGTCCAGATTGTTGCACAATCTTAATCGTTATTTTAATGATTATTTAGTTGTTCACTTGTTTTTGACCAAAATATACATATATATTACTTTGGTGATTCTGTATAGATACTTTCCTGCTGTTTAGATACAAGAGGAACACCATTTATTTTAATAATAAAAGATGGCATATATAAGTATTAATAAAATGACTGCTGAAGCATTCTCATTAAAAATAATAAAAATAATAAAAATGAAATTTGAAAAATCTCCCTTTTATATAATCATGCTATCATTTTCAGAAAATGTTTATTAAATGCCTACTATGTGCCAAACACAGGGGTAGGTCTTAGTATACAATAGAGAACAAAAAATATATGTAGCTCATATTCTCAAATATGAATTAAATAAAATAATAACATGAATGACTATATAATTACAAAGTGAAGTTAGTACTCTGAAGAAAAGAAACGTGGTCTTTGGGGAGCATTAAACAATAGCATGTAGCCTAGGCTGGGCATCAGGAAGGGTGAAGTCACATTAACACTGATCAGTGGACATTGCAGGCCAGAAGGTAAAGAGGAAGGAGTGGGCAGAGGCACAGCTTTCCAGGCAGAAGGGGTGCCAGGTCACTTGGGATAACAGAAGATGTCCTGCGTCATTGGAGAGCAGAGGGTATGGAGGGGAATGGTATGAAGCACATGGTGAGCCTGGAAAGAGAGGCAGAGAAAACAGACCATGGAGGAACTTAGAGGATTGTTAAAACTCTGATTGAAGTTTTGGAAAAAAAAAAAGTCATTCTGGCTGTAGTGTAGAGAATGAACTGAAAGCGGACTGGAGTCTGCACAAGAAAACAGTCCAATCAAGAAATGATAAATGCTATAACTAAGAACCTCTCTCAATTGAAGAAGAGAGAAGGGGGAGGATTTGAGAATCATGAAAGGAAGAAGAGCAATAGGAATCAATGATGGACTGGATATTAGCAGTAAAAGAGGAAAAAACCATAAATGTGCCTTTCATGCCTGAAAAGATGGAAGTGTGCTACACTGAAATAGGAAACCCTAGAAAAAGAGCAGAATTTGGAGGCTAAAGTCCTGAGTTCAGTGTTGGTCATGTTGAGTTTGTGTGCCTTTGAGATACTCAAGTCAACTTAGTAGGGCTGGTATGCTGACTGGAACTCAAGAGAGACCTGGGATCTCTCAATATTTGGTTTGAAGATGTAGTTAAGGGTGGATGGGATTGTCTTTGGAAGAGAGCACAATGTGAAAAGAACAAAGGGCATGAAATAGTAGCATTTCATGGATGTGGTAAGGAGGGTGTTCCCAGAAAAGGGAACGAGCAGGAAAGTGGGGTGCCCCATAAGGTGGAGGAAGGGGAAATGAGCCTGACGGAACAGAAAGGAATGGAGCCAATCAGTAGGGACCAGTCACTCAGGAAGCTTTCTACAAAGTAGGAGAAGAGCAAAAGTTCGGGGTGTAGACAGGGATGCATGATAAAGAAAGGTTTTTGTTGATCATGTATGTGATTTAGTTGGGGGAGTTTAAATGCTGATGGCAATAATGGGGTGAATCTATGTGGGTAATTACACTAGACAAAAGAGATAATTGGTAATTTCAGTTTCCTTAGGATCAAAACACTGGCACGGGGGTTAGCTTGGGATAGGGAGAGGGGCACAGTTGAGAAAAACAGGAAGAAAGAAAGTGGATGTTTCTAGACACAGGCAGGCTGGATAGGTTTGGACGTTGAAGGATATTCCAAATGATGGCTTCTACTTTTTCTGTAGAAGGTTTAATCTTTGCCTGATGAGGGGATGGTTGGGTGGAGTAGTAGATTGGAGGAAAATAGAGAAATGTTGAAGTGACCATTAGAGATCAATATAATGAAAAGAGGGAAAAGGCAGTTTTGTTTAGGGTGGTGACAAAGCTGTCTCTGAAATGGAGGGGCATGCAATCGAAGTTGGACAAGAAGGACACAAAGAGAGATTGGGACATGGTGATAGGGACATGATTGGGACATGGGGGAGGCATCCTCAAAGGCCCATCAGAGCTGTGGGAAGAATGTGGGATACTTGGGGTGGATCAAGGTCAGATAGTGACAAGTCCTGGCTGTGACTTTGAGAAAGTATGGCTGGAGCAGAGGGAAGAAAGCCTTACAAAAGGAGGAGGTCTGGGAAATAAGAGACTGAGGTATTGGATGGGTCATCCTAGTTGAGACTGAAGAGCAACTCAGTTTCTCATCTCAATCTGTCTCTCAAGTCTAAATCCTGGAACAATAACTTATGGAACCTAAAAGGTGTATGAGAATGCGTTCCTAATTAAAAGAGAAGGCTTTTCCTGAAGATAAATTTTATTTGCATCCCGAGAGGTTTTTCCCCTGATGCCCAATACGTGGTGTCTTTTCCAACCCCAATCTTCCAATTCTCAGACAATAACTATTATGGACTGAATGTCTGTGTTTCCCCCAAATTCATATGTCGAAGCCCCAACCCCAGTGGGTGGAGCTTCTCTCTCTCTTAATATCTCTCTCTCTCTCCCTCTCCACACATGCATGGAATAAGGCCATGTGAAGACATAGGAAGAAGATGGCTGTTCCAAACCAGGAAGAGAGCTCTCACCAGGAACTGACCATGCTGGCACTCTGATCTTGAACTTCCAGCCTCCAGAACTGTAAAGAAAATAAATTGTTTTGGCAGGTCAATGTTGTTGGCAGTCTATGTTGTTATGGCAGCTCAAGCAGACAAATACACTAACTATCCAGAGTGAATGCAGACCGCATAAGTTAATGAGCTCAATTCCACAAGACTGCCCTTACTTCAGAGACCAGTTGCAATTTCTGACTCCCCAGGGGCCCTGCATTTCTGTCTAACTGGCTATAAATTCAGGGGTTCATGTGACCCCTCTACAGCTTTGATAATTTGCTAGAGTGACTCATGGAATTTGGGAAAACCCTTACTTACATTTACTGGTTGATTATAAAGGATACAACACAGGAACAGCCAAATTGAAGAGATGCATAGGGCAAAGTAGGGGAGTGAGGGAGGGAGGCACAGAGCTTCTGTGCCTTCCCTGGCTGTGCCATCCTCTCGGAACCTTGCTGTGTTCACCAGCTCAGAAGCTCTTCGAAACCCACTGTCTAAGGAGTTTCTATGAAGATTCTATTACATAAGCATAATGATTAAATCACTGGTCATTGGTAATTGAACTCAATCTTTAGCTCCTCTCTCCTCCCCAGCGGTTGGCGGGGAGGGGTAAGAACTGAAAGTTCCAACCTTCTAACCATACCTTTCTGGCAACCAGCCCACCAGAAGCTGTTTAGGAGCCCTCAAGAGTCACGTCATTAGCATAAGTCAGGTATGTTTGAAAGGGTTTATTATGAATGAAAGAAGCTCCTGTCCACTCAAGAAATTCCCAGGGTTTTAGGAGCTCTGTCCCAGCAACCAGGGTCAAAGACCAAATTTCTTTATATATTTCCTTATATATTTATATGAAGTTACTAAGTCCCATAAAAGCATAGAAATAAATAAATAAAAGCAAATGGCTACATTTTTTTCTATTACTTTTCAAAATGTTATCCATTGGGGTGTTTTAAATTAATATGTACAGAGGATGTCCATTAATTTTTATTTTATATTACTTAGATAATTAAATGTGATATCTGCTTGTGCATACACTTGTATGCATCACTTCTTATATTGATTGCTTAGTTTTCTGTGCTCAAGGATAAGCTGACATTAGGCCTGATTGTCATGAAGAGACCCCTTGGTTCACCTGGTTGCAGTGTCTGGGCAACCACAAACAACTCCTTGGCATAGCAGAAGCCATTCAAGGGGCCCCATTTCATTTTGAAATTCCTTAAATAAAATGACAAATCATTACAGTAAAAATGTTTCAAATTGATAAAATGTCTTTGGACTTCCTGCCTGATGCCTTTAGAATATAATAATTCTTAGCCATTGTGCTTCTATTTTTTTTATTTGGTTTTATGAATAACACACAAAAAAATCTTAAAGTGATTTTCTCAAGGTGCTCTAAGATTCTAAAGGGAGCTTATCTTTTTGGCGGGGGAAGAGAGTGGTAAATTTGTCAAGGAATATTAGGGTATATATTTGACAGTGAAATCTGTTATAAATGAGTACAACAGTATTTGCTTCTTTAGTTACTGTTAACAGCCTTTTTAAAAAAGTCAAGGGGGGGGGTCTTAGTTTTATTATTAAATATAATCAGGGGCATCTGGGTGGCTCAGTCATTAACCGTCTGCCTTCGGCTCAGGTCATGGTCCCAGGGTCCTGGGATCGAGCCCCGCATCCAGCTCCCTGTTCCGCGGGAAGCCTGTTTCTCCCTCTCCCACTCCCCCTGCTTGTGTTCCCTCTCTCGCTCTCTCTCTCTCTGTCAAATAAATAAATAAAATCTTAAAAATAAAATAAATAAATAAATAAATAAATAAATATAATCAAATACTTTTGTAAATGAGAAAATTTGGCCCAATGACACTAGCCTAGATTGTAGTTTAGGCTGGGCTACTCCAAACTTGTACTCCATTCTCTCTCCAGAACAGCAAATGGGCTTCCAAGCCACAAATCTACATAAAGACACAATGGGCTGTCATCCTCTGATTCTTATTTCCTCCACCTCATATTTCACTAGCAAACTTGCCAGAACTCTTTTTTTAATAGATGATTTGTGGCTTGGGCATTAAATTGAACTGTTTGACAGAGCTCAGTGTTTCAACTTTGGTATTTTGATTATGAATATTTCTGCCAGGAGGTGTTGTGACACAGTGGTAAGCAGTCTGCCCTGAAGTCACAGACAGAAAGCCCTGGACTGGTGTGATAATTATGAGCTTGGCAGTCAGCTAAAGGAGCCCTTAAAGTCTTGACTTGGTAGGCGCGTGACATTGGGCAAGTCATTTAACCCCTTTGAGACTTAACTGATGTATCTGTCCAGTGAGAAATAACACTTAACTTATAGGGTTATGGAAGGACTAAATGGGAAGGCAAACAGGTGCAATCACTGTGGAAAACAGTGTGGAGCTGCCTCAAAAAATTAAAAATAGAACTACCCTATGATCCAGTAATTCCACTACTGGGTATTTACCCAAAGAAAACAAAAATGCTAATTCAAAAAGATACATGTGCCCCTATGTTTATTGCAGCATTATTTACAATAGCTAAGATATGGAAGCAACCCAAGTGCCCATAGATAGATGAATGGATAGAGAAGATGTGGTGTATATATACGTAATGGAATATGACTCAGCCATAAAAAAGAATGAAATTTTGCCATTTGTGACAATAGAGATGGACCTAGACAGTATAATGCTAAGTAAAATAAGTCAGTCAAAGAAAGACAAATATATGATTTCATTCATATGTCGAATTTAAGAAAAAAAACAAAAAACAAAAACAAATGAACAACAAAAAAAGACACAAACAAAAAATAGGGCTCCTGGGTGGCTTAGTCGGTTAAGCGTCTGCTTTCAGCTCAGGTCACGATCCCAGAGTCCTGGTATCAAGCCCGGCATCCGACTCCTTGCTCAGCTCAGGGAGTCTGTTTCTCCCTCTGCCCCTACCCCCTCACACTTGTGCTCTCTCTCGCTCTTCTCTCTCTCAAATAAATAAATTTTAAGAAATTAAAAAAAGAGACAAAAAAATATACTGCTAACACAGAGAACTGGTGGTTGTCAGAGAGAAGGCAGGTAGGGGGATGGGTGAAATAGATAAAGGGGATTAAGAGTATGCTTATCTTGATGAGCACTGAGAAATATATAAATTGTGGAATCATTATATTGTACATCCGAACCTAATATATCAACATGTTAATTTTACTTGAAAAAAAAAATAAATGTAGTGTCTAGCACAGTAGTAGTTGCTTAAAAGCTAGAAATGCTTTGTGTAGTTTCTCTATTTTATGTGTCATTTATCCGATTTGTGAATTTGGGCAAACTGTTTACCTCTCTGAGTCTCTGTATGCTTGCCGGCCAGAGAGAGAAAATCAAATCAGCCTCACAGGGATGTTGTGAGGATTAAAAGATAAAAACAGGTACAGAGTGACATTCAATACATATTTGTTCATTTTTCTCTTCTTTCTCCTAACAATAATTTGTTCTAATTAATCTAAGCCTGTGAACTGTTTAGATTAAAATATGGATTAGCAGGGGCACCCGGGTGGCTCAGTCGGTTAAGCGTCTACCTTCAGCTCAGGTCATGATCCCAGCATCCTGGGATCGAGTCCCGCATTGGGCTCCCTGCTCCTCAGGAGTCTGCTTCTCCCTCTGCCTGCCACTCCCCCTGCACGTGCTCTCTCTCCCTGTCTGCCAAATTAATAAATAAAATCTTTAAAAAAATAAAATAAAATACAGATTAGCAGAACTTGATGGTAAGGGTGTTTGTATTCTTATCTGCCTGGACACTGTAAAAGTAAAAACAACTAATGCACTGAGTTGTGGTTTTCTTGGTTTGGAAAGCACCTCTTCCAGGGGATTTCTGCTGAGAGGTTCTCGAGTTTAGAGCAAGTTTCTTTCATCATGGAAACTCCAGCTCTGGGCAGTGTTGGTCAAGCATGCACCTCTTAGAAAGGCTTATACATCCAGATGTATAAAATGGTTTTAACACAAGCTGTCAGGTTTATCTCACAAAGAGAGGAGGTTGGAACTTATGACTCAGCTTTAGTCGGAGTCAGCAGGTTCTCGTAGAATGAAAGTTTTGTCTCGCTTCTCTCAGGGCGCACGCAGAGGAGGATTTCATCGTTGCTAACCAGGACACAACCTCTGGCAGGTTGACGCATTCAGTGTGGAAGAATTGCCTCTGTGCCTTTGCAAATGTTGGATGTGAAAAGGGGGCAAGGCCTTGACTAGCATTTGAAAAGGTGGACTGTGAGGTCCACACAAAGGCACTGCTGCTTCTAGCTCAGACCCGCTCTGAAGCAGAACAGAATATTCCCTGGTTACACTAAAAATCACAAGTGGTTTGTTTTTCCTTTTTTTTTTTTTTTTAAAAAAAATCATTCCTGTAATCATTATCAGTTTGTTAATATTTTTCTGAAATAGTTTTGGAAGAGAAATGGTCTAGCCAAGCATTTTTGTTGCTGTTGCTGTTCGAGAACATCATAACTGTTTCCATTTTATAGCAAACAGAGGAGCTTGGACTGGACTCAGCATAACAGGCAAAGCTGGAGTCAGCAGAACTTGATTTTTATTTCCAATTTTGGAGCTTACTTATTGAAAGAACTTGGGAAAAGAGATAATACGGTCACCCCAACAATGGCAAAACTTAGATTCTCTGAGCTATAGCAACTGAGAGCGATGTGAGGTCTAATTAGATGATCCATGCATGTAAAACTTATCACAAGATCCAGCATCATGCACAGAACAGACCCTTCCTGCGTCTCATCTTGTTTGTTTAATTAGGAAACGCGATTGGAAATTGAAGTCTGGGAATTTATTAGACCCATTCAAAAAGTCCCAGTGTGATCCAACTGCAAACAGCAATATGCTTGCCTCTTATAGATTTTATGATTTATTTATATTATAAGAAAAAAAGAAAATATTTTGATACTTTGCATTATAGCCCTAGGACATAATAGCTATAGGACAATAATGTGGTCTGCTGGTATTTATTAGCACGTGCATTGTTATCTAATTTTTGATTATCTAGCCTTAATTTTACTACATTTTTTAAAGGACATGAATCATTGTCATCTGCTTATAGCAAATTAAGTTATTAACAGTGCTATTAAAAATCTTGAATAAATCTTAATAGTTTAAAAAGTAATTTTTAACAACAATGGATATTACAAACTTGGATACAAAGTATTTTGTGAACTACAGAAACACAAAGGGCTTTTGCTGACTTTATCACAAAATCAAGAGAGGAAAAATTACATTTTATTGTATACAGTTGTATCTCATTATAATTTAAGTAATTGGTTTGGTATTAGAAGCATCTGATTAATTCAGACACATCCAAACCAGTGAGAGCAATAATTATGTAAATGAAGCATAAATAATTAAAAATGAAAAATAGTGAGTGTCTAGATCTAAAGCTTTTCAAAACATTGTATGTGTTCTAGAACCAGCTCATTATGCAAGAGTGTCTAGGAGGGCGAAGTTAAGTAGAAAATCACATTGTAGACTTCTCAGTTTAATCTTAATCTAAATGATACTCAACTGCTTAACCACAAATGAATACATATGCTCATTATCATTTAGATACTGTTTTGCCAAAACATTAATTTGGATTTCAATCTCCTTTTCAATTAGAAATCCAGGAAAGCAGAAATGTAAATGCCTTGTCACTAAGACACCAATATAAGAGATCAGGTGAGGCGTATGTCACCGCCACCAATATCGTGTCAGGTCGTTTAAATCTAGTCATATGTTGGCTGTTAATGCATATGTGAGAATTGCTTTTTCCAGGGAAGCCATTTTACATTTTCCTGTGCTACTAAAAAATGGAGATATGTACATTATTCAGTCAAAATACACATTTTAATTTATTTTAACTTCTTTTTGCTCCTTAAGTTACTGTCTGGTATAAGTTTAGCCCCAAAAGAACCATAGTTTTCAAAAATAGTTCATTTTCCCTAAATGCCTGCTTTCTGCTTTGAGGTAGAAGCAATATAAACACTGGAAAGTATACTTAATTGGGTGCTATGCTGCCCAGATAAGTCCTTGATTGAAATAAAGAGAAATGTATTTCCTTTTCCTGAATTTTTTTGGCTATCACAGTTTTTATAATGAAGACAATTTTATCTTACATTTATTATATCTCTCCTTATATAATTTGGTCAGAAAGTATATGGAGGGGTGCCTGGGTGACTCAGTCCACCGACTGAGCATTTGACTCTTGATTTCGGCTCAGGTCATGATCTCTGTGTTGTGAGATCAAGCCCTCTGTCGGGCTCCGCACTGGGCGTGGAGCCTGCTTAAGGTTCTCTCCTCCCTCTGCCCATCTGCCCCTCCCCCCCATAAAAATAAAAGAAGAAGAAAGAAACAAAGTATATGGAAAATATGCCTAAAAGTTCAAGAAAAGTCAGCACAAGAATGTGAAAAATTTGGTCTAAATATCTCTTATTTTGGGGAATGTCTGCTTTCAGACAGATGGAGTAGAAATATTCTTCTATATTCCTGCCACTAAGTACAACAAAAAACTCTAGACATTATACATATAACAAACATAAGAAGATTCTAAAAGTGGAGAGAAGGTTTACTGGAGACATTGGGACTTGATGGAGATGAACATGAAGATGAATTGTCTGCCTTTTCTTTTGCCTCATATGTCCCAGACTGAATACTGGAAGAAGCTAGCAACCTAAAAATGCCAATGGGCACAGACTAAAAAAATAAAATAAAAATAAATAAATAAATAAATAAAATCCTGTTTTCTTTGGTCACATGGTCAGGAAAAGGACAGTGTACAAAGACAGAAAATCTTCTAGGCAATAACCATTTTACTCTGGCTAAGACCACGGGAAAAAAAAAATGTGTCACTCTCCTACCCTTCCTACCAAAGACTGAATGGAAAGCCTAAATATTCACAGCTTCCAGACTATAAAATGATACCTCAATCTCCTTAGACAGGGTGATATCAGAAAAGAATGAGTAGGAAGTCAAAACTTCTGCCTCTGGGATGCCTGAGCGGCTCAGTCAGTTAAGCGTCTGCCTTCGGCTCAGGTCATGATCCCAGGGTCTTGGGATCAAGTCCCACATCGGGCTCCTTGCTAAGCAGGGAGTCTGCTTCTCCTTCTGCTCCTCGCCCTGCTTGTTCTCTCTCTCTCTTTCTCTCTCTGATAAATAAATAAATAAAATCTTAAAAAAAAAGAAGAAGAAACAAAACGTTTGCCTCTGCTGGGTGGTAATGAGACCCCCTCCTTCCATGACGTGTTAGTGTAGACCATATTAGGATCCTGAACTTCCATCTCATCTGGTAGCAATGAGGTGCTTTCCCATTTCCTCTCTGAGGTAATATCAGAGGAAGAGTCATGGAGAGTCAGACTTTTCACTAGGAATGAAGCAATAGGGTATCACTGCAGATCCCACATCAAAAGTGTAATAAGAAAATATTATGTACAACTCTATACACATAAATTTGACAACTTAGATGCGATGCACCAAGTCCTCAAAAAACATGTATTACAACTCACCCAATATGAACTAGATAATTTGAATAGCTTTGCCACTATTAAAGAAATTGTATTTGTAATTAAAGACCATCCAAAAAAAGATATCTCCAGGACAGATAATTTCACTAGAGAATTGATTTAAAGAAGAATTATGAAAGATATAAAGGAGAATTAGCACCAGTGTTACACAATATCATCCAGAAAATAGAAGGGGGACATTTGCCCATTCATTTTATGAAGCTAATGTTATCCTGATCCCAAAACCAAAGACAGTACAAAACAAAGACAAATAAAGGCCAACAGCACTCATGAATATAGATGCAAACATCCCTAATAAAATATTAGTAAATATAATTTGGCAATATGTAGAAAGATGTTTATATCTTAACAAAATGGCATTTATTTGAAGAATATAAGGCTGGTTCAATATTTAAAGATTAATAATGCAGTCTACCATATTAACATTAAAAGTCACATAATTCTATCAATTGATGAAGGAGATCATTTGACAAAATTCAACACCTATTCATGATTAAAATATCAGAAAACTAGGAACAGATGAGAAAATCTTCACTGACAAAAAACATCCATAACACCACCTTATAACTACATGATATTTAATGATGAAAAATTGCATGCTTTCTGCCTAAGCAGGGAGAAACAAGTAACAAGCAAGGATGACCAGTTTCATTACTATTATTTAATATAGTATTAGAAGTTCTAGCCACTTCAGTAAGGCAAGAGAAAGAAATAAAGGCATACAATTTAGAAAGAAAAGGGGCAGGGAACCTTCCCTATTCACAGATAGCATGATCATATATGTAAAAAAATCCCAGGAAATCTACCAAAAGAAAGAGAAAAAACTTTTAGAACTAGTAATTGAATTGAGCCACATCATGGGATTCAAGATCAATACAAAAATATCAATTGCATGTCTATACACTAACAATGAACACATGGGCCCTGAAATTAAAAATACAATACCACTTACAATCCCTCCCAGAACAGTGGGAAACTCTAGTTAACACAGATACCAATTCTCCTGAAGTTGATATACAGGTTTAATGCATTTCTATTGAATTCATAGCAGTCTTTTTGATATAGAAAAGATGATTCCAAAATAATATATGGTAAGGCAAAGGAACTAGAATAGCTAAAAACAATTTTGAAAAAGAATAAACTATGAGCAATCAGTCTACTCAGTTTTAAGACTTATTATATAGTTTGAGTAATCAAGACTGGGTGGCATTTGTGGAGCTGCAGATACCTCGAACAATGGAATAGATTATACAATCCAGAAATAACCCCTCACACATATGCCCAGATGATTTTTAACACGAGTGGCAAAGTGATTCAAAGGAGGAAGGAAAGCCTTTTTGACAAATGGCATTGAAGTTTTGACATCCATAAGCAAAAAAATAATGCATAAACTTCAACCTACACCGAATACCTTATACCAAAAATGACTCGACATGGATCATATATTTAAAAGCAAAATATAAAACTGTAATATGTTTAGGGGCCCCCGGGTGGCTTCAGTTGGTTAAGAGTCTGCCTTCAGCTCAGGTCATGATCTCAGGGTCCTGGGATGGAGCCCCACATCGGGCTCCCTGCTCAGTGGGGAGTCTGCTTCTCCCTCTCCCTCTAACCCTCCCCCCCCACTGATGTTCTCTCACTCTCTCTCTCTCAAATAAATAAATAAAATCTTTTTTAAAAACCCTATAATATGTTTAGAAGAAAAGAAAACATAGAAGAAAAACTTCAGGACCTTTTGTTTCACTAGAGTTCTCAAATATGAAAAACATAACTCATAAAAGAAAAAAAAAGATAAACTGGGCTTCATCAAGTTCAAATCTCTTATCTCTTAAGATGATAAAAAGATAAACTACAGATTTTGAAAAAAATATTTGCAAGCCATGTCTGTTAAAGGAATCATATCTAGACTATATAAAGAACTCTCAAAACACAGAAGTAAAAAACAAAGAACAAACAAATCCAATTAAAAAATGGGCAAACAACAGATATATGGAGAGCAAATAAGGGCATAAAAGATGTTCAACATCACTAGCCATTAGACTACATTAGACTACCCACCCATTAGAACAACTAAAATAAAAAAATAGTGACAATACCAAATGCTGATGAGGATGCAGAGAAATTGTATCTCTCATACATTGCTGGTGGGAATGTAAAATGGTGCAGCCATGTTGGAAACTAGTTTGAAAGTTTGTTAAAAACACTAAACACATATTTAACATGTGACCCAACAATTCCCCTTTTGGGCATTTATCTAACACAAACTAAAAATGTTCTAAAATAGGTAAATGGTTAAACAAAACAATACCATGGAATATTCCTCTGCAATACAAAGGAGTGCACACAAATAAAAAGAAATGGAACAACCCAAATAAGTCTCAAGGATATTATGCCAAGTGAAAAAATTCCAATATAAAAAAACTCACAGCATAATTTCCCATGTGATTTCATTTGTATAATATTCTTACATTTACAAAATATAGAGATGGAGAAAATTTTCATGGCAGGGGTTAGGGTTGGTGGGGGTAGGAGGTGAGTGTGACTACAAAAGGGAACCCCATGGGAGAACTTTCCCATGACACAATAGTTTTGTATCTCACTGAAGTGTGGTTACACAAATCTACACATGCAACCCCATGACAGAACCATCCACACACTTTGTTCCAGTGTCAGTTTCCTAGTTTTGAGATTGTGCTCTATGTAATAGGTAACCAGTGGGGGCAACTGGGTGGAGGTATGTAGTTCCTCTCTTTGCTATCTTTGCCATTTCTTATGAACCTATAATTACTTCAAAAACAAGAAGCTTAAAAAAATCCTAATTTGTCTCTGGTGGTCTGTGGAACTCGCTGTCTGTATGACACCCCGTGTGGCAGAATCAAGGAGCCCTTTAAAGTATATGTGATTTTTTATTGAAAGACTTGCTCATCTGGTGATAATTTGGGTCACTGCCTTCTAGGTTCCTATCTCTTTGACTTGGGAACAATCGAAGAAGTCCTACTTGAGCTGAAAAGTTTGGGAAGCAGATCTGTGTTTCTTCATAATTTTAAAATGCAGAATAAAGCAACAATGGATACTTTTAGTTGTTCTATAAATAAAACACTTCCTCTTTCTTTTAATGGAGACAGATGGATTGAGTCCCCGCTGAGTGGCCATTAAGGGAAGCAGTGTCTGGTTCACATATATCTAGTTGCATAGAATATGGTAAATGATTTTGAAGCTAATGTCTGTCATCTAATATATATATTTTTTAAAAGTAGTACATTTTGGGTATATTTAAAAATTCCTGAAAGCCATTTATTAATCCTAGATCTAATTCTAATTAAACCGGAATTCATTTAGTTTTTGTTTTAGAATTAGTATATCTAGAGCAAGTTTATTTTTTACACACTTCAAGCTTTTCACATAATGCATAGCTAAATGTTATTTGGCAAGTCACTCTAGTTTCACATCCTTCAACATCCTTTGGTGGTACTTTTCTGTGCCAGGGGGGCCCAGATCATAGAACAAAGAAAAACCTTCCACATCGTCTGATCCAGAGGGCTCAAATTGGCAGTCAGAATGTGTTCTCTCTTGGAGCATGACTATTTTTTAATGGGATTTGAATGTTTTTGGATGGGGCACAAGATATCCCCAATTGGCCAGAGCCCTCTGGGTTGCCTCCAGGGTCGCCTCACACCTCTCTGGGTCGCCTCCAGGGCCTTCCCACAATGCATTCCTTGCTTGGAATTTGAGTGTGACACTCCTCCTCCTTGTTGAGTGTTCTCAGGGATGAAAAAACAGAGCCCAAATGGGATATTCAGTTATTTTATAAAGGTCACATGGCTAATTCATTGCAGAGCTGGGTCTACGTCTATACCTCAGTCTTCTTGTCCCCCACTTACTCCACTGTCTTATACACACAGCAGGCATTTAAGAAAAATTAAAATAAAAAACAGGTCCTAGGAGACATCCAGAAATCCCACATGTACAGAAGAATTTCTCCATGTGTCCAAAAATGCTCTAAGGAGCAGCCCAGAAGGAGACTCAGGCCAAATTCTGAGTGATCTCTTACTGCCTCATGTGGACCAGACCCCACTGCGGGAAACAACCCGCTGCTCTGCCAGCTCCCTCCCATCCCCACCCCACCCCCTGTCCAAATTGATTTTGTGCTTCCTGTTTTTCTGTGCTTGACAAAGAAAGCAAAAGTAACATGCTGTCAATGGATAGTTGCCAAAAAAGCAGAGTGGCCTTTAAAAAAAATCACTTGCTTCAAATTCCCAACTGCAGTTCAAAGTTGCCTTCCAAGCAGATACTGCATTATGCTAATAATATGCTAAATCATTAAGGTCTTCCTATTCGTCTATTGATTGTTTAAGTAGAATGTTATGACAGGGAAGTTTTGGTGCTAGGAGTATTGACCGCCTTCAATGTGTTCTTAAGCAGGCAACCTTGGTGCATACATTACACTAACTCGGATAAATTGCATATCATAAGTCATTTCATCTTGATGTTGCACTGAGACAGTCTTTTGGGAACTTTAACATTCTCGAAACATTGATAAAATATAGAACATATAAAAATAATATTAATAATTACTTATTATTTATTGAGGGACTTCTCTGAGCCAGGAATAGTGTTCGGCATTTTACCTGTATAATTTCTAATACATCATTGCTACCTATGAGGATTACTGTCTTCTTTGTACATTTGGCGGAACTGAGACTCAACGGTGAAGTCACTCTGCTAAGCTCTCTTGGCCACTAATGTCTATTATCAAGATTTGAACCTAGATCCATCTGAGTTGAAGTTCATGCTCTTATAAAAATGTCCAAATGTTACCTGATCATTTTTTGCCTTTGAGCTCTGGGAGATTGGACACATAGTTAGATGTTTTGGGCTTCAAACTTTTACTAAGCCAGTTCTCCTACTAGTGACAAGGTAAGGGGCATTGGGGGTACAGTGAGCACAGCACAGCAGTGGCCCTCTGTTAAGTAGTAACATACATAATTTGGACACACATTCGGCACTAGCAAGAACCCAGTGCACACTTACTGCCCGTGTAGTGACAGTCTCCAGGAAAATTGGCAGAGGTGAGGAGAATGGGGAATGGGGAGATTGGGTTTAGAATGGGTACTTTGACCCCTAGTAAATAGAATTTTCACCAAAAACAAGGATCAAGGCACCTGGGTGGCTCAGTCAGTTAACTGTCTGCCTTCAGCTCAGGTCATGGTCCCAGGGTCTTGGGATCAAGTCCCACATTGGGCTCCTTGATCATCGGGGAGTCTGCTTCACCCTCTGTCCCCCACCCTCCTCTCATGCTCTTTCTCACTCTGTCTCTTGAAAAAATAAATAAATAAAATCTTTAAAACAAAAACAAGGATCATTTTTAAAAGGCTGAGTTACAGAATGATTTTCAAGTTGAGATCCATGGAGATGTCTTAATACACAGGAGGCTGGAGGAAGGGACAAGTTGAAGAGGAGGGAGAATTGAAATGGTGGCATTCAGGGATCCAACTGGCTTGAAGCAGAGTAGGGCTTGTCGCTCTGTGTACAGTAGAGGTAATGTAGACAATTTGTCCTTT